>NW_027478567.1:0-328317 GCF_051014685.1 Ptiloglossa arizonensis
AAACATACACATACCGTTGTAATCGGGCGAGTTTCTACTTTCAGATGCAATAGGAATTTTTGGGTTACGTCAATCCGTTCGCGAGATATGGGAGTTTGAAGCTAAGAAATGGTTGAGAAGACAACAAATTTTTCGCACTTCTGCTGCTCCAAACGCTTAACCAGAATGGCCTAGGGAAAAAATAGACATACCTTTGTAATCGGGTGAGTTTCTACTTTCAGATGCAATAGGAATTTTTGGGTTAGGTCAATCCGTTCGCGAGAAATGGGACTTTGAAGCCAAGAAATGGTTGAGAAGGCAAAAAATTTTTCGCAATTCTGCTGCTCCAAACGCTTAACCAGAATGGACTAGGGAAAAAATACACATACCGTTGTAATCGGGCGAGTTTCTACTTTCAGATGCAATAGGAAATTTTTGCGTTAGGTCAATCCGTTCGAGAGATATGGGAGTTTGAAGCTAAGAAATGGTTGAGAAGGCAAGAAATTTTTCACAATTCTGCTGCTCCAAACGCTTAACCAGAATGGCCAAGGGAAAAAATACACATACCGTTGTGGTCGGGCGAGTTTCTACTTTCAGATGCAATAGGAATTTTTGGGTTAGGTCAATCCGTTCGCGAGATATGGGAGTTTGAAGCCAAGAAATGGTTGAGAAGGCAAAAAATTTTTCGCAATTCTGCTGCTCCAAACGCTTAACCAGAATGGCCTAGGGAAAAAACACACACTACCCTTGTAATCGGGCGAGTTTCTACTTTCAGATGCAATAGGAATTTTTGCGTTAGGTCAATCCGTTCGAGAGATATGGGAGTTTGAAGCTAAGAAATGGTTGAGAAGGCAAAAAATTGTTCACAATTCTGCTGCTCCAAACGCTTATCCAGAATGGCCTAGGGAAAAAATACACATACCGTTGTAGTCGGGCGAGTTTCTACTTTCAGATGCAATAGGAATTTTTGGGTTAGGTCAATCCGTTCGCGTGATATGGGACTTTGAAGCCAAGAAATGGTTGAGAAGGCAAAAATTTTTCGCAATTCTGCTGCTCCAAACGCTTAACCAGAATGGCCTAGGGAAAAAATACACATACCGTTGTAATCGGGCGAGTTTCTACTTTCACATGCAATAGGAATTTTGGGTTAGGTCAATCCGTTCGCGAGATATGGGAGTTTGAAGCCCAAGAAATGGTTGAGAAGCCAAAAAATTTTTCGCAATTCTGCTGCTCCAAACGCTTAACTAGAATGGCCTAGGGAAAAAATAAACATACCGTTGTAATCGGGCGAGTTTCTACTTTCAGATGCAATAGGAATTTTTGGGTTAGGTCAATCCGTTCGCGAGATATGGGACTTTGAAGCCAAGAAATGGTTGAGAAGGCAAAAACTTTTTCGCAATTCTGCTGCTCCAAACGCTTAACCAAAAAGGCCAAGGGAAAAATAATGACACATACCGCTGTAATCGGGCGAGTTTCTACTTTCAGATGCAATAGGAATTTTTGGGTTAGGTCAATCCGTTCGCGAGAAATGGGACTTTGAAGCCAAGAAATGGTTGAGAAGGCAAAAAATTTTTCGCAATTCTGCTGCTCCAAACGCTTAACCAGAATGGCCTAGGGAAAAAATACACATACCGTTGTAATCGGGCGAGTTTCTACTTTCAGATGCAATAGGAATTTTTGTGTTAGGTCAATCCGTTCGAGAGATATGGGAGCTTGAAAGTAAGAAATGGTTGAGAAGGCAAAAAATTTTTCGCAATTCTGCTGCTCCAAACGCTTAACCAGAATGGCCTAGGGAAGAAATACACATACGGTTGTAATCGGGCGAGTTTCTACATTCAGATGCAATAGGAATTTTTGCGTTAGGTCAATCCGTTCGAGAGATATGGGAGTTTGAATCTAAGAAATGGTTGAGAAGGCAAAAAATTTTTCACAATTCTGCTGCTCCAAACGCTTATCCAGAATGGCCTAGGGAAAAAATACACATACCGTTGTAGTCGGGCGAGTTTCTACTTTCAGATGCAATAGGAATTTTTGGGTTAGGTCAATCCGTTCGCGAGATATGGGAGTTGAAGTCAAGAAATGGTAGAGAAGGCAAAAAATTTTTCACAATTCTGCTGCTCCAAACGCTTAACCAGAATGGCCTAGGGAAAAAATACATATACCGTTGTAATCGGGCGAGTTTCTACTTTCAGATGCAATAGGAATTTTTGGGTTAGGTCAATCTGTTCGCGAGATATGGGACTTTGAATCCAAGAAATGGTTGAGAAGGCAAAAAATTTTTCACAATTCTGCTGCTCCAAACGCTTATCCAGAATGGCCTAGGGAAAAAATACACATACCGTTGTAGTCGGGCGAGTTTCTACTTTCAGATGCAATAGGAATTTTTGGGTTAGGTCAATCCGTTCGCGAGTTATGGGAGTTTCAAGACAAGAAATGGTTGAGAAGGCAAAAAATTTTTCACAATTCTGCTGCTCCAAACGCTTAACCAGAATGGCCTAGGGAAAAAATACACATACCGTTGTGGTCGGGCGAGTTTCTACTTTCAGATGCAATAGGAATTTTTGGGTTAGGTCAATCCGTTCGCGAGATATGGGAGTTTGAAGCCAAGAAATGGTTGAGAAGGCAAAAAATTTTTCGCAATTCTGCTGCTCCAAACGCTTAACCAAAATGGCCAAGGGAAAAAATACACATACCGCTGTAATCGGGCGAGTTTCTACTTTCAGATGCAATAGGAATTTTTGCGTTAGGTCAATCCGTTCGAGAGATATGGGAGTTTGAAGCTAAGAAATGGTTGAGAAGGCAAAAAATTGTTCACAATTCTGCTGCTCCAAACGCTTATCCAGAATGGCCTAGGGAAAAAATACACATACCGTTGTAGTCGGGCGAGTTTCTACTTTCAGATGCAATAGGAATTTTTGGGTTAGGTCAATCCGTTCGCGAGATATGGGAGTTTGAAGCCAAGAAATTGTTGAGAAGGCAAAAAATTTTTCGCAATTCTGCTGCTCCAAACGCTTAACCAGAATGGCCTAGGGAAAAAATACACATACCGTTGTAATCGGGCGAGTTTCTACTTTCAGATGCAATAGGAATTTTTGGGTTAGGTCAATCCGTTCGCGAGATATGGGAGTTGAAGTCAAGAAATGGTAGAGAAGGCAAAAAATTTTTCACAATTCTGCTGCTCCAAACGCTTAACCAGAATGGCCTAGGGAAAAAATACACATACCGTTGTAATCGGGCGAGTTTCTACTTTCAGATGCAATAGGAATTTTTGGGTTACGTCAATCCGTTCGCGAGATATGGGAGTTTGAAGCTAAGAAATGGTTGAGAAGACAACAAATTTTTCGCACTTCTGCTGCTCCAAACGCTTAACCAGAATGGCCTAGGGAAAAAATAGACATACCTTTGTAATCGGGTGAGTTTCTACTTTCAGATGCAATAGAAATTTTTGGGTTAGGTCAATCCGTTCGCGAGAAATGGGACTTTGAAGCCAAGAAATGTTTGAGAAGGCAAAAAATTTTTCGCAATTCTGCTGCTCCAAACGCTTAACCAGAATGGCCTAGGGAAAAAATACACATACCGCTGTAATCGGGCGAGTTTCTACTTTCAGATGCAATAGGAATTTTTGCGTTAGGTCAATCCGTTCGAGAGATATGGGAGTTTGAAAGTAAGAAATGGTTGAGAAGGCAAAAAATTTTTCGCAATTCTGCTGCTCCAAACGCTTAACCAGAATGGCCTAGGGAAAAATACACATACGGTTGTAATCGGGCGAGTTTCTACATTCAGATGCAATAGGAATTTTTGCGTTAGGTCAATCCGTTCGAGAGATATGGGAGTTTGAAGCTAAGAAATGGTTGAGAAGGCAAAAAATTTTTCACAATTCTGCTGCTCCAAACGCTTAACCAGAATGGCCAAGGGAAAAAATACACATACCGTTGTGGTCGGGCGAGTTTCTACTTTCAGATGCAATAGGAATTTTTGGGTTAGGTCAATCCGTTCGCGAGATATGGGAGTTTGAAGCCAAGAAATGGTTGAGAAGGCAAAAAATTTTTCGCAATTCTGCTGCTCCAAACGCTTAACCAGAATGGCCTAGGGAAAAAATACACATACCGTTGTAATCGGGCGAGTTTCTACTTTCAGATGCAATAGGAATTTTTGCGTTAGGTCAATCCGTTCGAGAGATATGGGAGTTTGAAGCTAAGAAATGGTTGAGAAGGCAAAAAATTGTTCACAATTCTGCTGCTCCAAACGCTTATCCAGAATGGCCTAGGGAAAAAATACACATACCGTTGTAGTCGGGCGAGTTTCTACTTTCAGATGCAATAGGAATTTTTGGGTTAGGTCAATCCGTTCGCGAGATATGGGACTTTGAAGCCAAGAAATGGTTGAGAAGGCAAAAAATTTTTCGCAATTCTGCTGCTCCAAACGCTTAACCAGAATGGCCTAGGGAAAAAATACACATACCGTTGTAATCGGGCGAGTTTCTACTTTCAGATGCAATAGAAATTTTTGGGTTACGTCAATCCGTTCGCGAGATATGGGAGTTTGAAGCTAAGAAATGGTTGAGAAGACAACAAATTTTTCGCACTTCTGCTGCTCCAAACGCTTAACCAGAATGGCCTAGGGAAAAAATACACATACCGTTGTAATCGGGTGAGTTTCTACTTTCAGATGCAATAGGAATTTTTGGGTTAGGTCAATCCGTTCGCGAGATATGGGAGTTTGAAGCCAAGAAATGGTTGAGAAGCCAAAAAATTTTTCGCAATTCTGCTGCTCCAAACGCTTAACTAGAATGGCCTAGGGAAAAAATAAACATACCGTTGTAATCGGGCGAGTTTCTACTTTCAGATGCAATAGGAATTTTTGGGTTAGGTCAATCCGTTCGCGAGATATGGGAGTTTGAAGTCAAGAAATGGTTGAGAAGGCAAAAAATTTTTCGCAATTCTGCTGCTCCAGACGCTTAACCAGAACGGCCTAGGGAAAAAATACACATGCCGTTGTAATCGGGCGAGTTTCTACTTTCAGATGCAATAGGAATTTTTGCGTTAGGTCAATCCGTTCGAGAGATATGGGAGTTTGAAAGTAAGAAATGGTTGAGAAGGCAAAAAATTTTTCGCAATTCTGCTGCTCCAAACGCTTAACCAGAATGGCCTAGGGAAAAAATACACATACGGTTGTAATCGGGCGAGTTTCTACATTCAGATGCAATAGGAATTTTTGGGTTAGGTCAATCCGTTCGCGAGATATGGGACTTTGAAGCCAAGAAATGGTTGAGAAGGCAAAAAATTTTTCGCAGTTCTGCTGCTCCAAACGCTTAACCAGAATGGCCTAGGGAAAAAATACACATACCGTTGTAATCGGGCGAGTTTCTACTTTCAGATGCAATAGGAATTTTTGCGTTAGGTCAATCCGTTCGAGAGATATGGGAGTTTGAAGCCAAGAAATGGTAGAGAAGGCAAAAAATTTTTCACAATTCTGCTGCTCCAAACGCTTAACCAGAATGGCCTAGGGAAAAAATACACATACCGTTGTAATCGGGCGAGTTTCTACTTTCAGATGCAATAGGAATTTTTGGGTTAGGTCAATCCGTTCGCGAGGTATGGGAGTTTGAAGACAAGAAATGGTTGAGAAGGCAAAGAATTTTTCGCAATTCTGCTGCTCCAAACGCTTAACCAGAATGGCCTAGGGAAAAAATACACATACCTTTGTAATCGGGCGAGTTTCTACTTTCAGATGCAACAGGAATTTTTGGGTTAGGTCAATCCGTTCGCGAGATATGGGAGTTTGAAGCTAAGAAATGATTGAGAAGGCAAAAAATTTTTCGCAATTCTGCTGCTCCGAACGCTTAACCAGAATGGCCTAGGGAAAAAATACTCATACCGTTGTAATCGGGCGAGATTCTACTTTCAGATGCAATAGGAATTTTTGCGTTAGGTCAATCCGTTCGCGAGATATGGGAGTTTGAAGCCAAGAAATAGTAGAGAAGGCAAAAAATTTTTCACAATTCTGCTGCTCCAAACGCTTAACCAGAATGGCCTAGGGAAAAAATACACATACCGTTGTAATCGGGCGAGTTTCTACTTTCAGATGCAATAGGAATTTTTGGGTTAGGTCAATCCGTTCGCGAGATATGGGATTTTCAAGACAAGAAATGGTTGAGAAAGCAAAAAATTTTTCGCAATTCTGCTGCTCCAAACGCTTAACTAGAATGGCCTAGGGAAAAAATACACATACCGTTGTAATCGGGCGAGTTTCTACTTTCAGATGCAATAGGAATTTTTGGGTTAGGTCAATCCGTTCGCGAGATATGGGAGTTTGAAGACAAGAAATGGTTGAGAAGGCAAAAAATTTTTCGCAATTCTGCTGCTCCAAACGCTTAACCAGAATGGCCTAGGGAAAAAATACACATACCGTTTTAGTCGGGCGAGTTTCTACTTTCAGATGCAATAGGAATTTTTGGGTTAGGTCAATCCGTTCGCGAGATATGGCAGTTTGAAGCCAAGAAATGGTTGAGAAGGCAAAAAATTTTTCGCAATTCTGCTGCTCCAAACGCTTAACCAGAATGGCCTAGGGAAAAAATACACATACCGTTGTAATCGGGCGAGTTTCTACTTTCAGATGCAATAGGAATTTTTGCGTTAGGTCAATCCGTTCGAGAGATATGGGAGTTTGAAGCCAAGAAATGGTAGAGAAGGCAACAAATTTTTCGCAATTCTGCTGCTCCAAACGCTTAACCAGAATGGCCTAGGGAAAAAATACACATACCTTTGTAATCGGGCGAGTTTCTACTTTCAGATGCAACAGGAATTTTTGGGTTAGGTCAATCCGTTCGCGAGATATGGGAGTTTGAAGCTAAGAAATGATTGAGAAGGCAAAAAATTTTTCGCAATTCTGCTGCTCCGAACGCTTAACCAGAATGGCCTAGGGAAAAAATACTCATACCGTTGTAATCGGGCGAGATTCTACTTTCAGATGCAATAGGAATTTTTGCGTTAGGTCAATCCGTTCGCGAGATATGGGAGTTTGAAGCCAAGAAATAGTAGAGAAGGCAAAAAATTTTTCACAATTCTGCTGCTCCAAACGCTTAACCAGAATGGCCTAGGGAAAAAATACACATACCGTTGTAATCGGGCGAGTTTCTACTTTCAGATGCAATAGGAATTTTTGGGTTAGGTCAATCCGTTCGCGAGATATGGGATTTTCAAGACAAGAAATGGTTGAGAAAGCAAAAAATTTTTCGCAATTCTGCTGCTCCAAACGCTTAACTAGAATGGCCTAGGGAAAAAATACACATACCGTTGTAATCGGGCGAGTTTCTACTTTCAGATGCAATAGGAATTTTTGGGTTAGGTCAATCCGTTCGCGAGATATGGGAGTTTGAAGACAAGAAATGGTTGAGAAGGCAAAAAATTTTTCGCAATTCTGCTGCTCCAAACGCTTAACCAGAATGGCCTAGGGAAAAAATACACATACCGTTTTAGTCGGGCGAGTTTCTACTTTCAGATGCAATAGGAATTTTTGGGTTAGGTCAATCCGTTCGCGAGATATGGCAGTTTGAAGCCAAGAAATGGTTGAGAAGGCAAAAAATTTTTCGCAATTCTGCTGCTCCAAACGCTTAACCAGAATGGCCTAGGGAAAAAATACACATACCGTTGTAATCGGGCGAGTTTCTACTTTCAGATGCAATAGGAATTTTTGCGTTAGGTCAATCCGTTCGAGAGATATGGGAGTTTGAAGCCAAGAAATGGTAGAGAAGGCAACAAATTTTTCACAATTCTGCTGCTCCAAACGCTTAACCAGAATGGCCTAGGGAAAAAATACACATACCGTTGTAATCGGGCGAGTTTCTACTTTCAGATGCAATAGGAATTTTTGGGTTACGTCAATCCGTTCGCGAGATATGGGAGTTTGAAGACAAGAAATGGTTGAGAAGGCAAAGAATTTTTCGCAATTCTGCTGCTCCAAACGCTTAACCAGAATGGCCTAGGGAAAAAATACACATACCTTTGTAATCGGGCGAGTTTCTACTTTCAGATGCAATAGGAATTTTTGCGTTAGGTCAATCCGTTCGCGAGATATGGGAGTTTGAAGCCAAGAAATAGTAGAGAAGGCAAAAAATTTTTCACAATTCTGCTGCTCCAAACGCTTAACCAGAATGGCCTAGGGAAAAAATACACATACCGTTGTAATCGGGCGAGTTTCTACTTTCAGATGCAATAGGAATTTTTGGGTTAGGTCAATCCGTTCGCGAGATATGGGATTTTCAAGACAAGAAATGGTTGAGAAGGCAAAAAATTTTTCGCAATTCTGCTGCTCCAAACGCTTAACTAGAATGGCCTAGGGAAAAAATACACATACCGTTGTAATCGGGCGAGTTTCTACTTTCAGATGCAATAGGAATTTTTGGGTTAGGTCAATCCGTTCGCGAGATATGGGAGTTTGAAGACAAGAAATGGTTGAGAAGGCAAAAAATTTTTCGCAATTCTGCTGCTCCAAACGCTTAACCAGAATGGCCTAGGGAAAAAATACACATACCGTTTTAGTCGGGCGAGTTTCTACTTTCAGATGCAATAGGAATTTTTGGGTTAGGTCAATCCGTTCGCGAGATATGGCAGTTTGAAGGCAAGAAATGGTTGAGAAGGCAAAAAATTTTTCGCAATTCTGCTGCTCCAAACGCTTAACCAGAATGGCCTAGGGAAAAAATACACATACCGTTGTAATCGGGCGAGTTTCTACTTTCAGATGCAATAGGAATTTTTGGGTTACGTCAATCCGTTCGCGAGATATGGGAGTTTGAAGACAAGAAATGGTTGAGAAGGCAAAGAATTTTTCGCAATTCTGCTGCTCCAAACGCTTAACCAGAATGGCCTAGGGAAAAAATACACATACCTTTGTAATCGGGCGAGTTTCTACTTTCAGATGCAACAGGAATTTTTGGGTTAGGTCAATCCGTTCGCGAGATATGGGAGTTTGAAGCTAAGAAATGATTGAGAAGGCAAAAAATTTTTCGCAATTCTGCTGCTCCCAACGCTTAACCAGAATGGCCTAGGGAAAAAATACTCATACCGTTGTAATCGGGCGAGATTCTACTTTCAGATGCAATAGGAATTTTTGCGTTAGGTCAATCCGTTCGCGAGATATGGGAGTTTGAAGCCAAGAAATAGTAGAGAAGGCAAAAAATTTTTCACAATTCTGCTGCTCCAAACGCTTAACCAGAATGGCCTAGGGAAAAAATACACATACCGTTGTAATCGGGCGAGTTTCTACTTTCAGATGCAATAGGAATTTTTGGGTTAGGTCAATCCGTTCGCGAGATATGGGATTTTCAAGACAAGAAATGGTTGAGAAGGCAAAAAATTTTTCGCAATTCTGCTGCTCCAAACGCTTAACTAGAATGGCCTAGGGAAAAAATACACATACCGTTGTAATCGGGCGAGTTTCTACTTTCAGATGCAATAGGAATTTTTGGGTTAGGTCAATCCGTTCGCGAGATATGGCAGTTTGAAGCCAAGAAATGGTTGAGAAGGCAAAAAATTTTTCGCAATTCTGCTGCTCCAAACGCTTAACCAGAATGGCCTAGGGAAAAAATACACATACCGTTGTAATCGGGCGAGTTTCTACTTTCAGATGCAATAGGAATTTTTGCGTTAGGTCAATCCGTTCGAGAGATATGGGAGTTTGAAGCCAAGAAATGGTAGAGAAGGCAGAAAATTTTTCACAATTCTGCTGCTCCAAACGCTTAACCAGAATGGCCTAGGGAAAAAATACACATACCGTTGTAATCGGGCGAGTTTCTACTTTCAGATGCAATAGGAATTTTTGGGTTAGGTCAATCCGTTCGCGAGATATGGGAGTTTGAAGACAAGAAATGGTTGAGAAGGCAAAGAATTTTTCGCAATTCTGCTGCTCCAAACGCTTAACCAGAATGGCCTAGGGAAAAAATACACATACCTTTGTAATCGGGCGAGTTTCTACTTTCAGATGCAACAGGAATTTTTGGGTTAGGTCAATCTGTTCGCGAGATATGGGAGTTTGAAGCTAAGAAATGATTGAGAAGGCAAAAAATTTTTCGCAATTCTGCTGCTCCGAACGCTTAACCAGAATGGCCTAGGGAAAAAATACTCATACCGTTGTAATCGGGCGAGATTCTACTTTCAGATGCAATAGGAATTTTTGCGTTAGGTCAATCCGTTCGCGAGATATGGGAGTTTGAAGCCAAGAAATAGTAGAGAAGGCAAAAAATTTTTCACAATTCTGCTGCTCCAAACGCTTAACCAGAATGGCCTAAGGAAAAAATACACATACCGTTGTAATCGGGCGAGTTTCTACTTTCAGATGCAATAGGAATTTTTGGGTTAGGTCAATCCGTTCGCGAGATATGGGATTTTCAAGACAAGAAATGGTTGAGAAGGCAAAAAATTTTTCGCAATTCTGCTGCTCCAAACGCTTAACTAGAATGGCCTAGGGAAAAAATACACATACCGTTGTAATCGGGCGAGTTTCTACTTTCAGATGCAATAGGAATTTTTGGGTTAGGTCAATCCGTTCGCGAGATATGGGAGTTTGAAGACAAGAAATGGTTGAGAAGGCAAAAAATTTTTCGCAATTCTGCTGCTCCAAACGCTTAACCAGAATGGCCTAGGGAAAAAATACACATACCGTTTTAGTCGGGCGAGTTTCTACTTTCAGATGCAATAGGAATTTTTGGGTTAGGTCAATCCGTTCGCGAGATATGGCAGTTTGAAGCCAAGAAATGGTTGAGAAGGCAAAAAATTTTTCGCAATTCTGCTGCTCCAAACGCTTAACCAGAATGGCCTAGGGAAAAAATACACATACCGTTGTAATCGGGCGAGTTTCTACTTTCAGATGCAATAGGAATTTTTGCGTTAGGTCAATCCGTTCGAGAGATATGGGAGTTTGAAGCCAAGAAATGGTAGAGAAGGCAGAAAATTTTTCACAATTCTGCTGCTCCAAACGCTTAACCAGAATGGCCTAGGGAAAAAATACACATACCGTTGTAATCGGGCGAGTTTCTACTTTCAGATGCAATAGGAATTTTTGGGTTAGGTCAATCCGTTCGCGAGATATGGGAGTTTGAAGACAAGAAATGGTTGAGAAGGCAAAGAATTTTTCGCAATTCTGCTGCTCCAAACGCTTAACCAGAATGGCCTAGGGAAAAAATACACATACCTTTGTAATCGGGCGAGTTTCTACTTTCAGATGCAACAGGAATTTTTGGGTTAGGTCAATCCGTTCGCGAGATATGGGAGTTTGAAGCTAAGAAATGATTGAGAAGGCAAAAAATTTTTCGCAATTCTGCTGCTCCGAACGCTTAACCAGAATGGCCTAGGGAAAAAATACTCATACCGTTGTAATCGGGCGAGATTCTACTTTCAGATGCAATAGGAATTTTTGCGTTAGGTCAATCCGTTCGCGAGATATGGGAGTTTGAAGCCAAGAAATAGTAGAGAAGGCAAAAAATTTTTCACAATTCTGCTGCTCCAAACGCTTAACCAGAATGGCCTAGGGAAAAAATACACATACCTTTGTAATCGGGCGAGTTTCTACTTTCAGATGCAACAGGAATTTTTGGGTTAGGTCAATCCGTTCGCGAGATATGGGAGTTTGAAGCTAAGAAATGATTGAGAAGGCAAAAAATTTTTCGCAATTCTGCTGCTCCGAACGCTTAACCAGAATGGCCTAGGGAAAAAATACTCATACCGTTGTAATCGGGCGAGATTCTACTTTCAGATGCAATAGGAATTTTTGCGTTAGGTCAATCCGTTCGCGAGATATGGGAGTTTGAAGCCAAGAAATAGTAGAGAAGGCAAAAAATTTTTCACAATTCTGCTGCTCCAAACGCTTAACCAGAATGGCCTAGGGAAAAAATACACATACCGTTGTAATCGGGCGAGTTTCTACTTTCAGATGCAATAGGAATTTTTGGGTTAGGTCAATCCGTTCGCGAGATATGGGATTTTCAAGACAAGAAATGGTTGAGAAGGCAAAAAATTTTTCGCAATTCTGCTGCTCCAAACGCTTAACTAGAATGGCCTAGGGAAAAAATACACATACCGTTGTAATCGGGCGAGTTTCTACTTTCAGATGCAATAGGAATTTTTGGGTTAGGTCAATCCGTTCGCGAGATATGGGAGTTTGAAGACAAGAAATGGTTGAGAAGGCAAAAAATTTTTCGCAATTCTGCTGCTCCAAACGCTTAACCAGAATGGCCTAGGGAAAAAATACACATACCGTTTTAGTCGGGCGAGTTTCTACTTTCAGATGCAATAGGAATTTTTGGGTTAGGTCAATCCGTTCGCGAGATATGGCAGTTTGAAGCCAAGAAATGGTTGAGAAGGCAAAAAATTTTTCGCAATTCTGCTGCTCCAAACGCTTAACCAGAATGGCCTAGGGAAAAAATACACATACCGTTGTAATCGGGCGAGTTTCTACTTTCAGATGCAATAGGAATTTTTGCGTTAGGTCAATCCGTTCGAGAGATATGGGAGTTTGAAGCCAAGAAATGGTAGAGAAGGCAGAAAATTTTTCACAATTCTGCTGCTCCAAACGCTTAACCAGAATGGCCTAGGGAAAAAATACACATACCGTTGTAATCGGGCGAGTTTCTACTTTCAGATGCAATAGGAATTTTTGGGTTAGGTCAATCCGTTCGCGAGATATGGGAGTTTGAAGACAAGAAATGGTTGAGAAGGCAAAGAATTTTTCGCAATTCTGCTGCTCCAAACGCTTAACCAGAATGGCCTAGGGAAAAAATACACATACCTTTGTAATCGGGCGAGTTTCTACTTTCAGATGCAACAGGAATTTTTGGGTTAGGTCAATCTGTTCGCGAGATATGGGAGTTTGAAGCTAAGAAATGATTGAGAAGGCAAAAAATTTTTCGCAATTCTGCTGCTCCGAACGCTTAACCAGAATGGCCTAGGGAAAAAATACTCATACCGTTGTAATCGGGCGAGATTCTACTTTCAGATGCAATAGGAATTTTTGCGTTAGGTCAATCCGTTCGCGAGATATGGGAGTTTGAAGCCAAGAAATAGTAGAGAAGGCAAAAAATTTTTCACAATTCTGCTGCTCCAAACGCTTAACCAGAATGGCCTAGGGAAAAAATACACATACCGTTGTAATCGGGCGAGTTTCTACTTTCAGATGCAATAGGAATTTTTGGGTTAGGTCAATCCGTTCGCGAGATATGGGATTTTCAAGACAAGAAATGGTTGAGAAGGCAAAAAATTTTTCGCAATTCTGCTGCTCCAAACGCTTAACTAGAATGGCCTAGGGAAAAAATACACATACCGTTGTAATCGGGCGAGTTTCTACTTTCAGATGCAATAGGAATTTTTGGGTTAGTTCAATCCGTTCGCGAGATATGGGAGTTTGAAGACAAGAAATGGTTGAGAAGGCAAAAAATTTTTCGCAATTCTGCTGCTCCAAACGCTTAACCAGAATGGCCTAGGGAAAAAATACACATACCGTTTTAGTCGGGCGAGTTTCTACTTTCAGATGCAATAGGAATTTTTGGGTTAGGTCAATCCGTTCGCGAGATATGGCAGTTTGAAGCCAAGAAATGGTTGAGAAGGCAAAAAATTTTTCGCAATTCTGCTGCTCCAAACGCTTAACCAGAATGGCCTAGGGAAAAAATACACATACCGTTGTAATCGGGCGAGTTTCTACTTTCAGATGCAATAGGAATTTTTGCGTTAGGTCAATCCGTTCGAGAGATATGGGAGTTTGAAGCCAAGAAATGGTAGAGAAGGCAAAAAATTTTTCACAATTCTGCTGCTCCAAACGCTTAACCAGAATGGCCTAGGGAAAAAATACACATACCGTTGTAATCGGGCGAGTTTCTACTTTCAGATGCAATAGGAATTTTTGGGTTAGGTCAATCCGTTCGCGAGATATGGGAGTTTGAAGACAAGAAATAGTTGAGAAGGCAAAGAATTTTTCGCAATTCTGCTGCTCCAAACGCTTAACCAGAATGGCCTAGGGAAAAAATACACATACCTTTGTAATCGGGCGAGTTTCTACTTTCAGATGCAACAGGAATTTTTGGGTTAGGTCAATCCGTTCGCGAGATATGGGAGTTAGAAGCTAAGAAATGATTGAGAAGGCAAAAAATTTTTCGCAATTCTGCTGCTCCGAACGCTTAACCAGAATGGCCTAGGGAAAAAATACTCATACCGTTGTAATCGGGCGAGATTCTACTTTCAGATGCAATAGGAATTTTTGCGTTAGGTCAATCCGTTCGCGAGATATGGGAGTTTGAAGCCAAGAAATAGTAGAGAAGGCAAAAAATTTTTCACAATTCTGCTGCTCCAAACGCTTAACCAGAATGGCCTAGGGAAAAAATACACATACCGTTGTAATCGGGCGAGTTTCTACTTTCAGATGCAATAGGAATTTTTGGGTTAGGTCAATCCGTTCGCGAGATATGGGATTTTCAAGACAAGAAATGGTTGAGAAGGCAAAAAATTTTTCGCAATTCTGCTGCTCCAAACGCTTAACTAGAATGGCCTAGGGAAAAAATACACATACCGTTGTAATCGGGCGAGTTTCTACTTTCAGATGCAATAGGAATTTTTGGGTTAGGTCAATCCGTTCGCGAGATATGGGAGTTTGAAGACAAGAAATGGTTGAGAAGGCAAAAAATTTTTCGCAATTCTGCTGCTCCAAACGCTTAACCAGAATGGCGTAGGGAAAAAATACACATACCGCTGTAATCGGGCGAGCTTCTACTTTCAGATGCAATAGGAATTTTTGGGTTAGGTCAATCCGTTCGCGAGATATGGGACTTTGAAGCCAAGAAATGGTTGAGAAGGCAAAAAATTTTTCGCAATTCTGCTGCTCCAAACGCTTAACCAGAATGGCCCAGGGAAAAAATACACATACCGCTGTAATCGGGCGAGCTTCTACTTTCAGATGCAATAGGAATTTTTGGGTTAGGTCAATCCGTTCGCGAGATATGGGACTTTGAAGCCAAGAAATGGTTGAGAAGGCAAAAAATTTTTCGCAATTCTGCTGCTCCAAACGCTTAACCAGAATGGCCTAGGGAAAAAATACACATACCGTTGTAATCGGGCGAGTTTCTACTTTCAGATGCAATAGGAATTTTTGCGTTAGGTCAATCCGTTCGAGAGATATGGGAGTTTGAAGCCAAGAAATGGTAGAGAAGGCAAAAAATTTTTCACAATTCTGCTGCTCCAAACGCTTAACCAGAATGGCCTAGGGAAAAAATACACATACCGTTGTAATCGGGCGAGTTTCTACTTTCAGATGCAATAGGAATTTTTGGGTTAGGTCAATCCGTTCGCGAGATATGGGAGTTTGAAGACAAGAAATGATTGAGAAGGCAAAGAATTTTTCGCATTTCTGCTGCTCCAAACGCTTAACCAGAATGGCCTAGGGAAAAAATACACATACCTTTGTAATCGGGCGAGTTTCTACTTTCAGATGCAATAGGAATTTTTGGGTTAGGTCAATCCGTTCGCGAGATATGGGAGTTTGAAGACAAGAAATGGTTGAGAAGGCAAAAAATTTTTCGCAATTCTGCTGCTCCAAACGCTTAACCAGAATGGCCTAGGGAAAAAATACACATACCGTTTTAGTCGGGCGAGTTTCTACTTTCAGATGCAATAGGAATTTTTGGGTTAGGTCAATCCGTTCGCGAGATATGGCAGTTTGAAGCCAAGAAATGGTTGAGAAGGCAAAAAATTTTTCGCAATTCTGCTGCTCCAAACGCTTAACCAGAACGGCCTAAGGAAAAAATACACATACCGTTGTAATCGGGCGAGTTTCTACTTTCAGATGCAATAGGAATTTTTGGGTTAGGTCAATCCGTTCGCGAGATATGGGATTTTCAAGACAAGAAATGGTTGAGAAGGCAAAAAATTTTTCGCAATTCTGCTGCTCCAAACGCTTAACTAGAATGGCCTAGGGAAAAAATACACATACCGTTGTAATCGGGCGAGTTTCTACTTTCAGATGCAATAGGAATTTTTGGGTTAGGTCAATCCGTTCGCGAGATATGGGAGTTTGAAGACAAGAATTGGTTGAGAAGGCAAAAAATTTTTCGCAATTCTGCTGCTCCAAACGCTTAACCAGAATGGCTTAGGGAAAAAATACACATACCGTTGTAATCGGGCGAGTTTCTACTTTCAGGTGCAATAGGAATTTTTGGGTTACGTCAATCCGTTCGCGAGATATGGGAGTTTGAAGCTAAGAAATGCTTGAGAAGACAACAAATTTTTCGCACTTCTGCTGCTCCAAACGGCTTAACCAGAATGGCCTAGGGAAAAAATACACATTCCGTTGTAATCGGGCGAGTTTCTACTTTCAGATGCAATAGGAATTTTTGGGTTAGGTCAATCCGTTCGCGAGATATGGCAGTTTGAAGCCAAGAAATGGTTGAGAAGGCAAAAAATTTTTCGCAATTCTGCTGCTCCAAACGCTTAACCAGAATGGCCTAGGGAAAAAATACACATACCGTTGTAATCGGGCGAGTTTCTACTTTCAGATGCAATAGGAATTTTTGCGTTAGGTCAATCCGTTCGAGAGATATGGGAGTTTGAAGCCAAGAAATGGTAGAGAAGGCAGAAAATTTTTCACAATTCTGCTGCTCCAAACGCTTAACCAGAATGGCCTAGGGAAAAAATACACATACCGTTGTAATCGGGCGAGTTTCTACTTTCAGATGCAATAGGAATTTTTGGGTTAGGTCAATCCGTTCGCGAGATATGGGAGTTTGAAGACAAGAAATGGTTGAGAAGGCAAAGAATTTTTCGCAATTCTGCTGCTCCAAACGCTTAACCAGAATGGCCTAGGGAAAAAATACACATACCTTTGTAATCGGGCGAGTTTCTACTTTCAGATGCAACAGGAATTTTTGGGTTAGGTCAATCTGTTCGCGAGATATGGGAGTTTGAAGCTAAGAAATGATTGAGAAGGCAAAAAATTTTTCGCAATTCTGCTGCTCCGAACGCTTAACCAGAATGGCCTAGGGAAAAAATACTCATACCGTTGTAATCGGGCGAGATTCTACTTTCAGATGCAATAGGAATTTTTGCGTTAGGTCAATCCGTTCGCGAGATATGGGAGTTTGAAGCCAAGAAATAGTAGAGAAGGCAAAAAATTTTTCACAATTCTGCTGCTCCAAACGCTTAACCAGAATGGCCTAGGGAAAAAATACACATACCGTTGTAATCGGGCGAGTTTCTACTTTCAGATGCAATAGGAATTTTTGGGTTAGGTCAATCCGTTCGCGAGATATGGGATTTTCAAGACAAGAAATGGTTGAGAAGGCAAAAAATTTTTCGCAATTCTGCTGCTCCAAACGCTTAACTAGAATGGCCTAGGGAAAAAATACACATACCGTTGTAATCGGGCGAGTTTCTACTTTCAGATGCAATAGGAATTTTTGGGTTAGGTCAATCCGTTCGCGAGATATGGGAGTTTGAAGACAAGAAATGGTTGAGAAGGCAAAAAATTTTTCGCAATTCTGCTGCTCCAAACGCTTAACCAGAATGGCCTAGGGAAAAAATACACATACCGTTTTAGTCGGGCGAGTTTCTACTTTCAGATGCAATAGGAATTTTTGGGTTAGGTCAATCCGTTCGCGAGATATGGCAGTTTGAAGCCAAGAAATGGTTGAGAAGGCAAAAAATTTTTCGCAATTCTGCTGCTCCAAACGCTTAACCAGAATGGCCTAGGGAAAAAATACACATACCGTTGTAATCGGGCGAGTTTCTACTTTCAGATGCAATAGGAATTTTTGCGTTAGGTCAATCCGTTCGAGAGATATGGGAGTTTGAAGCCAAGAAATGGTAGAGAAGGCAAAAAATTTTTCACAATTCTGCTGCTCCAAACGCTTAACCAGAATGGCCTAGGGAAAAAATACACATACCGTTGTAATCGGGCGAGTTTCTACTTTCAGATGCAATAGGAATTTTTGGGTTAGGTCAATCCGTTCGCGAGATATGGGAGTTTGAAGACAAGAAATAGTTGAGAAGGCAAAGAATTTTTCGCAATTCTGCTGCTCCAAACGCTTAACCAGAATGGCCTAGGGAAAAAATACACATACCTTTGTAATCGGGCGAGTTTCTACTTTCAGATGCAACAGGAATTTTTGGGTTAGGTCAATCCGTTCGCGAGATATGGGAGTTAGAAGCTAAGAAATGATTGAGAAGGCAAAAAATTTTTCGCAATTCTGCTGCTCCGAACGCTTAACCAGAATGGCCTAGGGAAAAAATACTCATACCGTTGTAATCGGGCGAGATTCTACTTTCAGATGCAATAGGAATTTTTGCGTTAGGTCAATCCGTTCGAGAGATATGGGAGTTTGAAGCCAAGAAATGGTAGAGAAGGCAGAAAATTTTTCACAATTCTGCTGCTCCAAACGCTTAACCAGAATGGCCTAGGGAAAAAATACACATACCGTTGTAATCGGGCGAGTTTCTACTTTCAGATGCAATAGGAATTTTTGGGTTAGGTCAATCCGTTCGCGAGATATGGGATTTTCAAGACAAGAAATGGTTGAGAAGGCAAAAAATTTTTCGCAATTCTGCTGCTCCAAACGCTTAACTAGAATGGCCTAGGGAAAAAATACACATACCGTTGTAATCGGGCGAGTTTCTACTTTCAGATGCAATAGGAATTTTTGGGTTAGGTCAATCCGTTCGCGAGATATGGGAGTTTGAAGACAAGAAATGGTTGAGAAGGCAAAAAATTTTTCGCAATTCTGCTGCTCCAAACGCTTAACCAGAATGGCCTAGGGAAAAAATACACATACCGTTTTAGTCGGGCGAGTTTCTACTTTCAGATGCAATAGGAATTTTTGGGTTAGGTCAATCCGTTCGCGAGATATGGCAGTTTGAAGCCAAGAAATGGTTGAGAAGGCAAAAAATTTTTCGCAATTCTGCTGCTCCAAACGCTTAACCAGAATGGCCTAGGGAAAAAATACACATACCGTTGTAATCGGGCGAGTTTCTACTTTCAGATGCAATAGGAATTTTTGCGTTAGGTCAATCCGTTCGAGAGATATGGGAGTTTGAAGCCAAGAAATGGTAGAGAAGGCAAAAAATTTTTCACAATTCTGCTGCTCCAAACGCTTAACCAGAATGGCCTAGGGAAAAAATACACATACCGTTGTAATCGGGCGAGTTTCTACTTTCAGATGCAATAGGAATTTTTGGGTTAGGTCAATCCGTTCGCGAGATATGGGAGTTTGAAGACAAGAAATAGTTGAGAAGGCAAAGAATTTTTCGCAATTCTGCTGCTCCAAACGCTTAACCAGAATGGCCTAGGGAAAAAATACACATACCTTTGTAATCGGGCGAGTTTCTACTTTCAGATGCAACAGGAATTTTTGGGTTAGGTCAATCCGTTCGCGAGATATGGGAGTTAGAAGCTAAGAAATGATTGAGAAGGCAAAAAATTTTTCGCAATTCTGCTGCTCCGAACGCTTAACCAGAATGGCCTAGGGAAAAAATACTCATACCGTTGTAATCGGGCGAGATTCTACTTTCAGATGCAATAGGAATTTTTGCGTTAGGTCAATCCGTTCGCGAGATATGGGAGTTTGAAGCCAAGAAATAGTAGAGAAGGCAAAAAATTTTTCACAATTCTGCTGCTCCAAACGCTTAACCAGAATGGCCTAGGGAAAAAATACACATACCGTTGTAATCGGGCGAGTTTCTACTTTCAGATGCAATAGGAATTTTTGGGTTAGGTCAATCCGTTCGCGAGATATGGGATTTTCAAGACAAGAAATGGTTGAGAAGGCAAAAAATTTTTCGCAATTCTGCTGCTCCAAACGCTTAACTAGAATGGCCTAGGGAAAAAATACACATACCGTTGTAATCGGGCGAGTTTCTACTTTCAGATGCAATAGGAATTTTTGGGTTAGGTCAATCCGTTCGCGAGATATGGGAGTTTGAAGACAAGAAATGGTTGAGAAGGCAAAAAATTTTTCGCAATTCTGCTGCTCCAAACGCTTAACCAGAATGGCGTAGGGAAAAAATACACATACCGCTGTAATCGGGCGAGCTTCTACTTTCAGATGCAATAGGAATTTTTGGGTTAGGTCAATCCGTTCGCGAGATATGGGACTTTGAAGCCAAGAAATGGTTGAGAAGGCAAAAAATTTTTCGCAATTCTGCTGCTCCAAACGCTTAACCAGAATGGCCCAGGGAAAAAATACACATACCGCTGTAATCGGGCGAGCTTCTACTTTCAGATGCAATAGGAATTTTTGGGTTAGGTCAATCCGTTCGCGAGATATGGGACTTTGAAGCCAAGAAATGGTTGAGAAGGCAAAAAATTTTTCGCAATTCTGCTGCTCCAAACGCTTAACCAGAATGGCCTAGGGAAAAAATACACATACCGTTGTAATCGGGCGAGTTTCTACTTTCAGATGCAATAGGAATTTTTGCGTTAGGTCAATCCGTTCGAGAGATATGGGAGTTTGAAGCCAAGAAATGGTAGAGAAGGCAAAAAATTTTTCACAATTCTGCTGCTCCAAACGCTTAACCAGAATGGCCTAGGGAAAAAATACACATACCGTTGTAATCGGGCGAGTTTCTACTTTCAGATGCAATAGGAATTTTTGGGTTAGGTCAATCCGTTCGCGAGATATGGGAGTTTGAAGACAAGAAATGATTGAGAAGGCAAAGAATTTTTCGCATTTCTGCTGCTCCAAACGCTTAACCAGAATGGCCTAGGGAAAAAATACACATACCTTTGTAATCGGGCGAGTTTCTACTTTCAGATGCAATAGGAATTTTTGGGTTAGGTCAATCCGTTCGCGAGATATGGGAGTTTGAAGACAAGAAATGGTTGAGAAGGCAAAAAATTTTTCGCAATTCTGCTGCTCCAAACGCTTAACCAGAATGGCCTAGGGAAAAAATACACATACCGTTTTAGTCGGGCGAGTTTCTACTTTCAGATGCAATAGGAATTTTTGGGTTAGGTCAATCCGTTCGCGAGATATGGCAGTTTGAAGCCAAGAAATGGTTGAGAAGGCAAAAAATTTTTCGCAATTCTGCTGCTCCAAACGCTTAACCAGAACGGCCTAAGGAAAAAATACACATACCGTTGTAATCGGGCGAGTTTCTACTTTCAGATGCAATAGGAATTTTTGGGTTAGGTCAATCCGTTCGCGAGATATGGGATTTTCAAGACAAGAAATGGTTGAGAAGGCAAAAAATTTTTCGCAATTCTGCTGCTCCAAACGCTTAACTAGAATGGCCTAGGGAAAAAATACACATACCGTTGTAATCGGGCGAGATTCTACTTTCAGATGCAATAGGAATTTTTGGGTTAGGTCAATCCGTTCGCGAGATATGGGAGTTTGAAGACAAGAATTGGTTGAGAAGGCAAAAAATTTTTCGCAATTCTGCTGCTCCAAACGCTTAACCAGAATGGCTTAGGGAAAAAATACACATACCGTTGTAATCGGGCGAGTTTCTACTTTCAGGTGCAATAGGAATTTTTGGGTTACGTCAATCCGTTCGCGAGATATGGGAGTTTGAAGCTAAGAAATGCTTGAGAAGACAACAAATTTTTCGCACTTCTGCTGCTCCAAACGCTTAACCAGAATGGCCTAGGGAAAAAATACACATTCCGTTGTAATCGGGCGAGTTTCTACTTTCAGATGCAATAGGAATTTTTGGGTTAGGTCAATCCGTTCGCGAGATATGGCAGTTTGAAGCCAAGAAATGGTTGAGAAGGCAAAAAATTTTTCGCAATTCTGCTGCTCCAAACGCTTAACCAGAATGGCCTAGGGAAAAAATACACATACCGTTGTAATCGGGCGAGTTTCTACTTTCAGATGCAATAGGAATTTTTGCGTTAGGTCAATCCGTTCGAGAGATATGGGAGTTTGAAGCCAAGAAATGGTAGAGAAGGCAGAAAATTTTTCACAATTCTGCTGCTCCAAACGCTTAACCAGAATGGCCTAGGGAAAAAATACACATACCGTTGTAATCGGGCGAGTTTCTACTTTCAGATGCAATAGGAATTTTTGGGTTAGGTCAATCCGTTCGCGAGATATGGGAGTTTGAAGACAAGAAATGGTTGAGAAGGCAAAGAATTTTTCGCAATTCTGCTGCTCCAAACGCTTAACCAGAATGGCCTAGGGAAAAAATACACATACCTTTGTAATCGGGCGAGTTTCTACTTTCAGATGCAACAGGAATTTTTGGGTTAGGTCAATCTGTTCGCGAGATATGGGAGTTTGAAGCTAAGAAATGATTGAGAAGGCAAAAAATTTTTCGCAATTCTGCTGCTCCGAACGCTTAACCAGAATGGCCTAGGGAAAAAATACTCATACCGTTGTAATCGGGCGAGATTCTACTTTCAGATGCAATAGGAATTTTTGCGTTAGGTCAATCCGTTCGCGAGATATGGGAGTTTGAAGCCAAGAAATAATAGAGAAGGCAAAAAATTTTTCACAATTCTGCTGCTCCAAACGCTTAACCAGAATGGCCTAGGGAAAAAATACACATACCGTTGTAATCGGGCGAGTTTCTACTTTCAGATGCAATAGGAATTTTTGGGTTAGGTCAATCCGTTCGCGAGATATGGGATTTTCAAGACAAGAAATGGTTGAGAAGGCAAAAAATTTTTCGCAATTCTGCTGCTCCAAACGCTTAACTAGAATGGCCTAGGGAAAAAATACACATACCGTTGTAATCGGGCGAGTTTCTACTTTCAGATGCAATAGGAATTTTTGGGTTAGGTCAATCCGTTCGCGAGATATGGGAGTTTGAAGACAAGAAATGGTTGAGAAGGCAAAAAATTTTTCGCAATTCTGCTGCTCCAAACGCTTAACCAGAATGGCCTAGGGAAAAAATACACATACCGTTTTAGTCGGGCGAGTTTCTACTTTCAGATGCAATAGGAATTTTTGGGTTAGGTCAATCCGTTCGCGAGATATGGCAGTTTGAAGCCAAGAAATGGTTGAGAAGGCAAAAAATTTTTCGCAATTCTGCTGCTCCAAACGCTTAACCAGAATGGCCTAGGGAAAAAATACACATACCGTTGTAATCGGGCGAGTTTCTACTTTCAGATGCAATAGGAATTTTTGCGTTAGGTCAATCCGTTCGAGAGATATGGGAGTTTGAAGCCAAGAAATGGTAGAGAAGGCAAAAAATTTTTCACAATTCTGCTGCTCCAAACGCTTAACCAGAATGGCCTAGGGAAAAAATACACATACCGTTGTAATCGGGCGAGTTTCTACTTTCAGATGCAATAGGAATTTTTGGGTTAGGTCAATCCGTTCGCGAGATATGGGAGTTTGAAGACAAGAAATAGTTGAGAAGGCAAAGAATTTTTCGCAATTCTGCTGCTCCAAACGCTTAACCAGAATGGCCTAGGGAAAAAATACACATACCTTTGTAATCGGGCGAGTTTCTACTTTCAGATGCAACAGGAATTTTTGGGTTAGGTCAATCCGTTCGCGAGATATGGGAGTTAGAAGCTAAGAAATGATTGAGAAGGCAAAAAATTTTTCGCAATTCTGCTGCTCCGAACGCTTAACCAGAATGGCCTAGGGAAAAAATACTCATACCGTTGTAATCGGGCGAGATTCTACTTTCAGATGCAATAGGAATTTTTGCGTTAGGTCAATCCGTTCGCGAGATATGGGAGTTTGAAGCCAAGAAATAGTAGAGAAGGCAAAAAATTTTTCACAATTCTGCTGCTCCAAACGCTTAACCAGAATGGCCTAGGGAAAAAATACACATACCGTTGTAATCGGGCGAGTTTCTACATTCAGATGCAATAGGAATTTTTGGGTTAGGTCAATCCGTTCGCGAGATATGGGATTTTCAAGACAAGAAATGGTTGAGAAGGCAAAAAATTTTTCGCAATTCTGCTGCTCCAAACGCTTAACTAGAATGGCCTAGGGAAAAAATACACATACCGTTGTAATCGGGCGAGTTTCTACTTTCAGATGCAATAGGAATTTTTGGGTTAGGTCAATCCGTTCGCGAGATATGGGAGTTTGAAGACAAGAAATGGTTGAGAAGGCAAAAAATTTTTCGCAATTCTGCTGCTCCAAACGCTTAACCAGAATGGCGTAGGGAAAAAATACACATACCGCTGTAATCGGGCGAGCTTCTACTTTCAGATGCAATAGGAATTTTTGGGTTAGGTCAATCCGTTCGCGAGATATGGGACTTTGAAGCCAAGAAATGGTTGAGAAGGCAAAAAATTTTTCGCAATTCTGCTGCTCCAAACGCTTAACCAGAATGGCCCAGGGAAAAAATACACATACCGCTGTAATCGGGCGAGCTTCTACTTTCAGATGCAATAGGAATTTTTGGGTTAGGTCAATCCGTTCGCGAGATATGGGACTTTGAAGCCAAGAAATGGTTGAGAAGGCAAAAAATTTTTCGCAATTCTGCTGCTCCAAACGCTTAACCAGAATGGCCTAGGGAAAAAATACACACACCGTTGTAATCGGGCGAGTTTCTACTTTCAGATGCAATAGGAATTTTTGCGTTAGGTCAATCCGTTCGAGAGATATGTGAGTTTGAAGCCAAGAAATGGTAGAGAAGGCAAAAAATTTTTCACAATTCTGCTGCTCCAAACGCTTAACCAGAATGGCCTAGGGAAAAAATACACATACCGTTGTAATCGGGCGAGTTTCTACTTTCAGATGCAATAGGAATTTTTGGGTTAGGTCAATCCGTTCGCGAGATATGGGAGTTTGAAGACAAGAAATGATTGAGAAGGCAAAGAATTTTTCGCATTTCTGCTGCTCCAAACGCTTAACCAGAATGGCCTAGGGAAAAAATACACATACCTTTGTAATCGGGCGAGTTTCTACTTTCAGATGCAATAGGAATTTTTGGGTTAGGTCAATCCGTTCGCGAGATATGGGAGTTTGAAGACAAGAAATGGTTGAGAAGGCAAAAAATTTTTCGCAATTCTGCTGCTCCAAACGCTTAACCAGAATGGCCTAGGGAAAAAATACACATACCGTTTTAGTCGGGCGAGTTTCTACTTTCAGATGCAATAGGAATTTTTGGGTTAGGTCAATCCGTTCGCGAGATATGGCAGTTTGAAGCCAAGAAATGGTTGAGAAGGCAAAAAATTTTTCGCAATTCTGCTGCTCCAAACGCTTAACCAGAACGGCCTAAGGAAAAAATACACATACCGTTGTAATCGGGCGAGTTTCTACTTTCAGATGCAATAGGAATTTTTGGGTTAGGTCAATCCGTTCGCGAGATATGGGATTTTCAAGACAAGAAATGGTTGAGAAGGCAAAAAATTTTTCGCAATTCTGCTGCTCCAAACGCTTAACTAGAATGGCCTAGGGAAAAAATACACATACCGTTGTAATCGGGCGAGTTTCTACTTTCAGATGCAATAGGAATTTTTGGGTTAGGTCAATCCGTTCGCGAGATATGGGAGTTTGAAGACAAGAATTGGTTGAGAAGGCAAAAAATTTTTCGCAATTCTGCTGCTCCAAACGCTTAACCAGAATGGCTTAGGGAAAAAATACACATACCGTTGTAATCGGGCGAGTTTCTACTTTCAGGTGCAATAGGAATTTTTGGGTTACGTCAATCCGTTCGCGAGATATGGGAGTTTGAAGCTAAGAAATGCTTGAGAAGACAACAAATTTTTCGCACTTCTGCTGCTCCAAACGCTTAACCAGAATGGCCTAGGGAAAAAATACACATTCCGTTGTAATCGGGCGAGTTTCTACTTTCAGAAGAAATAGGAATTTTTGGGTTAGGTCAGTCTGTTCTCGAGATATGGGAGTTTGAAGCCAAGAAATGGTTGAGAAGGCAAAAAATTTTTCGCAATTCTGCTGCTCCAAACGCTTAACCAGAACGGCCTAAGGAAAAAATACACATACCGTTGTAATCGGGCGAGTTTCTACTTTCAGATGCAATAGGAATTTTTGGGTTAGGTCAATCCGTTCGCGAGATATGGGATTTTCAAGACAAGAAATGGTTGAGAAGGCAAAAAATTTTTCGCAATTCTGCTGCTCCAAACGCTTAACTAGAATGGCCTAGGGAAAAAATACACATACCGTTGTAATCGGGCGAGTTTCTACTTTCAGATGCAATAGGAATTTTTGGGTTAGGTCAATCCGTTCGCGAGATATGGGAGTTTGAAGACAAGAATTGGTTGAGAAGGCAAAAAATTTTTCGCAATTCTGCTGCTCCAAACGCTTAACCAGAATGGCTTAGGGAAAAAATACACATACCGTTGTAATCGGGCGAGTTTCTACTTTCAGGTGCAATAGGAATTTTTGGGTTACGTCAATCCGTTCGCGAGATATGGGAGTTTGAAGCTAAGAAATGCTTGAGAAGACAACAAATTTTTCGCACTTCTGCTGCTCCAAACGCTTAACCAGAATGGCCTAGGGAAAAAATACACATTCCGTTGTAATCGGGCGAGTTTCTACTTTCAGATGCAATAGGAATTTTTGGGTTAGGTCAATCCGTTCGCGAGATATGGCAGTTTGAAGCCAAGAAATGGTTGAGAAGGCAAAAAATTTTTCGCAATTCTGCTGCTCCAAACGCTTAACCAGAATGGCCTAGGGAAAAAATACACATACCGTTGTAATCGGGCGAGTTTCTACTTTCAGATGCAATAGGAATTTTTGGGTTAGGTCAATCCGTTCGCGAGATATGGGAGTTTGAAGACAAGAAATGGTAGAGAAGGCAAAGAATTTTTCGCAATTCTGCTGCTCCAAACGCTTAACCAGAATGGCCTAGGGAAAAAATACACATACCTTTGTAATCGGGCGAGTTTCTACTTTCAGATGCAACAGGAATTTTTGGGTTAGGTCAATCTGTTCGCGAGATATGGGAGTTTGAAGCTAAGAAATGATTGAGAAGGCAAAAAATTTTTCGCAATTCTGCTGCTCCGAACGCTTAACCAGAATGGCCTAGGGAAAAAATACTCATACCGTTGTAATCGGGCGAGATTCTACTTTCAGATGCAATAGGAATTTTTGCGTTAGGTCAATCCGTTCGCGAGATATGGGAGTTTGAAGCCAAGAAATAGTAGAGAAGGCAAAAAATTTTTCACAATTCTGCTGCTCCAAACGCTTAACCAGAATGGCCTAGGGAAAAAATACACATACCGTTGTAATCGGGCGAGTTTCTACTTTCAGATGCAATAGGAATTTTTGGGTTAGGTCAATCCGTTCGCGAGATATGGGATTTTCAAGACAAGAAATGGTTGAGAAGGCAAAAAATTTTTCGCAATTCTGCTGCTCCAAACGCTTAACTAGAATGGCCTAGGGAAAAAATACACATACCGTTGTAATCGGGCGAGTTTCTACTTTCAGATGCAATAGGAATTTTTGGGTTAGGTCAATCCGTTCGCGAGATATGGGAGTTTGAAGACAAGAAATGGTTGAGAAGGCAAAAAATTTTTCGCAATTCTGCTGCTCCAAACGCTTAACCAGAATGGCCTAGGGAAAAAATACACATACCGTTTTAGTCGGGCGAGTTTCTACTTTCAGATGCAATAGGAATTTTTGGGTTAGGTCAATCCGTTCGCGAGATATGGCAGTTTGAAGCCAAGAAATGGTTGAGAAGGCAAAAAATTTTTCGCAATTCTGCTGCTCCAAACGCTTAACCAGAATGGCCTAGGGAAAAAATACACATACCGTTGTAATCGGGCGAGTTTCTACTTTCAGATGCAATAGGAATTTTTGCGTTAGGTCAATCCGTTCGAGAGATATGGGAGTTTGAAGCCAAGAAATGGTAGAGAAGGCAAAAAATTTTTCACAATTCTGCTGCTCCAAACGCTTAACCAGAATGGCCTAGGGAAAAAATACACATACCGTTGTAATCGGGCGAGTTTCTACTTTCAGATGCAATAGGAATTTTTGGGTTAGGTCAATCCGTTCGCGAGATATGGGAGTTTGAAGACAAGAAATAGTTGAGAAGGCAAAGAATTTTTCGCAATTCTGCTGCTCCAAACGCTTAACCAGAATGGCCTAGGGAAAAAATACACATACCTTTGTAATCGGGCGAGTTTCTACTTTCAGATGCAACAGGAATTTTTGGGTTAGGTCAATCCGTTCGCGAGATATGGGAGTTAGAAGCTAAGAAATGATTGAGAAGGCAAAAAATTTTTCGCAATTCTGCTGCTCCGAACGCTTAACCAGAATGGCCTAGGGAAAAAATACTCATACCGTTGTAATCGGGCGAGATTCTACTTTCAGATGCAATAGGAATTTTTGCGTTAGGTCAATCCGTTCGCGAGATATGGGAGTTTGAAGCCAAGAAATAGTAGAGAAGGCAAAAAATTTTTCACAATTCTGCTGCTCCAAACGCTTAACCAGAATGGCCTAGGGAAAAAATACACATACCGTTGTAATCGGGCGAGTTTCTACATTCAGATGCAATAGGAATTTTTGGGTTAGGTCAATCCGTTCGCGAGATATGGGATTTTCAAGACAAGAAATGGTTGAGAAGGCAAAAAATTTTTCGCAATTCTGCTGCTCCAAACGCTTAACTAGAATGGCCTAGGGAAAAAATACACATACCGTTGTAATCGGGCGAGTTTCTACTTTCAGATGCAATAGGAATTTTTGGGTTAGGTCAATCCGTTCGCGAGATATGGGAGTTTGAAGACAAGAAATGGTTGAGAAGGCAAAAAATTTTTCGCAATTCTGCTGCTCCAAACGCTTAACCAGAATGGCGTAGGGAAAAAATACACATACCGCTGTAATCGGGCGAGCTTCTACTTTCAGATGCAATAGGAATTTTTGGGTTAGGTCAATCCGTTCGCGAGATATGGGACTTTGAAGCCAAGAAATGGTTGAGAAGGCAAAAAATTTTTCGCAATTCTGCTGCTCCAAACGCTTAACCAGAATGGCCCAGGGAAAAAATACACATACCGCTGTAATCGGGCGAGCTTCTACTTTCAGATGCAATAGGAATTTTTGGGTTAGGTCAATCCGTTCGCGAGATATGGGACTTTGAAGCCAAGAAATGGTTGAGAAGGCAAAAAATTTTTCGCAATTCTGCTGCTCCAAACGCTTAACCAGAATGGCCTAGGGAAAAAATACACATACCGTTGTAATCGGGCGAGTTTCTACTTTCAGATGCAATAGGAATTTTTGCGTTAGGTCAATCCGTTCGAGAGATATGTGAGTTTGAAGCCAAGAAATGGTAGAGAAGGCCAAAAATTTTTCACAATTCTGCTGCTCCAAACGCTAAACCAGAATGGCCTAGGGAAAAAATACACATACCGTTGTAATCGGGCGAGTTTCTACTTTCAGATGCAATAGGAATTTTTGGGTTAGGTCAATCCGTTCGCGAGATATGGGAGTTTGAAGACAAGAAATGATTGAGAAGGCAAAGAATTTTTCGCATTTCTGCTGCTCCAAACGCTTAACCAGAATGGCCTAGGGAAAAAATACACATACCTTTGTAATCGGGCGAGTTTCTACTTTCAGATGCAATAGGAATTTTTGGGTTAGGTCAATCCGTTCGCGAGATATGGGAGTTTGAAGACAAGAAATGGTTGAGAAGGCAAAAAATTTTTCGCAATTCTGCTGCTCCAAACGCTTAACCAGAATGGCCTAGGGAAAAAATACACATACCGTTTTAGTCGGGCGAGTTTCTACTTTCAGATGCAATAGGAATTTTTGGGTTAGGTCAATCCGTTCGCGAGATATGGCAGTTTGAAGCCAAGAAATGGTTGAGAAGGCAAAAAATTTTTCGCAATTCTGCTGCTCCAAACGCTTAACCAGAACGGCCTAAGGAAAAAATACACATACCGTTGTAATCGGGCGAGTTTCTACTTTCAGATGCAATAGGAATTTTTGGGTTAGGTCAATCCGTTCGCGAGATATGGGATTTTCAAGACAAGAAATGGTTGAGAAGGCAAAAAATTTTTCGCAATTCTGCTGCTCCAAACGCTTAACTAGAATGGCCTAGGGAAAAAATACACATACCGTTGTAATCGGGCGAGTTTCTACTTTCAGATGCAACAGGAATTTTTGGGTTAGGTCAATCCGTTCGCGAGATATGGGAGTTTGAAGACAAGAATTGGTTGAGAAGGCAAAAAATTTTTCGCAATTCTGCTGCTCCAAACGCTTAACCAGAATGGCTTAGGGAAAAAATACACATACCGTTGTAATCGGGCGAGTTTCTACTTTCAGGTGCAATAGGAATTTTTGGGTTACGTCAATCCGTTCGCGAGATATGGGAGTTTGAAGCTAAGAAATGCTTGAGAAGACAACAAATTTTTCGCACTTCTGCTGCTCCAAACGCTTAACCAGAATGGCCTAGGGAAAAAATACACATTCCGTTGTAATCGGGCGAGTTTCTACTTTCAGAAGAAATAGGAATTTTTGGGTTAGGTCAGTCTGTTCTCGAGATATGGGAGTTTGAAGCCAAGAAATGGTTGAGAAGGCAAAAAATTTTTCGCAATTCTGCTGCTCCGAACGCTTAACCAGAATGGCCTAGGGAAAAAATACACATACCGTTGTAATCGGGCGAGTTTCTACTTTCAGATGCAATAGGAATTTTTGGGTTAGGTCAATCCGTTCGCGAGATATGGGAGTTTGAAGACAAGAAATGGTTGAGAAGGCAAAAAATTTTTCGCAATTCTGCTGCTCCAAACGCTTAACCAGAATGGCCTAGGGAAAAAATACACATACCTTTGTAATCGGGCGAGTTTCTACTTTCAGATGCAATAGAAATTTTTGGGTTAGGTCAATCCGTTCGCGAGATATGGGACTTTGAAGCCAAGAAATGGTTGAGAAGGCAAAAAATTTTTCGCAATTCTGCTGCTCCAAACGCTTAACCAGAATGGCCCAGGGAAAAAATACACATACCGCTGTAATCGGGCGAGCTTCTACTTTCAGATGCAATAGGAATTTTTGGGTTAGGTCAATCCGTTCGCGAGATATGGGACTTTGAAGCCAAGAAATGGTTGAGAAGGCAAAAAATTTTTCGCAATTCTGCTGCTCCAAACGCTTAACCAGAATGGCCTAGGGAAAAAATACACATACCGTTGTAATCGGGCGAGTTTCTACTTTCAGATGCAATAGGAATTTTTGCGTTAGGTCAATCCGTTCGCGAGATATGGGAGTTTGAAGCCAAGAAATGGTTGAGAAGCCAAAAAATTTTTCGCAATTCTGCTGCTCCCAACGCTTAACTAGAATGGCCTAGGGAAAAAATAAACATACCGTTGTAATCGGGCGAGTTTCTACTTTCAGATGCAATAGGAATTTTTGGGTTAGGTCTATCCGTTCGCGAGATATGGGAGTTTGAAGCCAAAAAATGGTAGAGAAGGCAAAAAATTTTTCACAATTCTGCTGCTCCAAACGCTTAACCAGAATGGCCTAGGGAAAAAATACACATACCGTTGTAATCGGGCGAGTTTCTACTTTCAGATGCAATAGGAATTTTTGGGTTAGGTCAGTCTGTTCTCGAGATATGGGAGTTTGAAGCCAAGAAATGGTTGAGAAGGCAACAAATTTTTCGCACTTCTGCTGCTCCAAACGCTTAACCAGAATGGCCTAGGGAAAAAATAGACATACCGTTGTATTCTGGTGAGTTTCTACTTTCAGATGCAATAGGAATTTTTGGGTTAGGTCAATCCGTTCGCGAGAAATGGGACTTTGAAGCCAAGAAATGGTTGAGAAGGCAAAAAATTTTTCGCAATTCTGCTGCTCCAAACGCTTAACCAGAATGGACTAGGGAAAAAATACACATACCGTTGTGGTCGGGCGAGTTTCTACTTTCAGATGCAATAGGAATTTTTGGGTTAGGTCAATCCGTTCGCGAGATATGGGAGTTTGAAGCCAAGAAATGGTTGAGAAGGCAAAAAATTTTTCGCAATTCTGCTGCTCCAAACGCTTAACCAGAATGGCCTAGGGAAAAAACACACATACCCTTGTAATCGGGCGAGTTTCTACTTTCAGATGCAATAGGAATTTTTGCGTTAGGTCAATCCGTTCGAGAGATATGGGAGTTTGAAGCTAAGAAATGGTTGAGAAGGCAAAAAATTGTTCACAATTCTGCTGCTCCAAACGCTTATCCAGAATGGCCTAGGGAAAAAATACACATACCGTTGTAGTCGGGCGAGTTTCTACTTTCAGATGCAATAGGAATTTTTGGGTTAGGTCAATCCGTTCGCGAGATATGGGACTTTGAAGCCAAGAAATGGTTGAGAAGGCAAAAAATTTTTCGCAATTCTGCTGCTCCAAACGCTTAACCAGAATGGCCTAGGGAAAAAATACACATACCGTTGTAATCGGGCGAGTTTCTACTTTCACATGCAATAGGAATTTTTGGGTTAGGTCAATCCGTTCGCGAGATATGGGAGTTTGAAGCCAAGAAATGGTTGAGAAGCCAAAAAATTTTTCGCAATTCTGCTGCTCCAAACGCTTAACTAGAATGGCCTAGGGAAAAAATAAACATACCGTTGTAATCGGGCGAGTTTCTACTTTCAGATGCAATAGGAATTTTTGGGTTAGGTCAATCCGTTCGCGAGATATGGGACTTTGAAGCCAAGAAATGGTTGAGAAGGCAAAAACTTTTTCGCAATTCTGCTGCTCCAAACGCTTAACCAAAAAGGCCAAGGGAAAAAATACACATACCGCTGTAATCGGGCGAGTTTCTACTTTCAGATGCAATAGGAATTTTTGGGTTAGGTCAATCCGTTCGCGAGAAATGGGACTTTGAAGCCAAGAAATGGTTGAGAAGGCAAAAAATTTTTCGCAATTCTGCTGCTCCAAACGCTTAACCAGAATGGCCTAGGGAAAAAATACACATACCGTTGTAATCGGGCGAGTTTCTACTTTCAGATGCAATAGGAATTTTTGTGTTAGGTCAATCCGTTCGAGAGATATGGGAGTTTGAAAGTAAGAAATGGTTGAGAAGGCAAAAAATTTTTCGCAATTCTGCTGCTCCAAACGCTTAACCAGAATGGCCTAGGGAAGAAATACACATACGGTTGTAATCGGGCGAGTTTCTACATTCAGATGCAATAGGAATTTTTGCGTTCGGTCAATCCGTTCGAGAGATATGGGAGTTTGAAACTAAGAAATGGTTGAGAAGGCAAAAAATTTTTCACAATTCTGCTGCTCCAAACGCTTATCCAGAATGGCCTAGGGAAAAAATACACATACCGTTGTAGTCGGGCGAGTTTCTACTTTCAGATGCAATAGGAATTTTTGGGTTACGTCAATCCGTTCGCGAGATATGGGAGTTTGAAGCTAAGAAATGGTTGAGAAGACAACAAATTTTTCGCACTTCTGCTGCTCCAAACGCTTAACCAGAATGGCCTAGGGAAAAAATACACATACCGTTGTAATCGGGTGAGTTTCTACTTTCAGATGCAATAGGAATTTTTGGGTTGGGTCAATCCGTTCGCGAGATATGGGAGTTTGAAGCCAAGAAATGGTTGAGAAGCCAAAAAATTTTTCGCAATTCTGCTGCTCCAAACGCTTAACTAGAATGGCCTAGGGAAAAAATACACATACCGTTGTAATCGGGCGAGTTTCTACTTTCAGATGCAATAGGAATTTTTGCGTTAGGTCAATCCGTTCGAGAGATATGGGAGATTGAAAGTAAGAAATGGTTGAGAAGGCAAAAAATTTTTCGCAATTCTGCTGCTCCAAACGCTTAACCAGAATGGCCTAGGGAAAAAATACACATACGATTGTAATCGGGCGAGTTTCTACATTCAGATGCAATAGGAATTTTTGCGTTAGGTCAATCCGTTCGAGAGATATGGGAGTTTGAAACTAAGAAATGGTTGAGAAGGCAAAAAATTTTTCACAATTCTGCTGCTCCAAACGCTTATCCAGAATGGCCTAGGGAAAAAATACACATACCGTTGTAGTCGGGCGAGTTTCTACTTTCAGATGCAATAGGCATTTTTGGGTTAGGTCAATCCGTTCGCGAGTTATGGGAGTTTCAAGACAAGAAATGGTTGAGAAGGCAAAGAATTTTTCACAATTCTGCTGCTCCAAACGCTTAACCAGAATGGCCTAGGGAAAAAATACACATACCGTTGTGGTCGGGCGAGTTTCTACTTTCAGATGCAATAGGAATTTTTGGGTTAGGTCAATCCGTTCGCGAGATATGGGAGTTTGAAGCCAAGAAATGGTTGAGAAGGCAAAAAATTTTTCGCAATTCTGCTGCTCCAAACGCTTAACCAAAATGGCCAAGGGAAAAAATACACATACCGCTGTAATCGGGCGAGTTTCTACTTTCAGATGCAATAGGAATTTTTGCGTTAGGTCAATCCGTTCGAGAGATATGGGAGTTTGAAGCTAAGAAATGGTTGAGAAGGCAAAAAATTGTTCACAATTCTGCTGCTCCAAACGCTTATCCAGAATGGCCTAGGGAAAAAATACCCATACCGTTGTAGTCGGGCGAGTTTCTACTTTCAGATGCAATAGGAATTTTTGTGTTAGGTCAATCCGTTCGCGAGATATGGGAGTTTGAAGCCAAGAAATTGTTGAGAAGGCAAAAAATTTTTCGCAATTCTGCTGCTCCAAACGCTTAACCAGAATGGCCTAGGGAAAAAATACACATACCGTTGTAATCGGGCGAGTTTCTACTTTCAGATGCAATAAGAATTTTTGGGTTAGGTCAATCCGTTCGCGAGATATGGGAGTTGAAGTCAAGAAATGGTAGAGAAGGCAAAAAATTTTTCACAATTCTGCTGCTCCAAACGCTTATCCAGAATGGCCTAGGGAAAAAATACACATACCGTTGTAGTCGGGCGAGTTTCTACTTTCAGATGCAATAGGAATTTTTGGGTTACGTCAATCCGTTCGCGAGATATGGGAGTTTGAAGCTAAGAAATGGTTGAGAAGACAACAAATTTTTCGCACTTCTGCTGCTCCAAACGCTTAACCAGAATGGCCTAGGGAAAAAATACACATACCGTTGTAATCGGGTGAGTTTCTACTTTCAGATGCAATAGGAATTTTTGGGTTGGGTCAATCCGTTCGCGAGATATGGGAGTTTGAAGCCAAGAAATGGTTGAGAAGCCAAAAAATTTTTCGCAATTCTGCTGCTCCAAACGCTTAACTAGAATGGCCTAGGGAAAAAATACACATACCGTTGTAATCGGGCGAGTTTCTACTTTCAGATGCAATAGGAATTTTTGCGTTAGGTCAATCCGTTCGAGAGATATGGGAGATTGAAAGTAAGAAATGGTTGAGAAGGCAAAAAATTTTTCGCAATTCTGCTGCTCCAAACGCTTAACCAGAATGGCCTAGGGAAAAAATACACATACGATTGTAATCGGGCGAGTTTCTACATTCAGATGCAATAGGAATTTTTGCGTTAGGTCAATCCGTTCGAGAGATATGGGAGTTTGAAACTAAGAAATGGTTGAGAAGGCAAATAATTTTTCACAATTCTGCTGCTCCAAACGCTTATCCAGAATGGCCTAGGGAAAAAATACACATACCGTTGTAGTCGGGCGAGTTTCTGCTTTCAGATGCAATAGGCATTTTTGGGTTAGGTCAATCCGTTCGCGAGTTATGGGAGTTTCAAGACAAGAAATGGTTGAGAAGGCAAAGAATTTTTCACAATTCTGCTGCTCCAAACGCTTAACCAGAATGGCCTAGGGAAAAAATACACATACCGTTGTGGTCGGGCGAGTTTCTACTTTCAGATGCAATAGGAATTTTTGGGTTAGGTCAATCCGTTCGCGAGATATGGGAGTTTGAAGCCAAGAAATGGTTGAGAAGGCAAAAAATTTTTCGCAATTCTGCTGCTCCAAACGCTTAACCAAAATGGCCAAGGGAAAAAATACACATACCGCTGTAATCGGGCGAGTTTCTACTTTCAGATGCAATAGGAATTTTTGCGTTAGGTCAATCCGTTCGAGAGATATGGGAGTTTGAAGCTAAGAAATGGTTGAGAAGGCAAAAAATTGTTCACAATTCTGCTGCTCCAAACGCTTATCCAGAATGGCCTAGGGAAAAAATACCCATACCGTTGTAGTCGGGCGAGTTTCTACTTTCAGATGCAATAGGAATTTTTGTGTTAGGTCAATCCGTTCGCGAGATATGGGAGTTTGAAGCCAAGAAATTGTTGAGAAGGCAAAAAATTTTTCGCAATTCTGCTGCTCCAAACGCTTAACCAGAATGGCCTAGGGAAAAAATACACATACCGTTGTAATCGGGCGAGTTTCTACTTTCAGATGCAATAGGAATTTTTGGGTTAGGTCAATCCGTTCGCGAGATATGGGAGTTGAAGTCAAGAAATGGTAGAGAAGGCAAAAAATTTTTCACAATTCTGCTGCTCCAAACGCTTAACCAGAATGGCCTAGGGAAAAAATACATATACCGTTGTAATCGGGCGAGTTTCTACTTTCAGATGCAATAGGAATTTTTGGGTTAGGTCAATCTGTTCGCGAGATATGGGACTTTGAATCCAAGAAATGGTTGAGAAGGCAAAAAATTTTTCGCAATTCTGCTGCTCCAAACGCTTAACCAGAATGGCCTAGGGAAAAAATACACATACCGTTGTAATCGGGCGAGTTTCTACTTTCAGGTGCAATAGGAATTTTTGGGTTACGTCAATCCGTTCGCGAGATATGGGAATTTGAAGCTAAGAAATGGTTGAGAAGACAACAAATTTTTCGCACTTCTGCTGCTCCAAACGCTTAACCAGAATGGCCTACGGAAAAAATACACATACCGTTGTAATCGGGCGAGTTTCTACTTTCAGATGCAATAGGAATTTTTGGGTTAGGTCAATCCGTTCGCGAGATATGGGACTTTGAAGCCAAGAAATGGTTGAGAAGGCAAAAAATTTTTCGCAATTCTGCTGCTCCAAATGCTTAACTAGAATGGCCTAGGGAAAACATACACATACATTTGTAATCGGGCGAGTTTCTACTTTCAGATGCAATAGGAATTTTTGGGTTACGTCAATCCGTTCGCGAGATATGGGAGTTTGAAGCTAAGAAATGGTTGAGAAGACAACAAATTTTTCGCACTTCTGCTGCTCCAAACGCTTAACCAGAATGGCCTAGGGAAAAAATAGACATACCTTTGTAATCGGGTGAGTTTCTACTTTCAGATGCAATAGGAATTTTTGGGTTAGGTCAATCCGTTCGCGAGAAATGGGACTTTGAAGCCAAGAAATGGTTGAGAAGGCAAAAAATTTTTCGCAATTCTGCTGCTCCAAACGCTTAACCAGAATGGACTAGGGAAAAAATACACATACCGTTGTAATCGGGCGAGTTTCTACTTTCAGATGCAATAGGAATTTTTGCGTTAGGTCAATCCGTTCGAGAGATATGGGAGTTTGAAGCTAAGAAATGGTTGAGAAGGCAAAAAATTTTTCACAATTCTGCTGCTCCAAACGCTTAACCAGAATGGCCAAGGGAAAAAATACACATACCGTTGTGGTCGGGCGAGTTTCTACTTTCAGATGCAATAGGAATTTTTGGGTTAGGTCAATCCGTTCGCGAGATATGGGAGTTTGAAGCCAAGAAATGGTTGAGAAGGCAAAAAATTTTTCGCAATTCTGCTGCTCCAAACGCTTAACCAGAATGGCCTAGGGAAAAAACACACATACCCTTGTAATCGGGCGAGTTTCTACTTTCAGATGCAATAGGAATTTTTGCGTTAGGTCAATCCGTTCGAGAGATATGGGAGTTTGAAGCTAAGAAATGGTTGAGAAGGCAAAAAATTGTTCACAATTCTGCTGCTCCAAACGCTTATCCAGAATGGCCTAGGGAAAAAATACACATACCGTTGTAGTCGGGCGAGTTTCTACTTTCAGATGCAATAGGAATTTTTGGGTTAGGTCAATCCGTTCGCGAGATATGGGACTTTGAAGCCAAGAAATGGTTGAGAAGGCAAAAAATTTTTCGCAATTCTGCTGCTCCAAACGCTTAACCAGAATGGCCTAGGGAAAAAATACACATACCGTTGTAATCGGGCGAGTTTCTACTTTCACATGCAATAGGAATTTTTGGGTTAGGTCAATCCGTTCGCGAGATATGGGAGTTTGAAGCCAAGAAATGGTTGAGAAGCCAAAAAATTTTTCGCAATTCTGCTGCTCCAAACGCTTAACTAGAATGGCCTAGGGAAAAAATAAACATACCGTTGTAATCGGGCGAGTTTCTACTTTCAGATGCAATAGGAATTTTTGGGTTAGGTCAATCCGTTCGCGAGATATGGGACTTTGAAGCCAAGAAATGGTTGAGAAGGCAAAAACTTTTTCGCAATTCTGCTGCTCCAAACGCTTAACCAAAAAGGCCAAGGGAAAAAATACACATACCGCTGTAATCGGGCGAGTTTCTACTTTCAGATGCAATAGGAATTTTTGGGTTAGGTCAATCCGTTCGCGAGAAATGGGACTTTGAAGCCAAGAAATGGTTGAGAAGGCAAAAAATTTTTCGCAATTCTGCTGCTCCAAACGCTTAACCAGAATGGCCTAGGGAAAAAATACACATACCGTTGTAATCGGGCGAGTTTCTACTTTCAGATGCAATAGGAATTTTTGTGTTAGGTCAATCCGTTCGAGAGATATGGGAGTTTGAAAGTAAGAAATGGTTGAGAAGGCAAAAAATTTTTCGCAATTCTGCTGCTCCAAACGCTTAACCAGAATGGCCTAGGGAAGAAATACACATACGGTTGTAATCGGGCGAGTTTCTACATTCAGATGCAATAGGAATTTTTGCGTTAGGTCAATCCGTTCGAGAGATATGGGAGTTTGAAACTAAGAAATGGTTGAGAAGGCAAAAAATTATTCACAATTCTGCTGCTCCAAACGCTTATCCAGAATGGCCTAGGGAAAAAATACACATACCGTTGTAGTCGGGCGAGTTTCTACTTTCAGATGCAATAGGAATTTTTGGGTTAGGTCAATCCGTTCGCGAGATATGGGAGTTGAAGTCAAGAAATGGTAGAGAAGGCAAAAAATTTTTCACAATTCTGCTGCTCCAAACGCTTAACCAGAATGGCCTAGGGAAAAAATACATATACCGTTGTAATCGGGCGAGTTTCTACTTTCAGATGCAATAGGAATTTTTGGGTTAGGTCAATCTGTTCGCGAGATATGGGACTTTGAATCCAAGAAATGGTTGAGAAGCAAAAAATTTTTCACAATTCTGCTGCTCCAAACGCTTATCCAGAATGGCCTAGGGAAAAAATACACATACCGTTGTAGTCGGGCGAGTTTCTACTTTCAGATGCAATAGGAATTTTTGGGTTAGGTCAATCCGTTCGCGAGTTATGGGAGTTTCAAGACAAGAAATGGTTGAGAAGGCAAAAAATTTTTCACAATTCTGCTGCTCCAAACGCTTAACCAGAATGGCCTAGGGAAAAAATACACATACCGTTGTGGTCGGGCGAGTTTCTACTTTCAGATGCAATAGGAATTTTTGGGTTAGGTCAATCCGTTCGCGAGGTATGGGAGTTTGAAGCCAAGAAATGGTTGAGAAGGCAAAAAATTTTTCGCAATTCTGCTGCTCCAAACGCTTAACCAAAATGGCCAAGGGAAAAAATACACATACCGCTGTAATCGGGCGAGTTTCTACTTTCAGATGCAATAGGAATTTTTGCGTTAGGTCAATCCGTTCGAGAGATATGGGAGTTTGAAGCTAAGAAATGGTTGAGAAGGCAAAAAATTGTTCACAATTCTGCTGCTCCAAACGCTTATCCAGAATGGCCTAGGGAAAAAATACACATACCGTTGTAGTCGGGCGAGTTTCTACTTTCAGATGCAATAGGAATTTTTGGGTTAGGTCAATCCGTTCGCGAGATATGGGAGTTTGAAGCCAAGAAATTGTTGAGAAGGCAAAAAATTTTTCGCAATTCTGCTGCTCCAAACGCTTAACCAGAATGGCCTAGGGAAAAAATACACATACCGTTGTAATCGGGCGAGTTTCTACTTTCAGATGCAATAGGAATTTTTGGGTTAGGTCAATCCGTTCGCGAGATATGGGAGTTGAAGTCAAGAAATGGTAGAGAAGGCAAAAAATTTTTCACAATTCTGCTGCTCCAAACGCTTAACCAGAATGGCCTAGGGAAAAAATACACATACCGTTGTAATCGGGCGAGTTTCTACTTTCAGATGCAATAGGAATTTTTGGGTTACGTCAATCCGTTCGCGAGATATGGGAGTTTGAAGCTAAGAAATGGTTGAGAAGACAACAAATTTTTCGCACTTCTGCTGCTCCAAACGCTTAACCAGAATGGCCTAGGGAAAAAATAGACATACCTATGTAATCGGGTGAGCTTCTACTTTCAGATGCAATAGGAATTTTTGGGTTAGGTCAATCCGTTCGCGAGAAATGGGACTTTGAAGCCAAGAAATGGTTGAGAAGGCAAAAAATTTTTCGCAATTCTGCTGCTCCAAACGCTTAACCAGAATGGCCTAGGGAAAAAATACACATACCGCTGTAATCGGGCGAGTTTCTACTTTCAGATGCAACAGGAATTTTTGGGTTAGGTCAATCCGTTCGCGAGATATGGGACTTTGAAGCCAAGAAATGGTTGAAAAGGCAAAAACTTTTTCGCAATTCTGCTGCTCCAAACGCTTAACCAGAATGGCCTAGGGAAAAATACACATACGGTTGTAATCGGGCGAGTTTCTACATTCAGGTGCAATAGGAATTTTTGCGTTAGGTCAATCCGTTCGAGAGATATGGGAGTTTGAAGCTAAGAAATGGTTGAGAAGGCAAAAAATTTTTCACAATTCTGCTGCTCCAAACGCTTAACCAGAATGGCCAAGGGAAAAAATACACATACCGTTGTGGTCGGGCGAGTTTCTACTTTCAGATGCAATAGGAATTTTTGGGTTAGGTCAATCCGTTCGCGAGATATGGGAGTTTGAAGCCAAGAAATGGTTGAGAAGGCAAAAAATTTTTCGCAATTCTGCTGCTCCAAACGCTTAACCAGAATGGCCTAGGGAAAAAATACACATACCGTTGTAATCGGGCGAGTTTCTACTTTCAGATGCAATAGAAATTTTTGGGTTACGTCAATCCGTTCGCGAGATATGGGAGTTTGAAGCTAAGAAATGGTTGAGAAGACAACAAATTTTTCGCACTTCTGCTGCTCCAAACGCTTAACCAGAATGGCCTAGGGAAAAAATACACATACCGTTGTAATCGGGTGAGTTTCTACTTTCAGATGCAATAGGAATTTTTGGGTTAGGTCAATCCGTTCGCGAGATATGGGAGTTTGAAGCCAAGAAATGGTTGAGAAGCCAAAAAATTTTTCGCAATTCTGCTGCTCCAAACGCTTAACTAGAATGGCCTAGGGAAAAAATAAACATACCGTTGTAATCGGGCGAGTTTCTACTTTCAGATGCAATAGGAATTTTTGGGTTAGGTCAATCCGTTCGCGAGATATGGGAGTTTGAAGTCAAGAAATGGTAGAGAAGGCAAAAAATTTTTCACAATTCTGCTGCTCCAAACGCTTAACCAGAATGGCCTAGGGGAAAAATACACATACCGTTGTAATCGGGCGAGTTTCTACTTTCAGATGCAATAGGAATTTTTGGGTTAGGTCAATCCGTTCGCGAGTTATGGGAGTTTCAAGACAAGAAATGGTTGAGAAGGCAAAGAATTTTTCACAATTCTGCTGCTCCAAACGCTTAACCAGAATGGCCTAGGGAAAAAATACACATACCGTTGTGGTCGGGCGAGTTTCTACTTTCAGATGCAATAGGAATTTTTGGGTTAGGTCAATCCGTTCGCGAGATATGGGAGTTTGAAGCCAAGAAATGGTTGAGAAGGCAAAAAATTTTTCGCAATTCTGCTGCTCCAAACGCTTAACCAAAATGGCCAAGGGAAAAAATACACATACCGCTGTAATCGGGCGAGTTTCTACTTTCAGATGCAATAGGAATTTTTGCGTTAGGTCAATCCGTTCGAGAGATATGGGAGTTTGAAGCTAAGAAATGGTTGAGAAGGCAAAAAATTGTTCACAATTCTGCTGCTCCAAACGCTTATCCAGAATGGCCTAGGGAAAAAATACCCATACCGTTGTAGTCGGGCGAGTTTCTACTTTCAGATGCAATAGGAATTTTTGTGTTAGGTCAATCCGTTCGCGAGATATGGGAGTTTGAAGCCAAGAAATTGTTGAGAAGGCAAAAAATTTTTCGCAATTCTGCTGCTCCAAACGCTTAACCAGAATGGCCTAGGGAAAAAATACACATACCGTTGTAATCGGGCGAGTTTCTACTTTCAGATGCAATAGGAATTTTTGGGTTAGGTCAATCCGTTCGCGAGATATGGGAGTTGAAGTCAAGAAATGGTAGAGAAGGCAAAAAATTTTTCACAATTCTGCTGCTCCAAACGCTTAACCAGAATGGCCTAGGGAAAAAATACATATACCGTTGTAATCGGGCGAGTTTCTACTTTCAGATGCAATAGGAATTTTTGGGTTAGGTCAATCTGTTCGCGAGATATGGGACTTTGAATCCAAGAAATGGTTGAGAAGGCAAAAAATTTTTCGCAATTCTGCTGCTCCAAACGCTTAACCAGAATGGCCTAGGGAAAAAATACACATACCGTTGTAATCGGGCGAGTTTCTACTTTCAGGTGCAATAGGAATTTTTGGGTTACGTCAATCCGTTCGCGAGATATGGGAATTTGAAGCTAAGAAATGGTTGAGAAGACAACAAATTTTTCGCACTTCTGCTGCTCCAAACGCTTAACCAGAATGGCCTACGGAAAAAATACACATACCGTTGTAATCGGGCGAGTTTCTACTTTCAGATGCAATAGGAATTTTTGGGTTAGGTCAATCCGTTCGCGAGATATGGGACTTTGAAGCCAAGAAATGGTTGAGAAGGCAAAAAATTTTTCGCAATTCTGCTGCTCCAAATGCTTAACTAGAATGGCCTAGGGAAAACATACACATACATTTGTAATCGGGCGAGTTTCTACTTTCAGATGCAATAGGAATTTTTGGGTTACGTCAATCCGTTCGCGAGATATGGGAGTTTGAAGCTAAGAAATGGTTGAGAAGACAACAAATTTTTCGCACTTCTGCTGCTCCAAACGCTTAACCAGAATGGCCTAGGGAAAAAATAGACATACCTTTGTAATCGGGTGAGTTTCTACTTTCAGATGCAATAGGAATTTTTGGGTTAGGTCAATCCGTTCGCGAGAAATGGGACTTTGAAGCCAAGAAATGGTTGAGAAGGCAAAAAATTTTTCGCAATTCTGCTGCTCCAAACGCTTAACCAGAATGGACTAGGGAAAAAATACACATACCGTTGTAATCGGGCGAGTTTCTACTTTCAGATGCAATAGGAATTTTTGCGTTAGGTCAATCCGTTCGAGAGATATGGGAGTTTGAAGCTAAGAAATGGTTGAGAAGGCAAAAAATTTTTCACAATTCTGCTGCTCCAAACGCTTAACCAGAATGGCCAAGGGAAAAAATACACATACCGTTGTGGTCGGGCGAGTTTCTACTTTCAGATGCAATAGGAATTTTTGGGTTAGGTCAATCCGTTCGCGAGATATGGGAGTTTGAAGCCAAGAAATGGTTGAGAAGGCAAAAAATTTTTCGCAATTCTGCTGCTCCAAACGCTTAACCAGAATGGCCTAGGGAAAAAACACACATACCCTTGTAATCGGGCGAGTTTCTACTTTCAGATGCAATAGGAATTTTTGCGTTAGGTCAATCCGTTCGAGAGATATGGGAGTTTGAAGCTAAGAAATGGTTGAGAAGGCAAAAAATTGTTCACAATTCTGCTGCTCCAAACGCTTATCCAGAATGGCCTAGGGAAAAAATACACATACCGTTGTAGTCGGGCGAGTTTCTACTTTCAGATGCAATAGGAATTTTTGGGTTAGGTCAATCCGTTCGCGAGATATGGGACTTTGAAGCCAAGAAATGGTTGAGAAGGCAAAAAATTTTTCGCAATTCTGCTGCTCCAAACGCTTAACCAGAATGGCCTAGGGAAAAAATACACATACCGTTGTAATCGGGCGAGTTTCTACTTTCACATGCAATAGGAATTTTTGGGTTAGGTCAATCCGTTCGCGAGATATGGGAGTTTGAAGCCAAGAAATGGTTGAGAAGCCAAAAAATTTTTCGCAATTCTGCTGCTCCAAACGCTTAACTAGAATGGCCTAGGGAAAAAATAAACATACCGTTGTAATCGGGCGAGTTTCTACTTTCAGATGCAATAGGAATTTTTGGGTTAGGTCAATCCGTTCGCGAGATATGGGACTTTGAAGCCAAGAAATGGTTGAGAAGGCAAAAACTTTTTCGCAATTCTGCTGCTCCAAACGCTTAACCAAAAAGGCCAAGGGAAAAAATACACATACCGCTGTAATCGGGCGAGTTTCTACTTTCAGATGCAATAGGAATTTTTGGGTTAGGTCAATCCGTTCGCGAGAAATGGGACTTTGAAGCCAAGAAATGGTTGAGAAGGCAAAAAATTTTTCGCAATTCTGCTGCTCCAAACGCTTAACCAGAATGGCCTAGGGAAAAAATACACATACCGTTGTAATCGGGCGAGTTTCTACTTTCAGATGCAATAGGAATTTTTGTGTTAGGTCAATCCGTTCGAGAGATATGGGAGTTTGAAAGTAAGAAATGGTTGAGAAGGCAAAAAATTTTTCGCAATTCTGCTGCTCCAAACGCTTAACCAGAATGGCCTAGGGAAGAAATACACATACGGTTGTAATCGGGCGAGTTTCTACATTCAGATGCAATAGGAATTTTTGCGTTAGGTCAATCCGTTCGAGAGATATGGAAGTTTGAAACTAAGAAATGGTTGAGAAGGCAAAAAATTATTCACAATTCTGCTGCTCCAAACGCTTATCCAGAATGGCCTAGGGAAAAAATACACATACCGTTGTAGTCGGGCGAGTTTCTACTTTCAGATGCAATAGGAATTTTTGGGTTAGGTCAATCCGTTCGCGAGATATGGGAGTTGAAGTCAAGAAATGGTAGAGAAGGCAAAAAATTTTTCACAATTCTGCTGCTCCAAACGCTTAACCAGAATGGCCTAGGGAAAAAATACATATACCGTTGTAATCGGGCGAGTTTCTACTTTCAGATGCAATAGGAATTTTTGGGTTAGGTCAATCTGTTCGCGAGATATGGGACTTTGAATCCAAGAAATGGTTGAGAAGCAAAAAATTTTTCACAATTCTGCTGCTCCAAACGCTTATCCAGAATGGCCTAGGGAAAAAATACACATACCGTTGTAGTCGGGCGAGTTTCTACTTTCAGATGCAATAGGAATTTTTGGGTTAGGTCAATCCGTTCGCGAGTTATGGGAGTTTCAAGACAAGAAATGGTTGAGAAGGCAAAAAATTTTTCACAATTCTGCTGCTCCAAACGCTTAACCAGAATGGCCTAGGGAAAAAATACACATACCGTTGTGGTCGGGCGAGTTTCTACTTTCAGATGCAATAGGAATTTTTGGGTTAGGTCAATCCGTTCGCGAGATATGGGAGTTGAAGTCAAGAAATGGTAGAGAAGGCAAAAAATTTTTCACAATTCTGCTGCTCCAAACGCTTATCCAGAATGGCCTAGGGAAAAAATACACATACCGTTGTAGTCGGGCGAGTTTCTACTTTCAGATGCAATAGGAATTTTTGGGTTACGTCAATCCGTTCGCGAGATATGGGAGTTTGAAGCTAAGAAATGGTTGAGAAGACAACAAATTTTTCGCACTTCTGCTGCTCCAAACGCTTAACCAGAATGGCCTAGGGAAAAAATACACATACCGTTGTAATCGGGTGAGTTTCTACTTTCAGATGCAATAGGAATTTTTGGGTTGGGTCAATCCGTTCGCGAGATATGGGAGTTTGAAGCCAAGAAATGGTTGAGAAGCCAAAAAATTTTTCGCAATTCTGCTGCTCCAAACGCTTAACTAGAATGGCCTAGGGAAAAAATACACATACCGTTGTAATCGGGCGAGTTTCTACTTTCAGATGCAATAGGAATTTTTGCGTTAGGTCAATCCGTTCGAGAGATATGGGAGATTGAAAGTAAGAAATGGTTGAGAAGGCAAAAAATTTTTCGCAATTCTGCTGCTCCAAACGCTTAACCAGAATGGCCTAGGGAAAAAATACACATACGATTGTAATCGGGCGAGTTTCTACATTCAGATGCAATAGGAATTTTTGCGTTAGGTCAATCCGTTCGAGAGATATGGGAGTTTGAAACTAAGAAATGGTTGAGAAGGCAAAAAATTTTTCACAATTCTGCTGCTCCAAACGCTTATCCAGAATGGCCTAGGGAAAAAATACACATACCGTTGTAGTCGGGCGAGTTTCTACTTTCAGATGCAATAGGCATTTTTGGGTTAGGTCAATCCGTTCGCGAGTTATGGGAGTTTCAAGACAAGAAATGGTTGAGAAGGCAAAGAATTTTTCACAATTCTGCTGCTCCAAACGCTTAACCAGAATGGCCTAGGGAAAAAATACACATACCGTTGTGGTCGGGCGAGTTTCTACTTTCAGATGCAATAGGAATTTTTGGGTTAGGTCAATCCGTTCGCGAGATATGGGAGTTTGAAGCCAAGAAATGGTTGAGAAGGCAAAAAATTTTTCGCAATTCTGCTGCTCCAAACGCTTAACCAAAATGGCCAAGGGAAAAAATACACATACCGCTGTAATCGGGCGAGTTTCTACTTTCAGATGCAATAGGAATTTTTGCGTTAGGTCAATCCGTTCGAGAGATATGGGAGTTTGAAGCTAAGAAATGGTTGAGAAGGCAAAAAATTGTTCACAATTCTGCTGCTCCAAACGCTTATCCAGAATGGCCTAGGGAAAAAATACCCATACCGTTGTAATCGGGCGAGTTTCTACTTTCAGATGCAATAGGAATTTTTGGGTTAGGTCAATCCGTTCGCGAGATATGGGACTTTGAAGCCAAGAAATGGTTGAGAAGGCAAAAAATTTTTCGCAATTCTGCTGCTCCAAATGCTTAACTAGAATGGCCTAGGGAAAACATACACATACATTTGTAATCGGGCGAGTTTCTACTTTCAGATGCAATAGGAATTTTTGGGTTACGTCAATCCGTTCGCGAGATATGGGAGTTTGAAGCTAAGAAATGGTTGAGAAGACAACAAATTTTTCGCACTTCTGCTGCTCCAAACGCTTAACCAGAATGGCCTAGGGAAAAAATAGACATACCTTTGTAATCGGGTGAGTTTCTACTTTCAGATGCAATAGGAATTTTTGGGTTAGGTCAATCCGTTCGCGAGAAATGGGACTTTGAAGCCAAGAAATGGTTGAGAAGGCAAAAAATTTTTCGCAATTCTGCTGCTCCAAACGCTTAACCAGAATGGACTAGGGAAAAAATACACATACCGTTGTAATCGGGCGAGTTTCTACTTTCAGATGCAATAGGAATTTTTGCGTTAGGTCAATCCGTTCGAGAGATATGGGAGTTTGAAGCTAAGAAATGGTTGAGAAGGCAAAAAATTTTTCACAATTCTGCTGCTCCAAACGCTTAACCAGAATGGCCAAGGGAAAAAATACACATACCGTTGTGGTCGGGCGAGTTTCTACTTTCAGATGCAATAGGAATTTTTGGGTTAGGTCAATCCGTTCGCGAGATATGGGAGTTTGAAGCCAAGAAATGGTTGAGAAGGCAAAAAATTTTTCGCAATTCTGCTGCTCCAAACGCTTAACCAGAATGGCCTAGGGAAAAAACACACATACCCTTGTAATCGGGCGAGTTTCTACTTTCAGATGCAATAGGAATTTTTGCGTTAGGTCAATCCGTTCGAGAGATATGGGAGTTTGAAGCTAAGAAATGGTTGAGAAGGCAAAAAATTGTTCACAATTCTGCTGCTCCAAACGCTTATCCAGAATGGCCTAGGGAAAAAATACACATACCGTTGTAGTCGGGCGAGTTTCTACTTTCAGATGCAATAGGAATTTTTGGGTTAGGTCAATCCGTTCGCGAGATATGGGACTTTGAAGCCAAGAAATGGTTGAGAAGGCAAAAAATTTTTCGCAATTCTGCTGCTCCAAACGCTTAACCAGAATGGCCTAGGGAAAAAATACACATACCGTTGTAATCGGGCGAGTTTCTACTTTCACATGCAATAGGAATTTTTGGGTTAGGTCAATCCGTTCGCGAGATATGGGAGTTTGAAGCCAAGAAATGGTTGAGAAGCCAAAAAATTTTTCGCAATTCTGCTGCTCCAAACGCTTAACTAGAATGGCCTAGGGAAAAAATAAACATACCGTTGTAATCGGGCGAGTTTCTACTTTCAGATGCAATAGGAATTTTTGGGTTAGGTCAATCCGTTCGCGAGATATGGGACTTTGAAGCCAAGAAATGGTTGAGAAGGCAAAAACTTTTTCGCAATTCTGCTGCTCCAAACGCTTAACCAAAAAGGCCAAGGGAAAAAATACACATACCGCTGTAATCGGGCGAGTTTCTACTTTCAGATGCAATAGGAATTTTTGGGTTAGGTCAATCCGTTCGCGAGAAATGGGACTTTGAAGCCAAGAAATGGTTGAGAAGGCAAAAAATTTTTCGCAATTCTGCTGCTCCAAACGCTTAACCAGAATGGCCTAGGGAAAAAATACACATACCGTTGTAATCGGGCGAGTTTCTACTTTCAGATGCAATAGGAATTTTTGTGTTAGGTCAATCCGTTCGAGAGATATGGGAGTTTGAAAGTAAGAAATGGTTGAGAAGGCAAAAAATTTTTCGCAATTCTGCTGCTCCAAACGCTTAACCAGAATGGCCTAGGGAAGAAATACACATACGGTTGTAATCGGGCGAGTTTCTACATTCAGATGCAATAGGAATTTTTGCGTTAGGTCAATCCGTTCGAGAGATATGGGAGTTTGAAACTAAGAAATGGTTGAGAAGGCAAAAAATTATTCACAATTCTGCTGCTCCAAACGCTTATCCAGAATGGCCTAGGGAAAAAATACACATACCGTTGTAGTCGGGCGAGTTTCTACTTTCAGATGCAATAGGAATTTTTGGGTTAGGTCAATCCGTTCGCGAGATATGGGAGTTGAAGTCAAGAAATGGTAGAGAAGGCAAAAAATTTTTCACAATTCTGCTGCTCCAAACGCTTAACCAGAATGGCCTAGGGAAAAAATACATATACCGTTGTAATCGGGCGAGTTTCTACTTTCAGATGCAATAGGAATTTTTGGGTTAGGTCAATCTGTTCGCGAGATATGGGACTTTGAATCCAAGAAATGGTTGAGAAGCAAAAAATTTTTCACAATTCTGCTGCTCCAAACGCTTATCCAGAATGGCCTAGGGAAAAAATACACATACCGTTGTAGTCGGGCGAGTTTCTACTTTCAGATGCAATAGGAATTTTTGGGTTAGGTCAATCCGTTCGCGAGTTATGGGAGTTTCAAGACAAGAAATGGTTGAGAAGGCAAAAAATTTTTCACAATTCTGCTGCTCCAAACGCTTAACCAGAATGGCCTAGGGAAAAAATACACATACCGTTGTGGTCGGGCGAGTTTCTACTTTCAGATGCAATAGGAATTTTTGGGTTAGGTCAATCCGTTCGCGAGATATGGGAGTTTGAAGCCAAGAAATGGTTGAGAAGGCAAAAAATTTTTCGCAATTCTGCTGCTCCAAACGCTTAACCAAAATGGCCAAGGGAAAAAATACACATACCGCTGTAATCGGGCGAGTTTCTACTTTCAGATGCAATAGGAATTTTTGCGTTAGGTCAATCCGTTCGAGAGATATGGGAGTTTGAAGCTAAGAAATGGTTGAGAAGGCAAAAAATTGTTCACAATTCTGCTGCTCCAAACGCTTATCCAGAATGGCCTAGGGAAAAAATACACATACCGTTGTAGTCGGGCGAGTTTCTACTTTCAGATGCAATAGGAATTTTTGGGTTAGGTCAATCCGTTCGCGAGATATGGGAGTTTGAAGCCAAGAAATTGTTGAGAAGGCAAAAAATTTTTCGCAATTCTGCTGCTCCAAACGCTTAACCAGAATGGCCTAGGGAAAAAATACACATACCGTTGTAATCGGGCGAGTTTCTACTTTCAGATGCAATAGGAATTTTTGGGTTAGGTCAATCCGTTCGCGAGATATGGGAGTTGAAGTCAAGAAATGGTAGAGAAGGCAAAAAATTTTTCACAATTCTGCTGCTCCAAACGCTTAACCAGAATGGCCTAGGGAAAAAATACACATACCGTTGTAATCGGGCGAGTTTCTACTTTCAGATGCAATAGGAATTTTTGGGTTACGTCAATCCGTTCGCGAGATATGGGAGTTTGAAGCTAAGAAATGGTTGAGAAGACAACAAATTTTTCGCACTTCTGCTGCTCCAAACGCTTAACCAGAATGGCCTAGGGAAAAAATAGACATACCTATGTAATCGGGTGAGTTTCTACTTTCAGATGCAATAGGAATTTTTGGGTTAGGTCAATCCGTTCGCGAGAAATGGGACTTTGAAGCCAAGAAATGGTTGAGAAGGCAAAAAATTTTTCGCAATTCTGCTGCTCCAAACGCTTAACCAGAATGGCCTAGGGAAAAAATACACATACCGCTGTAATCGGGCGAGTTTCTACTTTCAGATGCAACAGGAATTTTTGGGTTAGGTCAATCCGTTCGCGAGATATGGGACTTTGAAGCCAAGAAATGGTTGAAAAGGCAAAAACTTTTTCGCAATTCTGCTGCTCCAAACGCTTAACCAGAATGGCCTAGGGAAAAATACACATACGGTTGTAATCGGGCGAGTTTCTACATTCAGGTGCAATAGGAATTTTTGCGTTAGGTCAATCCGTTCGAGAGATATGGGAGTTTGAAGCTAAGAAATGGTTGAGAAGGCAAAAAATTTTTCACAATTCTGCTGCTCCAAACGCTTAACCAGAATGGCCAAGGGAAAAAATACACATACCGTTGTGGTCGGGCGAGTTTCTACTTTCAGATGCAATAGGAATTTTTGGGTTAGGTCAATCCGTTCGCGAGATATGGGAGTTTGAAGCCGAGAAATGGTTGAGAAGGCAAAAAATTTTTCGCAATTCTGCTGCTCCAAACGCTTAACCAGAATGGCCTAGGGAAAAAATACACATACCGTTGTAATCGGGCGAGTTTCTACTTTCAGATGCAATAGAAATTTTTGGGTTACGTCAATCCGTTCGCGAGATATGGGAGTTTGAAGCTAAGAAATGGTTGAGAAGACAACAAATTTTTCGCACTTCTGCTGCTCCAAACGCTTAACCAGAATGGCCTAGGGAAAAAATACACATACCGTTGTAATCGGGTGAGTTTCTACTTTCAGATGCAATAGGAATTTTTGGGTTAGGTCAATCCGTTCGCGAGATATGGGAGTTTGAAGCCAAGAAATGGTTGAGAAGCCAAAAAATTTTTCGCAATTCTGCTGCTCCAAACGCTTAACTAGAATGGCCTAGGGAAAAAATAAACATACCGTTGTAATCGGGCGAGTTTCTACTTTCAGATGCAATAGGAATTTTTGGGTTAGGTCAATCCGTTCGCGAGATATGGGAGTTTGAAGTCAAGAAATGGTAGAGAAGGCAAAAAATTTTTCACAATTCTGCTGCTCCAAACGCTTAACCAGAATGGCCTAGGGGAAAAATACACATACCGTTGTAATCGGGCGAGTTTCTACTTTCAGATGCAATAGGAATTTTTGGGTTAGGTCAATCCGTTCGCGAGATATGGGACTTTGAAGCCAAGAAATGGTTGAGAAGGCAAAAACTTTTTCGCAATTCTGCTGCTCCAAACGCTTAACCAAAATGGCCAAGGGAAAAAATACACATACCGCTGTAATCGGGCGAGTTTCTACTTTCAGATGCAATAGGAATTTTTGGGTTAGGTCAATCCGTTCGCGAGAAATGGGACTTTGAAGCCAAGAAATGGTTGAGAAGGCAAAAAATTTTTCGCAATTCTGCTGCTCCAAACGCTTAACCAGAACGGCCTAGGGAAAAAATACACATGCCGTTGTAATCGGGCGAGTTTCTACTTTCAGATGCAATAGGAATTTTTGCGTTAGGTCAATCCGTTCGAGAGATATGGGAGTTTGAAAGTAAGAAATGGTTGAGAAGGCAAAAAATTTTTCGCAATTCTGCTGCTCCAAACGCTTAACCAGAATGGCCAAGGGAAAAAATACACATACCGTTGTGGTCGGGCGAGTTTCTACTTTCAGATGCAATAGGAATTTTTGGGTTAGGTCAATCCGTTCGCGAGATATGGGAGTTTGAAGCCAAGAAATGGTTGAGAAGGCAAAAAATTTTTCGCAATTCTGCTGCTCCAAACGCTTAACCAGAATGGCCTAGGGAAAAAATACACATACGGTTGTAATCGGGCGAGTTTCTACTTTCAGATGCAATAGGAATTTTTGCGTTAGGTCAATCCGTTCGAGAGATATGGGAGTTTGAAGCCAAGAAATGGTAGAGAAGGCAAAAAATTTTTCACAATTCTGCTGCTCCAAACGCTTATCCAGAATGGCCTAGGGAGAAAATACACATACCGTTGTAGTCGGGCGAGTTTCTACTTTCAGATGCAATAGGAATTTTTGGGTTAGGTCAATCCGTTCGCGAGTTATGGGAGTTTCAAGACAAGAAATGGTTGAGAAGGCGAAAAATTTTTCGCAATTCTGCTGCTCCAAACGCTTAACTAGAATGGCCTAGGGAAAAAATACACATACCGTTGTAATCGGGCGAGTTTCTACTTTCAGATGCAATAGGAATTTTTGGGTTAGGTCAATCCGTTTGCGAGATATGGGACTTTGAAGACAAGAAATGGTTGAGAAGGCAAAAAATTTTTCGCAATTCTGCTGCTCCGAACGCTTAACCAGAATGGCCTAGGGGAAAAATACACATACTGTGGTTATCGGGCGAGTTTCTACTTTCAGATGCAACAGGAATTTTTGGTTTAGGTCAATCCGTTCGCGAGATATGGGAGTTTGAAGCTAAGAAATGGTTGAGAAGACAACAAATTTTTCGCAGTTCTGCTGCTCCAAACGCTTAACCAGAATGGCCTAGGGAAAAAATACACATTCCGTTCTAATCGGGCGAGTTTCTACTTTCAGATGCAATAGGAATTTTTGGGTTAGGTCAATTCGTTCGCGAGATATGGGAGTTTGAAGCCAAGAAATTGTTGAGAAGGCAAAAAATTTTTCGCAATTCTGCTGCTCCAAACGCTTAACCAGAATGGCCTAGGGAAAAAATACTCATACCGTTGTAATCGGGCGAGTTTCTACTTTCAGATGCAATAGGAATTTTTGGGTTAGGTCAATCCGTTCGCGAGATATGGGAGTTGAAGTCAAGAAATGGTAGAGAAGGCAAAAAATTTTTCACAATTCTGCTGCTCCAAACGCTTAACCAGAATGGCCTAGGGGAAAAATACATATACCGTTGTAATCGGGCGAGTTTCTACTTTCAGATGCAGTAGGAATTTTTGGGTTAGGTCAATCCGTTCGCGAGATATGGGACTTTGAAGCCAAGAAATGGTTGAGAAGGCAAAAAATTTTTCGCAATTCTGCTGTTCCAAACGCTTAACCAGAATGGCCTAGGGAAAAAATACACATACCGTTGTGGTCGGGCGAGTTTCTACTTTCAGATGCAATAGGAATTTTTGGGTTAGGTCAATCCGTTCGCGAGATATGGGAGTTTGAAGCCAAGAAATGGTTGAGAAGGCAAAAAATTTTTCGCAATTCTGCTGCTCCAAACGCTTAACCAGAATGGCCTAGGGAAAAAATACACATACGGTTGTAATCGGGCGAGTTTCTACTTTCAGATGCAATAGGAATTTTTGCGTTAGGTCAATCCGTTCGAGAGATATGGGAGTTTGAAACTAAGAAATGGTTGAGAAGGCGAAAAATTTTTCGCAATTCTGCTGCTGCAAACGCTTAACTAGAATGGCCTAGGGAAAAAATACACATACCGTTGTAATCGGGCGAGTTTCTACTTTCAGATGCAATAGGAATTTTTGCGTTAGGTCAATCCGTTTGCGAGATATGGGACTTTGAAGACAAGAAATGGTTGAGAAGGCAAAAAATTTTTCGCAATTCTGCTGCTCCGAACGCTTAACCAGAATGGCCTAGGGGAAAAATACACATACTGTTGTTATCGGGCGAGTTTCTACTTTCAGATGCAACAGGAATTTTTGGTTTAGGTCAATCCGTTCGCGAGATATGGGAGTTTGAAGCTAAGAAATGGTTGAGAAGACAACAAATTTTTCGCAGTTCTGCTGCTCCAAACGCTCAACCAGAATGGCCTAGGGAAAAAATGCACATTCCGTTGTAATCGGGCGAGTTTCTACTTTCAGATGCAATAGGAATTTTTGGGTTAGGTCAATTCGTTCGCGAGATATGGGAGTTTGAAGCCAAGAAATTGTTGAGAAGGCAAAAAATTTTTCGCAATTCTGCTGCTCCAAACGCTTAACCAGAATGGCCTAGGGAAAAAATACACATACCGTTGTGGTCGGGCGAGTTTCTACTTTCAGATGCAATAGGAATTTTTGGGTTAGGTCAATCCGTTCGCGAGATATGGGAGTTTGAAGCCAAGAAATGGTTGAGAAGGCAAAAAATTTTTCGCAATTCTGCTGCTCCAAACGCTTAACCAGAATGGCCTAGGGAAAAAATACACATACGGTTGTAATCGGGCGAGTTTCTACTTTCAGATGCAATAGGAATTTTTGCGTTAGGTCAATCCGTTCGAGAGATATGGGAGTTTGAAACTAAGAAATGGTTGAGAAGGCGAAAATTTTTCGCAATTCTGCTGCTGCAAACGCTTAACTAGAATGGCCTAGGGAAAAAATACACATACCGTTGTAATCGGGCGAGTTTCTACTTTCAGATGCAATAGGAATTTTTGCGTTAGGTCAATCCGTTTGCGAGATATGGGACTTTGAAGACAAGAAATGGTTGAGAAGGCAAAAAATTCTGCTGCTCCGAACGCTTAACCAGAATGGCCTAGGGGAAAAATACACATACTGTTGTTATCGGGCGAGTTTCTACTTTCAGATGCAACAGGAATTTTTGGTTTAGGTCAATCCGTTCGCGAGATATGCGAGTTTGAAGCTAAGAAATGGTTGAGAAGACAACAAATTTTTCGCAGTTCTGCTGCTCCAAACGCTTAACCAGAATGGCCTAGGGAAAAAATACACATTCCGTTGTAATCGGGCGAGTTTCTACTTTCAGATGCAATAGGAATTTTTGGGTTAGGTCAATTCGTTCGCGAGATATGGGAGTTTGAAGCCAAGAAATTGTTGAGAAGGCAAAAAATTTTTCGCAATTCTGCTGCTCCAAACGCTTAACCAGAATGGCCTAGGGAAAAAATACACATACCGTTGTAATCGGGCGAGTTTCTACTTTCAGATGCAATAGGAATTTTTGGGTTAGGTCAATCCGTTCGCGAGATATGGGAGTTGAAGTCAAGAAATGGTAGAGAAGGCAAAAAATTTTTCACAATTCTGCTGCTCCACACGCTTAACCAGAATGGCCTAGGGAAAAAATACATATACCGTTGTAATCGGGCGAGTTTCTACTTTCAGATGCAATAGGAATTTTTGGGTTAGGTCAATACGTTCGCGAGATATGGGACTTTGAAGCCAAGAAATGGTTGAGAAGGCAAAAAATTTTTCGCAATTCTGCGGCTCCAAACGCTTAACCAGAATGGCCAAGGGAAAAAATACACATACCGTTGTAATCGGGCGAGTTTCTACTTTCAGATGCAATAGGAATGTTTGTGTTAGGTCAATCCGTTCGCGAGATATGGGAGTTTGAAGCCAAGAAATGGTTGAGAAGGCAAAAAATTTTTCACAATTCTGCTGCTCCAAACGCTTAACCAAAATGGCCAAGGGAAAAAATACACATACCGCTGTAATCGGGCGAGTTTCTACTTTCAGATGCAATAGGAATTTTTGGGTTAGGTCAATCCGTTCGCGAGATATGGGAGTTTGAAGCCAAGAAATGGTAGAGAAAGCAAAAAATTTTTCACAATTCTGCTGCTCCAAACGCTTAACCAAAATGGCCAAGGGAAAAAATACACATACCGCTGTAATCGGGCGAGTTTCTACTTTCAGATGCAATAGGAATTTTTGGGTTAGGTCAATTCGTTCGCGAGATATGGGAGTTTGAAGCCAAGAAATTGTTGAGAAGGCAAAAAATTTTTCGCAATTCTGCTGCTCCAAACGCTTAACCAGAATGGCCTAGGGAAAAAATACACATACCGTTGTAATCGGGCGAGTTTCTACTTTCAGATGCAATAGGAATTTTTGGGTTAGGTCAATCCGTTCGCGAGATATGGGAGTTGAAGTCAAGAAATGGTAGAGAAGGCAAAAAATTTTTCACAATTCTGCTGCTCCACACGCTTAACCAGAATGGCCTAGGGAAAAAATACATATACCGTTGTAATCGGGCGAGTTTCTACTTTCAGATGCAATAGGAATTTTTGGGTTAGGTCAATCCGTTCGCGAGATATGGGACTTTGAAGCCAAGAAATGGTTGAGAAGGCAAAAAATTTTTCGCAATTCTGCGGCTCCAAACGCTTAACCAGACTGGCCAAGGGAAAAAATACACATACCGTTGTAATCGGGCGAGTTTCTACTTTCAGATGCAATAGGAATGTTTGTGTTAGGTCAATCCGTTCGCGAGATATGGGAGTTTGAAGCCAAGAAATGGTTGAGAAGGCAAAAAATTTTTCACAATTCTGCTGCTCCAAACGCTTAACCAAAATGGCCAAGGGAAAAAATACACATACCGCTGTAATCGGGCGAGTTTCTACTTTCAGATGCAATAGGAATTTTTGGGTTAGGTCAATCCGTTCGCGAGATATGGGAGTTTGAAGCCAAGAAATGGTAGAGAAAGCAAAAAAATTTTCACAATTCTGCTGCTCCAAACGCTTAACCAAAATGGCCAAGGGAAAAAATACACATACCGCTGTAATCGGGCGAGTTTCTACTTTCAGATGCAATAGGAATTTTTGGGTAAGGTCAATCCGTTCGCGAGAAATGGGACTTTGAAGCCAAGAAATGGTTGAGAAGGCAAAAAATTTTTCGCAATTCTGCTGCTCCAAACGCTTAACCAGAATGGCCTAGGGAAAAAATACACATACCGTTGTAATCGGGCGAGTTTCTACTTTCAGATGCAATAGGAATTTTTGCGTTAGGTCAATCCGTTCGAGAGATATGGGAGTTTGAAACTAAGAAATGGTTGAGAAGGCAAAAAATTTTTCACAATTCTGCTGCTCCAAACGCTTATCCAGAATGGCCTAGGGAAAAAATACACATACCGTTGTAGTCGGGCGAGTTTCTACTTTCAGATGCAATAGGAATTTTTGTGTTAGGTCAATCCGTTCGCGAGTTATGGGAGTTTGAAGACAAGAAATGGTTGAGAAGGCGAAAAATTTTTCGCAATTCTGCTGCTCCAAACGCTTAACTAGAATGGCCTAGGGAAAAAATACACATACCGTTGTAATCGGGCGAGTTTCTACTTTCAGATGCAATAGGAATTTTTGGGTTAGGTCAATCCGTTTGCGAGATATGGGACTTTGAAGCCAAGAAATGGTTGAGAAGGCAAAAAATTTTTCGCAATTCTGCTGCTCCAAACGCTTAACCAGAATGGCCTAGGGAAAAAATACACATACCGTTGTAATCGGGCGAGTTTCTACTTTCAGATGCAATAGGAATTTTTGCGTTAGGTCAATCCGATCGAGAGATATGGGAGTTTGAAGCTAAGAAATGGTTGAGAAGGCAAAAAATTTTTCACAATTCTGCTGCTCCAAACGCTTAACCAGAATGGCCTAGGGAAAAAATACACATACCGTTGTGGTCGGGCGAGTTTCTACTTTCAGATGCAATAGGAATTTTTGGGTTAGGTCAATCCGTTCGCGAGATATGGGAGTTTGAAGCCAAGAAATGGTTGAGAAGGCAAAAAATTTTTCGCAATTCTGCTGCTCCAAACGCTTAACCAGAATGGCCTAGGGAAAAAATACACATACGGTTGTAATCGGGCGAGTTTCTACTTTCAGATGCAATAGGAATTTTTGCGTTAGGTCAATCCGTTCGAGAGATATGGGAGTTTGAAACTAAGAAATGGTTGAGAAGGCAAAAAATTTTTCTCAATTCTGCTGCTCCAAACGCTTATCCAGAATGGCCTAGGGAAAAAATACACATACCGTTGTAGTCGGGCGAGTTTCTACTTTCAGATGCAATAGGAATTTTTGTGTTAGGTCAATCCGTTCGCGAGTTATGGGAGTTTGAAGACAAGAAATGGTTGAGAAGGCGAAAAATTTTTCGCAATTCTGCTGCTCCAAACGCTTAACTAGAATGGCCTAGGGAAAAAATACACACACCGTTGTAATCGGGCGAGTTTCTACTTTCAGATGCAATAGGAATTTTTGGGTTAGGTCAATCCGTTTGCGAGATATGGGACTTTGAAGACAAGAAATGGTTGAGAAGGCAAAAAATTTTTCGCAATTCTGCTGCTCCGAACGCTTAACCAGAATGGCCTAGGGGAAAAATACACATACTGTTGTTATCGGGCGAGTTTCTACTTTCAGATGCAACAGGAATTTTTGGTTTAGGTCAATCCGTTCGCGAGATATGGGAGTTTGAAGCTAAGAAATGGTTGAGAAGACAACAAATTTTTCGCAGTTCTGCTGCTCCAAACGCTTAACCAGAATGGCCTAGGGAAAAAATACAAATTCCGTTGTAATCGGGCGAGTTTCTACTTTCAGATGCAATAGGAATTTTTGGGTTAGGTCAATTCGTTCGCGAGATATGGGAGTTTGAAGCCAAGAAATTGTTGAGAAGGCAAAAAATTTTTCGCAATTCTGCTGCTCCAAACGCTTAACCAGAATGGCCTAGGGAAAAAATACTCATACCGTTGTAATCGGGCGAGTTTCTACTTTCAGATGCAATAGGAATTTTTGGGTTAGGTCAATCCGTTCGCGAGATATGGGACTTTGAAGCCAAGAAATGGTTGAGAAGGCAAAAAATTTTTCGCAATTCTGCGGCTCCAAACGCTTAACCAGAATGGCCAAGGGAAAAAATACACATACCGTTGTAATCGGGCGAGTTTCTACTTTCAGATGCAATAGGAATGTTTGTGTTAGGTCAATCCGTTCGCGAGATATGGGAGTTTGAAGCCAAGAAATGGTTGAGAAGGCAAAAAATTTTTCACAATTCTGCTGCTCCAAACGCTTAACCAAAATGGCCAAGGGAAAAAATACACATACCGCTGTAATCGGGCGAGTTTCTACTTTCAGATGCAATAGGAATTTTTGGGTTAGGTCAATCCGTTCGCGAGATATGGGAGTTTGAAGCCAAGAAATGGTAGAGAAAGCAAAAAATTTTTCACAATTCTGCTGCTCCAAACGCTTAACCAAAATGGCCAAGGGAAAAAATACACATACCGCTGTAATCGGGCGAGTTTCTACTTTCAGATGCAATAGGAATTTTTGGGTTAGGTCAATCCGTTCGCGAGAAATGGGACTTTGAAGCCAAGAAATGGTTGAGAAGGCAAAAAATTTTTCGCAATTCTGCTGCTCCAAACGCTTAACCAGAATGGCCTAGGGAAAAAATACACATACCGTTGTAATCGGGCGAGTTTCTACTTTCAGATGCAATAGGAATTTTTGGGTTCGGTCAATCCGTTCGCGAGATATGGGAGTTTGAAGCCAAGAAATGGTAGAGAAGGCAAAAAATTTTTCACAATTCTGCTGCTCCAAACGGTTAACCAGAATGGCCTAGGGAAAAAATACACATACCGTTGTAATCGGGCGAGTTTCTACTTTCAGATGCAATTGGAATTTTTGGGTTACGTCAATCCGTTCGCGAAATATGGGAGTTTGAAGCTAAGAAATGGTTGAGAAGACAACAAATTTTTCGCACTTCTGCTGCTCCAAACGCTTAACTAGAATGGCCTAGGGAAGAAATAAACATACCGTTGTAATCGGGCGAGTTTCTACTTTCAGATGCAATAGGAATTTTTGGGTTAGGTCAATCCGTTCGCGAAATATGGGAGTTTGAAACCAAGAAATGGTAGAGAAGGCAAAAAATTTTTCACAATTCTGCTGCTCCAAACGCTTAACCAGAATGACCAAGGGAAAAAATACACATACCGTTGTAATCGGACGAGTTTCTACTTTCAGATGCAATAGGAATTTTTGGGTTCGGTCAATCCGTTCGCGAGAAATGGGACTTTGAAGCCAAGAAATGGTTGAGAAGGCAAAAAATTTTTCGCAATTCTGCTGCTCCAAACGCTTAACCAGAATGGCCTAGGGAAAAAATACACATACCGTTGTAATCGGGCGAGTTTCTACTTTCAGATGCAATAGGAATTTTTGCGTTAGGTCAATCCGATCGAGAGATATGGGAGTTTGAAGCTAAGAAATGGTTGAGAAGGCAAAAAATTTTTCACAATTCTGCTGCTCCAAACGCTTAACCAGAATGGCCTAGGGAAAAAATACACATACCGTTGTGGTCGGGCGAGTTTCTACTTTCAGATGCAATAGGAATTTTTGGGTTAGGTCAATCCGTTCGCGAGATATGGGAGTTTGAAGCCAAGAAATGGTTGAGAAGGCAAAAAATTTTTCGCAATTCTGCGGCTCCAAACGCTTAACCAGAATGGCCTAGGGAAAAAATACACATACGGTTGTAATCGGGCGAGTTTCTACTTTCAGATGCAATAGGAATTTTTGCGTTAGGTCAATCCGTTCGCGAGATATGGGAGTTTGAAACTAAGAAATGGTTGAGAAGGCAAAAAATTTTTCACAATTCTGCTGCTCCAAACGCTTATCCAGAATGGCCTAGGGAAAAAATACACATACCGTTGTAGTCGGGCGAGTTTCTACTTTCAGATGCAATAGGAATTTTTGTGTTAGGTCAATCCGTTCGCGAGTTATGGGAGTTTGAAGACAAGAAATGGTTGAGAAGGCGAAAAATTTTTCGCAATTCTGCTGCTCCAAACGCTTAACTAGAATGGCCTAGGGAAAAAATACACATACCGTTGTAATCGGGCGAGTTTCTACTTTCAGATGCAATAGGAATTTTTGGGTTAGGTCAATCCGTTTGCGAGATATGGGACTTTGAAGCCAAGAAATGGTTGAGAAGGCAAAAAATTTTTCGCAATTCTGCTGCTCCAAACGCTTAACCAGAATGGCCTAGGGAAAAAATACACATACCGTTGTAATCGGGCGAGTTTCTACTTTCAGATGCAATAGGAATTTTTGCGTTAGGTCAATCCGATCGAGAGATATGGGAGTTTGAAGCTAAGAAATGGTTGAGAAGGCAAAAAATTTTTCACAATTCTGCTGCTCCAAACGCTTAACCAGAATGGCCTAGGGAAAAAATACACATACCGTTGTGGTCGGGCGAGTTTCTACTTTCAGATGCAATAGGAATTTTTGGGTTAGGTCAATCCGTTCGCGAGATATGGGAGTTTGAAGCCAAGAAATGGTTGAGAAGGCAAAAAATTTTTCGCAATTCTGCTGCTCCGAACGCTTAACCAGAATGGCCCAGGGAAAAAATACACATACCGCTGTAATCGGGCGAGTTTCTACTTTCAGATGCAATAGGAATTTTTGCGTTAGGTCAATCCGTTCGAGAGATATGGGAGTTTGAAACTAAGAAATGGTTGAGAAGGCAAAAAATTTTTCTCAATTCTGCTGCTCCAAACGCTTATCCAGAATGGCCTAGGGAAAAAATACACATACCGTTGTAGTCGGGCGAGTTTCTACTTTCAGATGCAATAGGAATTTTTGTGTTAGGTCAATCCGTTCGCGAGTTATGGGAGTTTGAAGACAAGAAATGGTTGAGAAGGCGAAAAATTTTTCGCAATTCTGCTGCTCCAAACGCTTAACTAGAATGGCCTAGGGAAAAAATACACATACCGTTGTAATCGGGCGAGTTTCTACTTTCAGATGCAATAGGAATTTTTGGGTTAGGTCAATCCGTTTGCGAGATATGGGACTTTGAAGACAAGAAATGGTTGAGAAGGCAAAAAATTTTTCGCAATTCTGCTGCTCCGAACGCTTAACCAGAATGGCCTAGGGGAAAAATACACATACTGTTGTTATCGGGCGAGTTTCTACTTTCAGATGCAACAGGAATTTTTGGTTTAGGTCAATCCGTTCGCGAGATATGGGAGTTTGAAGCTAAGAAATGGTTGAGAAGACAACAAATTTTTCGCAGTTCTGCTGCTCCAAACGCTTAACCAGAATGGCCTAGGGAAAAAATACAAATTCCGTTGTAATCGGGCGAGTTTCTACTTTCAGATGCAATAGGAATTTTTGGGATAGGTCAATTCGTTCGCGAGATATGGGAGTTTGAAGCCAAGAAATTGTTGAGAAGGCAAAAAATTTTTCGCAATTCTGCTGCTCCAAACGCTTAACCAGAATGGCCTAGGGAAAAAATACTCATACCGTTGTAATCGGGCGAGTTTCTACTTTCAGATGCAATAGGAATTTTTGGGTTAGGTCAATCCGTTCGCGAGATATGGGACTTTGAAGCCAAGAAATGGTTGAGAAGGCAAAAAATTTTTCGCAATTCTGCGGCTCCAAACGCTTAACCAGAATGGCCAAGGGAAAAAATACACATACCGTTGTAATCGGGCGAGTTTCTACTTTCAGATGCAATAGGAATGTTTGTGTTAGGTCAATCCGTTCGCGAGATATGGGAGTTTGAAGCCAAGAAATGGTTGAGAAGGCAAAAAATTTTTCACAATTCTGCTGCTCCAAACGCTTAACCAAAATGGCCAAGGGAAAAAATACACATACCGCTGTAATCGGGCGAGTTTCTACTTTCAGATGCAATAGGAATTTTTGGGTTAGGTCAATCCGTTCGCGAGATATGGGAGTTTGAAGCCAAGAAATGGTAGAGAAAGCAAAAAAATTTTCACAATTCTGCTGCTCCAAACGCTTAACCAAAATGGCCAAGGGAAAAAATACACATACCGCTGTAATCGGGCGAGTTTCTACTTTCAGATGCAATAGGAATTTTTGGGTAAGGTCAATCCGTTCGCGAGAAATGGGACTTTGAAGCCAAGAAATGGTTGAGAAGGCAAAAAATTTTTCGCAATTCTGCTGCTCCAAACGCTTAACCAGAATGGCCTAGGGAAAAAATACACATACCGTTGTAATCGGGCGAGTTTCTACTTTCAGATGCAATAGGAATTTTTGCGTTAGGTCAATCCGATCGAGAGATATGGGAGTTTGAAGCTAAGAAATGGTTGAGAAGGCAAAAAATTTTTCACAATTCTGCTGCTCCAAACGCTTAACCAGAATGGCCTAGGGAAAAAATACACATACCGTTGTGGTCGGGCGAGTTTCTACTTTCAGATGCAATAGGAATTTTTGGGTTAGGTCAATCCGTTCGCGAGATATGGGAGTTTGAAGCCAAGAAATGGTTGAGAAGGCAAAAAATTTTTCGCAATTCTGCTGCTCCAAACGCTTAACCAGAATGGCCTAGGGAAAAAATACACATACGGTTGTAATCGGGCGAGTTTCTACTTTCAGATGCAATAGGAATTTTTGCGTTAGGTCAATCCGTTCGAGAGATATGGGAGTTTGAAACTAAGAAATGGTTGAGAAGGCAAAAAATTTTTCACAATTCTGCTGCTCCAAACGCTTATCCAGAATGGCCTAGGGAAAAAATACACATACCGTTGTAGTCGGGCGAGTTTCTACTTTCAGATGCAATAGGAATTTTTGTGTTAGGTCAATCCGTTCGCGAGTTATGGGAGTTTGAAGACAAGAAATGGTTGAGAAGGCGAAAAATTTTTCGCAATTCTGCTGCTCCAAACGCTTAACTAGAATGGCCTAGGGAAAAAATACACATACCGTTGTAATCGGGCGAGTTTCTACTTTCAGATGCAATAGGAATTTTTGGGTTAGGTCAATCCGTTTGCGAGATATGGGACTTTGAAGCCAAGAAATGGTTGAGAAGGCAAAAAATTTTTCGCAATTCTGCTGCTCCAAACGCTTAACCAGAATGGCCTAGGGAAAAAATACACATACCGTTGTAATCGGGCGAGTTTCTACTTTCAGATGCAATAGGAATTTTTGCGTTAGGTCAATCCGATCGAGAGATATGGGAGTTTGAAGCTAAGAAATGGTTGAGAAGGCAAAAAATTTTTCACAATTCTGCTGCTCCAAACGCTTAACCAGAATGGCCTAGGGAAAAAATACACATACCGTTGTGGTCGGGCGAGTTTCTACTTTCAGATGCAATAGGAATTTTTGGGTTAGGTCAATCCGTTCGCGAGATATGGGAGTTTGAAGCCAAGAAATGGTTGAGAAGGCAAAAAATTTTTCGCAATTCTGCTGCTCCAAACGCTTAACCAGAATGGCCTAGGGAAAAAATACACATACGGTTGTAATCGGGCGAGTTTCTACTTTCAGATGCAATAGGAATTTTTGCGTTAGGTCAATCCGTTCGAGAGATATGGGAGTTTGAAACTAAGAAATGGTTGAGAAGGCAAAAAATTTTTCTCAATTCTGCTGCTCCAAACGCTTATCCAGAATGGCCTAGGGAAAAAATACACATACCGTTGTAGTCGGGCGAGTTTCTACTTTCAGATGCAATAGGAATTTTTGTGTTAGGTCAATCCGTTCGCGAGTTATGGGAGTTTGAAGACAAGAAATGGTTGAGAAGGCGAAAAATTTTTCGCAATTCTGCTGCTCCAAACGCTTAACTAGAATGGCCTAGGGAAAAAATACACATACCGTTGTAATCGGGCGAGTTTCTACTTTCAGATGCAATAGGAATTTTTGGGTTAGGTCAATCCGTTTGCGAGATATGGGACTTTGAAGACAAGAAATGGTTGAGAAGGCAAAAAATTTTTCGCAATTCTGCTGCTCCGAACGCTTAACCAGAATGGCCTAGGGGAAAAATACACATACTGTTGTTATCGGGCGAGTTTCTACTTTCAGATGCAACAGGAATTTTTGGTTTAGGTCAATCCGTTCGCGAGATATGGGAGTTTGAAGCTAAGAAATGGTTGAGAAGACAACAAATTTTTCGCAGTTCTGCTGCTCCAAACGCTTAACCAGAATGGCCTAGGGAAAAAATACAAATTCCGTTGTAATCGGGCGAGTTTCTACTTTCAGATGCAATAGGAATTTTTGGGTTAGGTCAATTCGTTCGCGAGATATGGGAGTTTGAAGCCAAGAAATTGTTGAGAAGGCAAAAAATTTTTCGCAATTCTGCTGCTCCAAACGCTTAACCAGAATGGCCTAGGGAAAAAATACTCATACCGTTGTAATCGGGCGAGTTTCTACTTTCAGATGCAATAGGAATTTTTGGGTTAGGTCAATCCGTTCGCGAGATATGGGACTTTGAAGCCAAGAAATGGTTGAGAAGGAAAAAAATTTTTCGCAATTCTGCGGCTCCAAACGCTTAACCAGAATGGCCAAGGGAAAAAATACACATACCGTTGTAATCGGGCGAGTTTCTACTTTCAGATGCAATAGGAATGTTTGTGTTAGGTCAATCCGTTCGCGAGATATGGGAGTTTGAAGCCAAGAAATGGTTGAGAAGGCAAAAAATTTTTCGCAATTCTGCTGCTCCAAACGCTTAACCAAAATGGCCAAGGGAAAAAATACACATACCGCTGTAATCGGGCGAGTTTCTACTTTCAGATGCAATAGGAATTTTTGGGTTAGGTCAATCCGTTCGCGAGATATGGGAGTTTGAAGCCAAGAAATGGTAGAGAAAGCAAAAAATTTTTCACAATTCTGCTGCTCCAAAAGCTTAACCAGAATGGCCTAGGGAAAAAATACACACACCGTTGTAATCGGGCGAGTTTCTACTTTCAGATGCAATAGGAATTTTTGCGTTAGGTCAATCCGTTCGCGAGATATGGGCGTTTGAAGCCAAGAAATGCTAGAGAAGGCAAAAAATTTTTCACAATTCTGCTGCTCCAAACGCTTAACCAGAATGGCCAAGGGAAAAAATACACATACCGTTGTAATCGGGCGAGTTTCTACTTTCAGATGCAATAGGAATTTTTGGGTTAGGTCAATCCGTTCGCGAGATATGGGAGTTTGAAGCCAAGAAATGGTTGAGAAGGCAAAAAATTTTTCGCAATTCTGCTGCTCCAAACGCTTAACCAGAATGGCCTCGGGAAAAAATACACATACCGTTGTAATCGGGCGAGTTTCTACTTTCAGATGCAATAGGAATTTTTGGGTTAGGTCAATCCGTTCGCGAGATATGGGAGTTTGAAGCCAAGAAATGGTTGAGAAGGGATACAATTTTTCGCAATTCTGCTGATCCAAACGCTTAACCAGAATGGCCTAGGGAAAAATACACATACCGCTGTAGTCGGGCGAGTTTCTACTTTCAGATGCAATAGGAATTTTTGGGTTAGGTCAATCCGTTCGCGAGATATGGCAGTTTGAAGCCAAGAAATGGTTGAGAAGACAACAAATTTTTCGCAGTTCTGCTGCTCCAAACGCTTAACCAGAATGGCCTAGGGAAGAAATACACATACCGTTGTAATCGGGCGAGTTTCTACTTTCAGATGCAATAGGAATGTTTGTGTTAGGTCAATCCGTTCGCGAGATATGGGAGTTTGAAGCCAAGAAATGGTTGAGAAGGCAAAAAATTTTTCGCAATTCTGCTGCTCCAAACGCTTAACCAAAATGGCCAAGGGAAAAAATACACATACCGCTGTAATCGGGCGAGTTTCTACTTTCAGATGCAATAGGAATTTTTGGGTTAGGTCAATCCGTTCGCGAGATATGGGAGTTTGAAGCCAAGAAATGGTAGAGAAAGCAAAAAATTTTTCACAATTCTGCTGCTCCAAAAGCTTAACCAGAATGGCCTAGGGAAAAAATACACATACCGTTGTAATCGGGCGAGTTTCTACTTTCAGATGCAATAGGAATTTTTGCGTTAGGTCAATCCGTTCGCGAGATATGGGAGTTTGAAGCCAAGAAATGCTAGAGAAGGCAAAAAATTTTTCACAATTCTGCTGCTCCAAACGCTTAACCAGAATGGCCAAGGGAAAAAATACACATACCGTTGTAATCGGGCGAGTTTCTACTTTCAGATGCAATAGGAATTTTTGGGTTAGGTCAATCCGTTCGCGAGATATGGGAGTTTGAAGCCAAGAAATGGTTGAGAAGGCAAAAAATTTTTCGCAATTCTGCTGCTCCAAACGCTTAACCAGAATGGCCTCGGGAAAAAATACACATACCGTTGTAATCGGGCGAGTTTCTACTTTCAGATGCAATAGGAATGTTTGTGTTAGGTCAATCCGTTCGCGAGATATGGGAGTTTGAAGCCAAGAAATGGTTGAGAAGACAACAAATTTTTCGCAGTTCTGCTGCTCCAAACGCTTAACCAGAATGGCCTAGGGAAGAAATACACATTCCGTTGTAATCAGGCGAGTTTCTACTTTCAGATGCAACAGGAATTTTTGGTTTAGGTCAATCCGTTCGCGAGATATGGGAGTTTGAAGCTAAGAAATGGTTGAGAAGACAACAAATTTTTCGCAGTTCTGCTGCTCCAAACGCTTAACCAGAATGGCCTAGGGAAAAAATACACATTCCGTTGTAATCGGGCGAGTTTCTACTTTCAGATGCAATAGGAATTTTTGGGTTAGGTCAATTCGTTCGCGAGATATGGGAGTTTGAAGCCAAGAAATTGTTGAGAAGGCAAAAAATTTTTCGCAATTCTGCTGCTCCAAACGCTTAACCAGAATGGCCTAGGGAAAAAATACACATACCGTTGTAATCGGGCGAGTTTCTAATTTCAGATGCAATAGGAATTTTTGGGTTAGGTCAATCCGTTCGCGAGATATGGGAGTTGAAGTCAAGAAATGGTAGAGAAGGCAAAAAATTTTTCACAATTCTGCTGCTCCACACGCTTAACCAGAATGGCCTAGGGAAAAAATACATATACCGTTGTAATCGGGCGAGTTTCTACTTTCAGATGCAATAGGAATTTTTGGGTTAGGTCAATCCGTTCGCGAGATATGGGACTTTGAAGCCAAGAAATGGTTGAGAAGGCAAAAAATTTTTCGCAATTCTGCGGCTCCAAACGCTCAACCAGAATGGCCAAGGGAAAAAATACACATACCGTTGTAATCGGGCGAGTTTCTACTTTCAGATGCAATAGGAATGTTTGTGTTAGGTCAATCCGTTCGCGAGATATGGGAGTTTGAAGCCAAGAAATGGTTGAGAAGGCAAAAAATTTTTCGCAATTCTGCTGCTCCAAACGCTTAACCAAAATGGCCAAGAGAAAAAATACACATACCGCTGTAATCGGGCGAGTTTCTACTTTCAGATGCAATAGGAATTTTTGGGTTAGGTCAATCCGTTCGCGAGATATGGGAGTTTGAAGACAAGAAATGGTTGAGAAGGCAAAAAATTTTTCGCAATTCTGCTGCTCCAAACGCTTAACCAGAATGGCCTAGGGAAAAAATACACATACCGTTGTAATCGGGCGAGTTTCTACTTTCAGATGCAATAGGAATTTTTGGGTTAGGTCAATCCGTTCGCGAGATATGGGAGTTTGAAGCCAAGAAATGGTAGTGAAAGCAAAAAATTTTTCACAATTCTGCTGCTCCAAAAGCTTAACCAGAATGGCCTAGGGAAAAAATACACATACCGTTGTAATCGGGCGAGTTTCTACTTTCAGATGCAATAGGAATTTTTGCGTTAGGTCAATCCGTTCGCGAGATATGGGAGTTGAAGTCAAGAAATGGTAGAGAAGGCAAAAAATTTTTCACAATTCTGCTGCTCCACACGCTTAACCAGAATGGCCTAGGGAAAAAATACATATACCGTTGTAATCGGGCGAGTTTCTACTTTCAGATGCAATAGGAATTTTTGGGTTAGGTCAATCCGTTCGCGAGATATGGGACTTTGAAGCCAAGAAATGGTTGAGAAGGCAAAAAATTTTTCGCAATTCTGCGGCTCCAAACGCTCAACCAGAATGGCCAAGGGAAAAAATACACATACCGTTGTAATCGGGCGAGTTTCTACTTTCAGATGCAATAGGAATGTTTGTGTTAGGTCAATCCGTTCGCGAGATATGGGAGTTTGAAGCCAAGAAATGGTTGAGAAGGCAAAAAATTTTTCGCAATTCTGCTGCTCCAAACGCTTAACCAAAATGGCCAAGAGAAAAAATACACATACCGCTGTAATCGGGCGAGTTTCTACTTTCAGATGCAATAGGAATTTTTGGGTTAGGTCAATCCGTTCGCGAGATATGGGAGTTTGAAGACAAGAAATGGTTGAGAAGGCAAAAAATTTTTCGCAATTCTGCTGCTCCAAACGCTTAACCAGAATGGCCTAGGGAAAAAATACACATACCGTTGTAATCGGGCGAGTTTCTACTTTCAGATGCAATAGGAATTTTTGGGTTAGGTCAATCCGTTCGCGAGATATGGGAGTTTGAAGCCAAGAAATGGTAGTGAAAGCAAAAAATTTTTCACAATTCTGCTGCTCCAAAAGCTTAACCAGAATGGCCTAGGGAAAAAATACACATACCGTTGTAATCGGGCGAGTTTCTACTTTCAGATGCAATAGGAATTTTTGCGTTAGGTCAATCCGTTCGCGAGATATGGGAGTTTGAAGCCAAGAAATGCTAGAGAAGGCAAAAAATTTTTCACAATTCTGCTGCTCCAAACGCTTAACCAGAATGGCCAAGGGAAAAAATACACATACCGTTGTAATCGGGCGAGTTTCTACTTTCAGATGCAATAGGAATTTTTGGGTTAGGTCAATCCGTTCGCGAGATATGGGAGTTTGAAGCCAAGAAATGGTTGAGAAGGGATACAATTTTTCGCAATTCTGCTGATCCAAACGCTTAACCAGAATGGCCTAGGGAAAAATACACATACCGCTGTAGTCGGGCGAGTTTCTACTTTCAGATGCAATAGGAATTTTTGGGTTAGGTCAATCCGTTCGCGAGATATGGCAGTTTGAAGCCAAGAAATGGTTGAGAAGACAACAAATTTTTCGCAGTTCTGCTGCTCCAAACGCTTAACCAGAATGGCCTAGGGAAGAAATACACATACCGTTGTAATCGGGCGAGTTTCTACTTTCAGATGCAATAGGAATGTTTGTGTTAGGTCAATCCGTTCGCGAGATATGGGAGTTTGAAGCCAAGAAATGGTTGAGAAGGCAAAAAATTTTTCGCAATTCTGCTGCTCCAAACGCTTAACCAAAATGGCCAAGGGAAAAAATACACATACCGCTGTAATCGGGCGAGTTTCTACTTTCAGATGCAATAGGAATTTTTGGGTTAGGTCAATCCGTTCGCGAGATATGGGAGTTTGAAGCCAAGAAATGGTAGAGAAAGCAAAAAATTTTTCACAATTCTGCTGCTCCAAAAGCTTAACCAGAATGGCCTAGGGAAAAAATACACATACCGTTGTAATCGGGCGAGTTTCTACTTTCAGATGCAATAGGAATTTTTGGGTTAGGTCAATCCGTTCGCGAGATATGGGAGTTTGAAGACAAGAAATGGTTGAGAAGGCAAAAAATTTTTCGCAATTCTGCTGCTCCAAACGCTTAACCAGAATGGCCTAGGGAAAAAATACACATACCGTTGTAATCGGGCGAGTTTCTACTTTCAGATGCAATAGGAATTTTTGGGTTAGGTCAATCCGTTCGCGAGATATGGGAGTTTGAAGCCAAGAAATGGTAGTGAAAGCAAAAAATTTTTCACAATTCTGCTGCTCCAAAAGCTTAACCAGAATGGCCTAGGGAAAAAATACACATACCGTTGTAATCGGGCGAGTTTCTACTTTCAGATGCAATAGGAATTTTTGCGTTAGGTCAATCCGTTCGCGAGATATGGGAGTTTGAAGCCAAGAAATGCTAGAGAAGGCAAAAAATTTTTCACAATTCTGCTGCTCCAAACGCTTAACCAGAATGGCCAAGGGAAAAAATACACATACCGTTGTAATCGGGCGAGTTTCTACTTTCAGATGCAATAGGAATTTTTGGGTTAGGTCAATCCGTTCGCGAGATATGGGAGTTTGAAGCCAAGAAATGGTTGAGAAGGCAAAAAATTTTTCGCAATTCTACTGCTCCAAACGCTTAACCAAAATGGCCAAGGGAAAAAATACACATACCGCTGTAATCGTGCGAGTTTCTACTTCCAGATGCAATAGGAATTTTTGGGTTAGTTCAATCCGTTCGCGAGATATGGGAGTTTGAAGACAAGAAATGGTTGAGAATGCAAAAAATTTTTCGCAATTCTGCTGCTCCAAACGCTTAACCAGAATGGCCTCGGGAAAAAATACACATACCGTTGTAATCGGGCGAGTTTCTACTTTCAGATGCAATAGGAATTTTTGGGTTAGGTCAATTCGTTCGCGAGATATGGGAGTTTGAAGCCAAGAAATTGTTGAGAAGGCAAAAAATTTTTCGCAATTCTGCTGCTCCAAACGCTTAACCAGAATGGCCTAGGGAAAAAATACACATACCGTTGTAATCGGGCGAGTTTCTACTTTCAGATGCAATAGGAATTTTTGGGTTAGGTCAATCCGTTCGCGAGATATGGGAGTTGAAGTCAAGAAATGGTAGAGAAGGCAATAAATTTTTCACAATTCTGCTGCTCCAAACGCTTAACCAGAATGGCCGAGGGAAAAAATACATATACCGTTGTAATCGGGCGAGTTTCTACTTTCAGATGCAATAGGAATTTTTGGGTTAGGTCAATCCGTTCGCGAGATATGGGACTTTGAAGCCAAGAAATGGTTGAGAAGGCAAAAAATTTTTCGCAATTCTGCGGCTCCAAACGGTTAACCAGAATGGCCAAGGGAAAAAATACACATACCGTTGTAATCGGGCGAGTTTCTACTTTCAGATGCAATAGGAATTTTTGGGTTAGGTCAATCCGTTCGCGAGATATGGGAGTTTGAAGCCAAGAAATGGTTGAGAAGGCAAAAAATTTTTCGCAATTCTGCTGCTCCAAACGCTTAACCAAAATGGCCAAGGGAAAAAATACACATACCGCTGTAATTGGGCGAGTTTCTACTTTCAGATGCAATAGGAATTTTTGGGTTAGGTCAATCCGTTCGCGAGTTATGGGAGTTTCAAGACAAGAAATGGTTGAGAAGGCGAGAAATTTTTCGCAATTCTGCTGCTCCAAACGCTTAACTAGAATGGCCTAGGGAAAAAATACACATACCGTTGTAATCGGGCGAGTTTCTACTTTCAGATGCAATAGGAATTTTTGGGTTAGGTCAATTCGTTCGCGAGATATGGGAGTTTGAAGCCAAGAAATTGTTGAGAAGGCAAAAAATTTTTCGCAATTCTGCTGCTCCAAACGCTTAACCAGAATGGCCTAGGGAAAAAATACACATACCGTTGTAATCGGGCGAGTTTCTACTTTCAGATGCAATAGGAATTTTTGGGTTAGGTCAATCCGTTCGCGAGATATGGGAGTTGAAGTCAAGAAATGGTAGAGAAGGCAAAAAATTTTTCACAATTCTGCTGCTCCAAACGCTTAACCAGAATGGCCGAGGGAAAAAATACATATACCGTTGTAATCGGGCGAGTTTCTACTTTCAGATGCAATAGGAATTTTTGGGTTAGGTCAATCCGTTCGCGAGATATGGGACTTTGAAGCCAAGAAATGGTTGAGAAGGCAAAAAATTTTTCGCAATTCTGCGGCTCCAAACGCTTAACCAGAATGGCCAAGGGAAAAAATACACATACCGTTGTAATCGGGCGAGTTTCTACTTTCAGATGCAATAGGAATTTTTGGGTTAGGTCAATCCGTTCGCGAGATATGGGAGTTTGAAGCCAAGAAATGGTTGAGAAGGCAAAAAATTTTTCGCAATTCTGCTGCTCCAAACGCTTAACCAAAATGGCCAAGGGAAAAAATACACATACCGCTGTAATCGGGCGAGTTTCTACTTTCAGATGCAATAGGAATTTTTGGGTTAGGTCAATCCGTTCGCGAGTTATGGGAGTTTCAAGACAAGAAATGGTTGAGAAGGCGAAAAATTTTTCGTAATTCTGCTGCTCCAAACGCTTAACTAGAATGGCCTAGGGAAAAAATACACATACCGTTGTAATCGGGCGAGTTTCTACTTTCAGATGCAATAGGAATTTTTGCGTTAGGTCAATCCGATCGAGAGATATGGGAGTTTGAAGCTAAGAAATGATTGAGAAGGCAAAAAATTTTTCACAATTCTGCTGCTCCAAACGCTTAACCAGAATGGCCTAGGGAAAAAATAAACATACCGTTGTGGTCGGGCGAGTTTCTACTTTCAGATGCAATAGGAATTTTTGGGTTAGGTCAATCCGTTCGCGAGATATGGGAGTTTGAAGCCAAGAAATGGTTGAGAAGGCAAAAAATTTTTCGCAATTCTGCTGCTCCAAACGCTTAACCAGAATGGCCTAGGGAAAAAATACACCTACGGTTGTAATCGGGCGAGTTTCTACTTTCCGATGCAATAGGAATTTTTGCGTTAGGTCAATCCGTTCGAGAGATATGGGAGTTTGAAACTAAGAAATGGTTGAGAAGGCAAAAAATTTTTCACAATTCTGCTGCTCCAAACGCTTATCCAGAATGGCCTAGGGAAAAAATACACATACCGTTGTAGTCGGGCGAGTTTCTACTTTCAGATGCAATAGGAATTTTTGGGTTAGGTCAATCCGTTCGCGAGTTATGGGAGTTTCAAGACAAGAAATGGTTGACAAGGCGAAAAATTTTTCGCAATTCTGCTGCTCCAAACGCTTAACTAGAATGGCCTAGGGAAAAAATACACATACCGTTGTAATCGGGCGAGTTTCTACTTTCAGATGCAATAGGAATTTTTGGGTTAGGTCAATCCGTTCGCGAGATATGGGAGTTTGAAGCCAAGAAATGGTTGAGAAGGCAAAAAATTTTTCGCAATTCTGCTGCTCCAAACGCTTAACCAAAATGGCCAAGGGAAAAAATACACATACCGCTGTAATCGGGCGAGTTTCTACTTTCAGATGCAATCGGAATTTTTGGGTTAGGTCAATCCGTTCGCGAGTTATGGGAGTTTCAAGACAAGAAATGGTTGACAAGGCGAAAAATTTTTCGCAATTCTGCTGCTCCAAACGCTTAACCAGAATGGCCTAGGGAAAAAATACACATACCGTTGTAATCGGGCGAGTTTCTACTTTCAGATGCAATAGGAATTTTTGGGTTAGGTCAATTCGTTCGCGAGATATGGGAGTTTGAAGCCAAGAAATTGTTGAGAAGGCAAAAAATTTTTCGCAATTCTGCTGCTCCAAACGCTTAACCAGAATGGCCTAGGGAAAAAATACACATACCGTTGTAATCGGGCGAGTTTCTACTTTCAGATGCAATAGGAATTTTTGGGTTAGGTCAATCCGTTCGCGAGATATGGGAGTTGAAGTCAAGGAATGGTAGAGAAGGCAATAAATTTTTCACAATTCTGCTGCTCCAAACGCTTAACCAGAATGGCCGAGGGAAAAAATACATATACCGTTGTAATCGGGCGAGTTTCTACTTTCAGATGCAATAGGAATTTTTGGGTTAGGTCAATCCGTTCGCGAGATATGGGACTTTGAAGCCAAGAAATGGTTGAGAAGGCAAAAAATTTTTCGCAATTCTGCGGCTCCAAACGGTTAACCAGAATGGCCAAGGGAAAAAATACACGTACCGTTGTAATCGGGCGAGTTTCTACTTTCAGATGCAATAGGAATTTTTGGGTTAGGTCAATCCGTTCGCGAGATATGGGAGTTTGAAGCCAAGAAATGGTTGAGAAGGCAAAAAATTTTTCGCAATTCTGCTGCTCCAAACGCTTAACCAAAATGGCCAAGGGAAAAAATACACATACCGCTGTAATCGGGCGAGTTTCTACTTTCAGATGCAATAGGAATTTTTGGGTTAGGTCAATCCGTTCGCGAGTTATGGGAGTTTCAAGACAAGAAATGGTTGAGAAGGCGAGAAATTTTTCGCAATTCTGCTGCTCCAAACGCTTAACTAGAATGGCCTAGGGAAAAAATACACATACCGTTGTAATCGGGCGAGTTTCTACTTTCAGATGCAATAGGAATTTTTGGGTTAGGTCAATTCGTTCGCGAGATATGGGAGTTTGAAGCCAAGAAATTGTTGAGAAGGCAAAAAATTTTTCGCAATTCTGCTGCTCCAAACGCTTAACCAGAATGGCCTAGGGAAAAAATACACATACCGTTGTAATCGGGCGAGTTTCTACTTTCAGATGCAATAGGAATTTTTGGGTTAGGTCAATCCGTTCGCGAGATATGGGAGTTGAAGTCAAGAAATGGTAGAGAAGGCAAAAAATTTTTCACAATTCTGCTGCTCCAAACGCTTAACCAGAATGGCCGAGGGAAAAAATACATATACCGTTGTAATCGGGCGAGTTTCTACTTTCAGATGCAATAGGAATTTTTGGGTTAGGTCAATCCGTTCGCGAGATATGGGACTTTGAAGCCAAGAAATGGTTGAGAAGGCAAAAAATTTTTCGCAATTCTGCGGCTCCAAACGCTTAACCAGAATGGCCAAGGGAAAAAATACACATACCGTTGTAATCGGGCGAGTTTCTACTTTCAGATGCAATAGGAATTTTTGGGTTAGGTCAATCCGTTCGCGAGATATGGGAGTTTGAAGCCAAGAAATGGTTGAGAAGGCAAAAAATTTTTCGCAATTCTGCTGCTCCAAACGCTTAACCAAAATGGCCAAGGGAAAAAATACACATACCGCTGTAATCGGGCGAGTTTCTACTTTCAGATGCAATAGGAATTTTTGGGTTAGGTCAATCCGTTCGCGAGTTATGGGAGTTTCAAGACAAGAAATGGTTGAGAAGGCGAAAAATTTTTCGCAATTCTGCTGCTCCAAACGCTTAACTAGAATGGCCTAGGGAAAAAATACACATACCGTTGTAATCGGGCGAGTTTCTACTTTCAGATGCAATAGGAATTTTTGCGTTAGGTCAATCCGATCGAGAAATATGGGAGTTTGAAGCTAAGAAATGATTGAGAAGGCAAAAAATTTTTCACAATTCTGCTGCTCCAAACGCTTAACCAGAATGGCCTAGGGAAAAAATAAACATACCGTTGTGGTCGGGCGAGTTTCTACTTTCAGATGCAATAGGAATTTTTGGGTTAGGTCAATCCGTTCGCGAGATATGGGAGTTTGAAGCCAAGAAATGGTTGAGAAGGCAAAAAATTTTTCGCAATTCTGCTGCTCCAAACGCTTAACCAGAATGGCCTAGGGAAAAAATACACCTACGGTTGTAATCGGGCGAGTTTCTACTTTCCGATGCAATAGGAATTTTTGCGTTAGGTCAATCCGTTCGAGAGATATGGGAGTTTGAAACTAAGAAATGGTTGAGAAGGCAAAAAATTTTTCACAATTCTGCTGCTCCAAACGCTTATCCAGAATGGCCTAGGGAAAAAATACACATACCGTTGTAGTCGGGCGAGTTTCTACTTTCAGATGCAATAGGAATTTTTGGGTTAGGTCAATCCGTTCGCGAGTTATGGGAGTTTCAAGACAAGAAATGGTTGACAAGGCGAAAAATTTTTCGCAATTCTGCTGCTCCAAACGCTTAACTAGAATGGCCTAGGGAAAAAATACACATACCGTTGTAATCGGGCGAGTTTCTACTTTCAGATGCAATAGGAATTTTTGGGTTAGGTCAATCCGTTCGCGAGATATGGGAGTTTGAAGCCAAGAAATGGTTGAGAAGGCAAAAAATTTTTCGCAATTCTGCTGCTCCAAACGCTTAACCAAAATGGCCAAGGGAAAAAATACACATACCGCTGTAATCGGGCGAGTTTCTACTTTCAGATGCAATCGGAATTTTTGGGTTAGGTCAATCCGTTCGCGAGTTATGGGAGTTTCAAGACAAGAAATGGTTGACAAGGCGAAAAATTTTTCGCAATTCTGCTGCTCCAAACGCTTAACCAGAATGGCCTAGGGAAAAAATACACATACCGTTGTAATCGGGCGAGTTTCTACTTTCAGATGCAATAGGAATTTTTGGGTTAGGTCAATTCGTTCGCGAGATATGGGAGTTTGAAGCCAAGAAATTGTTGAGAAGGCAAAAAATTTTTCGCAATTCTGCTGCTCCAAACGCTTAACCAGAATGGCCTAGGGAAAAAATACACATACCGTTGTAATCGGGCGAGTTTCTACTTTCAGATGCAATAGGAATTTTTGGGTTAGGTCAATCCGTTCGCGAGATATGGGAGTTGAAGTCAAGAAATGGTAGAGAAGGCAATAAATTTTTCACAATTCTGCTGCTCCAAACGCTTAACCAGAATGGCCGAAGGAAAAAATACATATACCGTTGTAATCGGGCGAGTTTCTACTTTCAGATGCAATAGGAATTTTTGGGTTAGGTCAATCCGTTCGCGAGAAATGGGACTTTGAAGCCAAGAAATGGTTGAGAAGGCAAAAAATTTTTCGCAATTCTGCGGCTCCAAACGGTTAACCAGAATGGCCAAGGGAAAAAATACACATACCGTTGTAATCGGGCGAGTTTCTACTTTCAGATGCAATAGGAATTTTTGGGTTAGGTCAATCCGTTCGCGAGATATGGGAGTTTGAAGCCAAGAAATGGTTGAGAAGGCAAAAAATTTTTCGCAATTCTGCTGCTCCAAACGCTTAACCAAAATGGCCAAGGGAAAAAATACACATACCGCTGTAATCGGGCGAGTTTCTACTTTCAGATGCAATAGGAATTTTTGGGTTAGGTCAATCCGTTCGCGAGTTATGGGAGTTTCAAGACAAGAAATGGTTGAGAAGGCGAGAAATTTTTCGCAATTCTGCTGCTCCAAACGCTTAACTAGAATGGCCTAGGGAAAAAATACACATACCGTTGTAATCGGGCGAGTTTCTACTTTCAGATGCAATAGGAATTTTTGGGTTAGGTCAATTCGTTCGCGAGATATGGGAGTTTGAAGCCAAGAAATTGTTGAGAAGGCAAAAAATTTTTCGCAATTCTGCTGCTCCAAACGCTTAACCAGAATGGCCTAGGGAAAAAATACACATACCGTTGTAATCGGGCGAGTTTCTACTTTCAGATGCAATAGGAATTTTTGGGTTAGGTCAATCCGTTCGCGAGATATGGGACTTTGAAGCCAAGAAATGGTTGAGAAGGCAAAAAATTTTTCGCAATTCTGCGGCTCCAAACGCTTAACCAGAATGGCCAAGGGAAAAAATACACATACCGTTGTAATCGGGCGAGTTTCTACTTTCAGATGCAATAGGAATTTTTGGGTTAGGTCAATCCGTTCGCGAGATATGGGAGTTTGAAGCCAAGAAATGGTTGAGAAGGCAAAAAATTTTTCGCAATTCTGCTGCTCCAAACGCTTAACCAAAATGGCCAAGGGAAAAAATACACATACCGCTGTAATCGGGCGAGTTTCTACTTTCAGATGCAATAGGAATTTTTGGGTTAGGTCAATCCGTTCGCGAGTTATGGGAGTTTCAAGACAAGAAATGGTTGAGAAGGCGAAAAATTTTTCGCAATTCTGCTGCTCCAAACGCTTAACTAGAATGGCCTAGGGAAAAAATACACATACCGTTGTAATCGGGCGAGTTTCTACTTTCAGATGCAATAGGAATTTTTGCGTTAGGTCAATCCGATCGAGAGATATGGGAGTTTGAAGCTAAGAAATGATTGAGAAGGCAAAAAATTTTTCACAATTCTGCTGCTCCAAACGCTTAACCAGAATGGCCTAGGGAAAAAATAAACATACCGTTGTGGTCGGGCGAGTTTCTACTTTCAGATGCAATAGGAATTTTTGGGTTAGGTCAATCCGTTCGCGAGATATGGGAGTTTGAAGCCAAGAAATGGTTGAGAAGGCAAAAAATTTTTCGCAATTCTGCTGCTCCAAACGCTTAACCAGAATGGCCTAGGGAAAAAATACACCTACGGTTGTAATCGGGCGAGTTTCTACTTTCCGATGCAATAGGAATTTTTGCGTTAGGTCAATCCGTTCGAGAGATATGGGAGTTTGAAACTAAGAAATGGTTGAGAAGGCAAAAAATTTTTCACAATTCTGCTGCTCCAAACGCTTATCCAGAATGGCCTAGGGAAAAAATACACATACCGTTGTAGTCGGGCGAGTTTCTACTTTCAGATGCAATAGGAATTTTTGGGTTAGGTCAATCCGTTCGCGAGTTATGGGAGTTTCAAGACAAGAAATGGTTGACAAGGCGAAAAATTTTTCGCAATTCTGCTGCTCCAAACGCTTAACTAGAATGGCCTAGGGAAAAAATACACATACCGTTGTAATCGGGCGAGTTTCTACTTTCAGATGCAATAGGAATTTTTGGGTTAGGTCAATCCGTTCGCGAGATATGGGAGTTTGAAGCCAAGAAATGGTTGAGAAGGCAAAAAATTTTTCGCAATTCTGCTGCTCCAAACGCTTAACCAAAATGGCCAAGGGAAAAAATACACATACCGCTGTAATCGGGCGAGTTTCTACTTTCAGATGCAATCGGAATTTTTGGGTTAGGTCAATCCGTTCGCGAGTTATGGGAGTTTCAAGACAAGAAATGGTTGACAAGGCGAAAAATTTTTCGCAATTCTGCTGCTCCAAACGCTTAACTAGAATGGCCTAGGGAAAAAATACACATACCGTTGTAATCGGGCGAGTTTCTACTTTCAGATGCAATAGGAATTTTTGGGTTAGGTCAATCCGTTTGCGAGATATGGGACTATGAAGACAAGAAATGGTTGAGAAGGCAAAAAATTTTTCGCAATTCTGCTGCTCCGAACGCTTAACCAGAATGGCCTAGGGGAAAAATACACATACTGTTGTTATCGGGCGAGTTTCTACTTTCAGATGCAACAGGAATTTTTGGTTTAGGTCAATCCGTTCGCGAGATATGGGAGTTTGAAGCTAAGAAATGGTTGAGAAGACAACAAATTTTTCGCAGTTCTGCTGCTCCAAACGCTTAACCAGAATGGCCTAGGGAAAAAATACACATTCCGTTGTAATCGGGCGAGTTTCTACTTTCAGATGCAATAGGAATTTTTGGGTTAGGTCAATTCGTTCGCGAGATATGGGAGTTTGAAGCCAAGAAATTGTTGAGATGGCAAAAAATTTTTCGCAATTCTGCTGCTCCAAACGCTTAACCAGAATGGCCTAGGGAAAAAATACACATACCGTTGTAATCGGGCGAGTTTCTACTTTCAGATGCAATAGGAATTTTTGGGTTAGGTCAATCCGTTCGCGAGATATGGGAGTTGAAGTCAAGAAATGGTAGAGAAGGCAAAAAATTTTTCACAATTCTGCTGCTCCAAACGCTTAACCAGAATGGCCTAGGGAAAAAATACACATACCGTTGTAATCGGGCGAGTTTCTACTTTCAGATGCAATAGGAATTTTTGGGTTAGGTCAATCCGTTCGCGAGATATGGGACTTTGAAGCCAAGAAATGGTTGAGAAGGCAAAAAATTTTTCGCAATTCTGCGGCTCCAAACGCTTAACCAGAATGGCCAAGGGAAAAAATACACATACCGTTGTAGTCGGGCGAGTTTCTACTTTCAGATGCAATAGGAATTTTTGGGTTAGGTCAATCCGTTCGCGAGTTATGGGAGTTTGAAGCCAAGAAATGGTTGAGAAGGCAAAAAATTTTTCGCAATTCTGCTGCTCCGAACGCTTAACCAGAATGGCCTAGGGGAAAAATACACATACTGTTGTTATCGGGCGAGTTTCTACTTTCAGATGCAACAGGAATTTTTGGTTTAGGTCAATCAGTTCGCGAGATATGGGAGTTTGAAGCTAAGAAATGGTTGAGAAGACAACAAATTTTTCGCAGTTCTGCTGCTCCAAACGCTTAACCAGAATGGCCTAGGGAAAAAATACACATTCCGTTGTAATCGGGCGAGTTTCTACTTTCAGATGCAATAGGAATTTTTGGGTTAGGTCAATTCTTTCGCGAGATATGGGAGTTTGAAGCCAAGAAATTGTTGAGAAGGCAAAAAATTTTTCGCAATTCTGCTGCTCCAAACGCTTAACCAGAATGGCCTATGGAAAAAATACACATACCGTTGTAATCGGGCGAGTTTCTACTTTCAGATGCAATAGGAATTTTTGGGTTAGGTCAATCCGTTCGCGAGATATGGGAGTTGAAGTCAAGAAATGGTAGAGAAGGCAAAAAATTTTTCACAATTCTGCTGCTCCAAACGCTTAACCAGAATGGCCTAGGGAAAAAATACACATACCGTTGTAATCGGGCGAGTTTCTACTTTCAGATGCAATAGGAATTTTTGGGTTAGGTCAATCCGTTCGCGAGATATGGGACTTTGAAGCCAAGAAATGGTTGAGAAGGCAAAAAATTTTTCGCAATTCTGCGGCTCCAAACGCTTAACCAGAATGGCCAAGGGAAAAAATACACATACCATTGTAGTCGGGCGAGTTTCTACTTTCAGATGCAATAGGAATTTTTGGGTTAGGTCAATCCGTTCGCGAGTTATGGGAGTTTCAAAACAAGAAATGGTTGACAAGGCGAAAAATTTTTCGCAATTCTGCTGCTCCAAACGCTTAACTAGAATGGCCTAGGGAAAAAATACACATACCGTTGTAATCGGGCGAGTTTCTACTTTCAGATGCAATAGGAATTTTTGGGTTAGGTCAATCCGTTTGCGAGATAAGGGACTTTGAAGACAAGAAATGGTTGAGAAGGCAAAAAATTTTTCGCAATTCTGCTGCTCCGAACGCTTAACCAGAATGGCCTAGGGGAAAAATACACATACTGTTGTTACGGGCGAGTTTCTACTTTCAGATGCAATAGGAATTTTTGCGTTAGGTCAATCCGATCGAGAGATATGGGAGTTTGAAGCTAAGAAATGGTTGAGAAGGCAAAAAATTTTTCACAATTCTGCTGCTCCAAACGCTTAACCAGAATGGCCTAGGGAAAAAATACACATACCGTTGTGGTCGGGCGAGTTTCTACTTTCAGATGCAATAGGAATTTTTGGGTTAGGTCAATCCGTTCGCGAGATATGGGAGTTTGAAGCCAAGAAATGGTTGAGAAGGCAAAAAATTTTTCGCAATTCTGCTGCTCCAAACGCTTAACCAAAATGGCCAAGGGAAAAAATACACATACCGCTGTAATCGGGCGAGTTTCTACTTTCAGATGCAGTAGGAATTTTTGGGTTAGGTCAATCCGTTCGCGAGATATGGGAGTTTGAAGACAAGAAATGGTTGAGAAGGCAAAAAATTTTTCGCAATTCTGCTGCTCCAAACGCTTAACCAGAATGGCCTAGGGAAAAAATACACATACCGTTGTAATCGGGCGAGTTTCTACTTTCAGATGCGATAGGAATTTTTGCGTTAGGTCAATCCGTTCGAGAGATATGGGAGTTTGAAGCTAAGAAATGGTAGAGAAAGCAAAAAATTTTTCACAATTCTGCTGCTCCAAACGCTTAACCAGAATGGCCTAGGGAAAAAATACACCTACGGTTGTAATCGGGCGAGTTTCTACTTTCAGATGCAATAGGAATTTTTGCGTTAGGTCAATCCGTTCGAGAGATATGGGAGTTTGAAACTAAGAAATGGTTGAGAAGGCAAAAAATTTTTCACAATTCTGCTGCTCCAAACGCTTATCCAGAATGGCCTAGGGAAAAAATACACATACCGTTGTAGTCGGGCGAGTTTCTACTTTCAGATGCAATAGGAATTTTTGGGTTAGGTCAATCCGTTCGCGAGTTATGGGAGTTTCAAGACAAGAAATGGTTGACAAGGCGAAAAATTTTTCGCAATTCTGCTGCTCCTTACGCTTAACTAGAATGGCCTAGGGAAAAAATACACATACCGTTGTAATCGGGCGAGTTTCTACTTTCAGATGCAATAGGAATTTTTGGGTTAGGTCAATCCGTTCGCGAGATATGGGAGTTTGAAGCTAAGAAATGGTTGAGAAGACAACAAATTTTTCGCAGTTCTGCTGCTCCAAACGCTTAACCAGAATGGCCTAGGGAAAAAATACACATTCCGTTGTAATCGGGCGAGTTTCTACTTTCAGATGCAATAGGAATTTTTGGGTTAGGTCAATTCGTTCGCGAGATATGGGAGTTTGAAGCCAAGAAATTGTTGAGAAGGCAAAAAATTTTTCGCAATTCTGCTGCTCCAAACGCTTAACCAGAATGGCCTAGGGAAAAAATACACATACCGTTGTAATCGGGCGAGTTTCTAATTTCAGATGCAATAGGAATTTTTGGGTTAGGTCAATCCGTTCGCGAGATATGGGAGTTGAAGTCAAGAAATGGTAGAGAAGGCAAAAAATTTTTCACAATTCTGCTGCTCCACACCCTTAACCAGAATGGCCTAGGGAAAAAATACATATACCGTTGTAATCGGGCGAGTTTCTACTTTCAGATGCAATAGGAATTTTTGGGTTAGGTCAATCCGTTCGCGAGATATGGGACTTTGAAGCCAAGAAATGGTTGAGAAGGCAAAAAATTTTTCGCAATTCTGCGGCTCCAAACGCTTAACCAGAATGGCCAAGGGAAAAAATACACATACCGTTGTAATCGGGCGAGTTTCTACTTTCAGATGCAATAGGAATGTTTGTGTTAGGTCAATCCGTTCGCGAGATATGGGAGTTTGAAGCCAAGAAATGGTTGAGAAGGCAAAAAATTTTTCGCAATTCTGCTGCTCCAAACGCTTAACCAAAATGGCCAAGGGAAAAAATACACATACCGCTGTAATCGGGCGAGTTTCTACTTTCAGATGCAATAGGAATTTTTGGGTTAGGTCAATCCGTTCGCGAGATATGGGAGTTTGAAGACAAGAAATGGTTGAGAAGGCAAAAAATTTTTCGCAATTCTGCTGCTCCAAACGCTTAACCAGAATGGCCTAGGGAAAAAATACACATACCGTTGTAATCGGGCGAGTTTCTACTTTCAGATGCAATAGGAATTTTTGGGTTAGGTCAATCCGTTCGCGAGATATGGGAGTTTGAAGCCAAGAAATGGTAGTGAAAGCAAAAAATTTTTCACAATTCTGCTGCTCCAAAAGCTTAACCAGAATGGCCTAGGGAAAAAATACACATACCGTTGTAATCGGGCGAGTTTCTACTTTCAGATGCAATAGGAATTTTTGCGTTAGGTCAATCCGTTCGCGAGATATGGGAGTTTGAAGCCAAGAAATGCTAGAGAAGGCAAAAAATTTTTCACAATTCTGCTGCTCCAAACGCTTAACCAGAATGGCCAAGGGAAAAAATACACATACCGTTGTAATCGGGCGAGTTTCTACTTTCAGATGCAATAGGAATTTTTGGGTTAGGTCAATCCGTTCGCGAGATATGGGAGTTTGAAGCCAAGAAATGGTTGAGAAGGCAAAAAATTTTTCGCAATTCTACTGCTCCAAACGCTTAACCAAAATGGCCAAGGGAAAAAATACACATACCGCTGTAATCGTGCGAGTTTCTACTTCCAGATGCAATAGGAATTTTTGGGTTAGTTCAATCCGTTCGCGAGATATGGGACTTTGAAGACAAGAAATGGTTGAGAAGGCAAAAAATTTTTCGCAATTCTGCGGCTCCAAACGCTTAACCAGAATGGCCAAGGGAAAAAATACACATACCATTGTAGTCGGGCGAGTTTCTACTTTCAGATGCAATAGGAATTTTTGGGTTAGGTCAATCCGTTCGCGAGTTATGGGAGTTTCAAAACAAGAAATGGTTGACAAGGCGAAAAATTTTTCGCAATTCTGCTGCTCCAAACGCTTAACTAGAATGGCCTAGGGAAAAAATACACATACCGTTGTAATCGGGCGAGTTTCTACTTTCAGATGCAATAGGAATTTTTGGGTTAGGTCAATCCGTTTGCGAGATATGGGACTTTGAAGACAAGAAATGGTTGAGAAGGCAAAAAATTTTTCGCAATTCTGCTGCTCCGAACGCTTAACCAGAATGGCCTAGGGGAAAAATACACATACTGTTGTTACGGGCGAGTTTCTACTTTCAGATGCAATAGGAATTTTTGCGTTAGGTCAATCCGATCGAGAGATATGGGAGTTTGAAGCTAAGAAATGGTTGAGAAGGCAAAAAATTTTTCACAATTCTGCTGCTCCAAACGCTTAACCAGAATGGCCTAGGGAAAAAATACACATACCGTTGTGGTCGGGCGAGTTTCTACTTTCAGATGCAATAGGAATTTTTGGGTTAGGTCAATCCGTTCGCGAGATATGGGAGTTAGAAGCCAAGAAATGGTTGAGAAGGCAAAAAATTTTTCGCAATTCTGCTGCTCCAAACGCTTAACCAAAATGGCCAAGGGAAAAAATACACATACCGCTGTAATCGGGCGAGTTTCTACTTTCAGATGCAGTAGGAATTTTTGGGTTAGGTCAATCCGTTCGCGAGATATGGGAGTTTGAAGACAAGAAATGGTTGAGAAGGCAAAAAATTTTTCGCAATTCTGCTGCTCCAAACGCTTAACCAGAATGGCCTAGGGAAAAAATACACATACCGTTGTAATCGGGCGAGTTTCTACTTTCAGATGCAGTAGGAATTTTTGGGTTAGGTCAATCCGTTCGCGAGATATGGGAGTTTGAAGCTAAGAAATGGTAGAGAAAGCAAAAAATTTTTCACAATTCTGCTGCTCCAAACGCTTAACCAGAATGGCCTAGGGAAAAAATACACCTACGGTTGTAATCGGGCGAGTTTCTACTTTCAGATGCAATAGGAATTTTTGCGTTAGGTCAATCCGTTCGAGAGATATGGGAGTTTGAAACTAAGAAATGGTTGAGAAGGCAAAAAATTTTTCACAATTCTGCTGCTCCAAACGCTTATCCAGAATGGCCTAGGGAAAAAATACACATACCGTTGTAGTCGGGCGAGTTTCTACTTTCAGATGCAATAGGAATTTTTGTGTTAAGTCAATCCGTTCGCGAGTTATGGGAGTTTCAAGACAAGAAATGGTTGACAAGGCGAAAAATTTTTCGCAATTCTGCTGCTCCTTACGCTTAACTAGAATGGCCTAGGGAAAAAATACACATACCGTTGTAATCGGGCGAGTTTCTACTTTCAGATGCAATAGGAATTTTTGGGTTAGGTCAATCCGTTCGCGAGATATGGGAGTTTGAAGCTAAGAAATGGTTGAGAAGACAACAAATTTTTCGCAGTTCTGCTGCTCCAAACGCTTAACCAGAATGGCCTAGGGAAAAAATACACATTCCGTTGTAATCGGGCGAGTTTCTACTTTCAGATGCAATAGGAATTTTTGGGTTAGGTCAATTCGTTCGCGAGATATGGGAGTTTGAAGCCAAGAAATTGTTGAGAAGGCAAAAAATTTTTCGCAATTCTGCTGCTCCAAACGCTTAACCAGAATGGCCTAGGGAAAAAATACACATACCGTTGTAATCGGGCGAGTTTCTAATTTCAGATGCAATAGGAATTTTTGGGTTAGGTCAATCCGTTCGCGAGATATGGGAGTTGAAGTCAAGAAATGGTAGAGAAGGCAAAAAATTTTTCACAATTCTGCTGCTCCACACGCTTAACCAGAATGGCCTAGGGAAAAAATACATATACCGTTGTAATCGGGCGAGTTTCTACTTTCAGATGCAATAGGAATTTTTGGGTTAGGTCAATCCGTTCGCGAGATATGGGACTTTGAAGCCAAGAAATGGTTGAGAAGGCAAAAAATTTTTCGCAATTCTGCGGCTCCAAACGCTTAACCAGAATGGCCAAGGGAAAAAATACACATACCGTTGTAATCGGGCGAGTTTCTACTTTCAGATGCAATAGGAATGTTTGTGTTAGGTCAATCCGTTCGCGAGATATGGGAGTTTGAAGCCAAGAAATGGTTGAGAAGGCAAAAAATTTTTCGCAATTCTGCTGCTCCAAACGCTTAACCAAAATGGCCAAGGGAAAAAATACACATACCGCTGTAATCGGGCGAGTTTCTACTTTCAGATGCAATAGGAATTTTTGGGTTAGGTCAATCCGTTCGCGAGATATGGGAGTTTGAAGACAAGAAATGGTTGAGAAGGCAAAAAATTTTTCGCAATTCTGCTGCTCCAAACGCTTAACCAGAATGGCCTAGGGAAAAAATACACATACCGTTGTAATCGGGCGAGTTTCTACTTTCAGATGCAATAGGAATTTTTGGGTTAGGTCAATCCGTTCGCGAGATATGGGAGTTTGAAGCCAAGAAATGGTAGTGAAAGCAAAAAATTTTTCACAATTCTGCTGCTCCAAAAGCTTAACCAGAATGGCCTAGGGAAAAAATACACATACCGTTGTAATCGGGCGAGTTTCTACTTTCAGATGCAATAGGAATTTTTGCGTTAGGTCAATCCGTTCGCGAGATATGGGAGTTTGAAGCCAAGAAATGCTAGAGAAGGCAAAAAATTTTTCACAATTCTGCTGCTCCAAACGCTTAACCAGAATGGCCAAGGGAAAAAATACACATACCGTTGTAATCGGGCGAGTTTCTACTTTCAGATGCAATAGGAATTTTTGGGTTAGGTCAATCCGTTCGCGAGATATGGGAGTTTGAAGCCAAGAAATGGTTGAGAAGGCAAAAAATTTTTCGCAATTCTACTGCTCCAAACGCTTAACCAAAATGGCCAAGGGAAAAAATACACATACCGCTGTAATCGTGCGAGTTTCTACTTCCAGATGCAATAGGAATTTTTGGGTTAGTTCAATCCGTTCGCGAGATATGGGAGTTTGAAGACAAGAAATGGTTGAGAATGCAAAAAATTTTTCGCAATTCAGCTGCTCCAAACGCTTAACCAGAATGGCCTCGGGAAAAAATACACATACCGTTGTAATCGGGCGAGTTTCTACTTTCAGATGCAATAGGAATTTTTGGGTTAGGTCAATTCGTTCGCGAGATATGGGAGTTTGAAGCCAAGAAATTGTTGAGAAGGCAAAAAATTTTTCGCAATTCTGCTGCTCCAAACGCTTAACCAGAATGGCCTAGGGAAAAAATACACATACCGTTGTAATCGGGCGAGTTTCTACTTTCAGATGCAATAGGAATTTTTGGGTTAGGTCAATCCGTTCGCGAGATATGGGAGTTGAAGTCAAGAAATGGTAGAGAAGGCAATAAATTTTTCACAATTCTGCTGCTCCAAACGCTTAACCAGAATGGCCGAGGGAAAAAATACATATACCGTTGTAATCGGGCGAGTTTCTACTTTCAGATGCAATAGGAATTTTTGGGTTAGGTCAATCCGTTCGCGAGATATGGGACTTTGAAGCCAAGAAATGGTTGAGAAGGCAAAAAATTTTTCGCAATTCTGCGGCTCCAAACGGTTAACCAGAATGGCCAAGGGAAAAAATACACATACCGTTGTAATCGGGCGAGTTTCTACTTTCAGATGCAATAGGAATTTTTGGGTTAGGTCAATCAGTTCGCGAGATATGGGAGTTTGAAGCCAAGAAATGGTTGAGAAGGCAAAAAATTTTTCGCAATTCTGCTGCTCCAAACGCTTAACCAAAATGGCCAAGGGAAAAAATACACATACCGCTGTAATCGGGCGAGTTTCTACTTTCAGATGCAATAGGAATTTTTGGGTTAGGTCAATCCGTTCGCGAGTTATGGGAGTTTCAAGACAAGAAATGGTTGAGAAGGCGAAAAATTTTTCGCAATTCTGCTGCTCCAAACGCTTAACTAGAATGGCCTAGGGAAAAAATACACATACCGTTGTAATCGGGCGAGTTTCTACTTTCAGATGCAATAGGAATTTTTGGGTTAGGTCAATTCGTTCGCGAGATATGGGAGTTTGAAGCCAAGAAATTGTTGAGAAGGCAAAAAATTTTTCGCAATTCTGCTGCTCCAAACGCTTAACCAGAATGGCCTAGGGAAAAAATACACATACCGTTGTAATCGGGCGAGTTTCTACTTTCAGATGCAATAGGAATTTTTGGGTTAGGTCAATCCGTTCGCGAGATATGGGAGTTGAAGTCAAGAAATGGTAGAGAAGGCAAAAAATTTTTCACAATTCTGCTGCTCCAAACGCTTAACCAGAATGGCCGAGGGAAAAAATACATATACCGTTGTAATCGGGCGAGTTTCTACTTTCAGATGCAATAGGAATTTTTGGGTTAGGTCAATCCGTTCGCGAGATATGGGACTTTGAAGCCAAGAAATGGTTGAGAAGGCAAAAAATTTTTCGCAATTCTGCGGCTCCAAACGCTTAACCAGAATGGCCAAGGGAAAAAATACACATACCGTTGTAATCGGGCGAGTTTCTACTTTCAGATGCAATAGGAATTTTTGGGTTAGGTCAATCCGTTCGCGAGATATGGGAGTTTGAAGCCAAGAAATGGTTGAGAAGGCAAAAAATTTTTCGCAATTCTGCTGCTCCAAACGCTTAACCAAAATGGCCAAGGGAAAAAATACACATACCGCTGTAATCGGGCGAGTTTCTACTTTCAGATGCAATAGGAATTTTTGGGTTAGGTCAATCCGTTCGCGAGTTATGGGAGTTTCAAGACAAGAAATGGTTGAGAAGGCGAAAAATTTTTCGCAATTCTGCTGCTCCAAACGCTTAACTAGAATGGCCTAGGGAAAAAATACACATACCGTTGTAATCGGGCGAGTTTCTACTTTCAGATGCAATAGGAATTTTTGCGTTAGGTCAATCCGATCGAGAGATATGGGAGTTTGAAGCTAAGAAATGATTGAGAAGGCAAAAAATTTTTCACAATTCTGCTGCTCCAAACGCTTAACCAGAATGGCCTAGGGAAAAAATAAACATACCGTTGTGGTCGGGCGAGTTTCTACTTTCAGATGCAATAGGAATTTTTGGGTTAGGTCAATCCGTTCGCGAGATATGGGAGTTTGAAGCCAAGAAATGGTTGAGAAGGCAAAAAATTTTTCGCAATTCTGCTGCTCCAAACGCTTAACCAGAATGGCCTAGGGAAAAAATACACCTACGGTTGTAATCGGGCGAGTTTCTACTTTCAGATGCAATAGGAATTTTTGCGTTAGGTCAATCCGTTCGAGAGATATGGGAGTTTGAAACTAAGAAATGGTTGAGAAGGCAAAAAATTTTTCACAATTCTGCTGCTCCAAACGCTTATCCAGAATGGCCTAGGGAAAAAATACACATACCGTTGTAGTCGGGCGAGTTTCTACTTTCAGATGCAATAGGAATTTTTGGGTTAGGTCAATCCGTTCGCGAGTTATGGGAGTTTCAAGACAAGAAATGGTTGACAAGGCGAAAAATTTTTCGCAATTCTGCTGCTCCAAACGCTTAACTAGAATGGCCTAGGGAAAAAATACACATACCGTTGTAATCGGGCGAGTTTCTACTTTCAGATGCAATAGGAATTTTTGGGTTAGGTCAATCCGTTCGCGAGATATGGGAGTTTGAAGCCAAGAAATGGTTGAGAAGGCAAAAAATTTTTCGCAATTCTGCTGCTCCAAACGCTTAACCAAAATGGCCAAGGGAAAAAATACACATACCGCTGTAATCGGGCGAGTTTCTACTTTCAGATGCAATCGGAATTTTTGGGTTAGGTCAATCCGTTCGCGAGTTATGGGAGTTTCAAGACAAGAAATGGTTGACAAGGCGAAAAATTTTTCGCAATTCTGCTGCTCCAAACGCTTAACTAGAATGGCCTAGGGAAAAAATACACATACCGTTGTAATCGGGCGAGTTTCTACTTTCAGATGCAATAGGAATTTTTGGGTTAGGTCAATCCGTTTGCGAGATATGGGACTTTGAAGACAAGAAATGGTTGAGAAGGCAAAAAATTTTTCGCAATTCTGCTGCTCCGAACGCTTAACCAGAATGGCCTAGGGGAAAAATACACATACTGTTGTTATCGGGCGAGTTTCTACTTTCAGATGCAACAGGAATTTTTGGTTTAGGTCAATCCGTTCGCGAGTTATGGGAGTTTCAAAACAAGAAATGGTTGACAAGGCGAAAAATTTTTCGCAATTCTGCTGCTCCAAACGCTTAACTAGAATGGCCTAGGGAAAAAATACACATACCGTTGTAATCGGGCGAGTTTCTACTTTCAGATGCAATAGGAATTTTTGGGTTAGGTCAATCCGTTTGCGAGATATGGGACTTTGAAGACAAGAAATGGTTGAGAAGGCAAAAAATTTTTCGCAATTCTGCTGCTCCGAACGCTTAACCAGAATGGCCTAGGGGAAAAATACACATACTGTTGTTACGGGCGAGTTTCTACTTTCAGATGCAATAGGAATTTTTGCGTTAGGTCAATCCGATCGAGAGATATGGGAGTTTGAAGCTAAGAAATGGTTGAGAAGGCAAAAAATTTTTCACAATTCTGCTGCTCCAAACGCTTAACCAGAATGGCCTAGGGAAAAAATACACATACCGTTGTGGTCGGGCGAGTTTCTACTTTCAGATGCAATAGGAATTTTTGGGTTAGGTCAATCCGTTCGCGAGATATGGGAGTTTGAAGCCAAGAAATGGTTGAGAAGGCAAAAAATTTTTCGCAATTCTGCTGCTCCAAACGCTTAACCAAAATGGCCAAGGGAAAAAATACACATACCGCTGTAATCGGGCGAGTTTCTACTTTCAGATGCAGTAGGAATTTTTTGGTTAGGTCAATCCGTTCGCGAGATATGGGAGTTTGAAGACAAGAAATGGTTGAGAAGGCAAAAAATTTTTCGCAATTCTGCTGCTCCAAACGCTTAACCAGAATGGCCTAGGGAAAAAATACACATACCGTTGTAATCGGGCGAGTTTCTACTTTCAGATGCAGTAGGAATTTTTGGGTTAGGTCAATCCGTTCGCGAGATATGGGAGTTTGAAGCTAAGAAATGGTAGAGAAAGCAAAAAATTTTTCACAATTCTGCTGCTCCAAACGCTTAACCAGAATGGCCTAGGGAAAAAATACACATACCGTTGTAGTCGGGCGAGTTTCTACTTTCAGATGCAATAGGAATTTTTGGGTTAGGTCAATCCGTTCGCGAGTTATGGGAGTTTCAAGACAAGAAATGGTTGACAAGGCGAAAAATTTTTCGCAATTCTGCTGCTCCTTACGCTTAACTAGAATGGCCTAGGGAAAAAATACACATACCGTTGTAATCGGGCGAGTTTCTACTTTCAGATGCAATAGGAATTTTTGGGTTAGGTCAATCCGTTCGCGAGATATGGGAGTTTGAAGCCAAGAAATGGTTGAGAAGGCAAAAAATTTTTCGCAATTCTGCTGCTCCAAACGCTTAACCAAAATGGCCAAGGGAAAAAATACACATACCGCTGTAATCGGGCGAGTTTCTACTTTCAGATGCAATAGGAATTTTTGGGTTAGGTCAATCCGTTCGCGAGTTATGGGAGTTTCAAGACAAGAAATGGTTGACAAGGCGAAAAATTTTTCGCAATTCTGCTGCTCCAAACGCTTAACTAGAATGGCCTAGGGAAAAAATACACATACCGTTGTAATCGGGCGAGTTTCTACTTTCAGATGCAATAGGAATTTATGGGTTAGGTCAATCCGTTTGCGAGATATGGGACTTTGAAGACAAGAAATGGTTGAGAAGGCAAAAAATTTTTCGCAATTCTGCTGCTCCGAACGCTTAACCAGAATGGCCTAGGGGAAAAATACACATACTGTTGTTATCGGGCGAGTTTCTACTTTCAGATGCAACAGGAATTTTTGGTTTAGGTCAATCCGATCGCGAGATATGGGAGTTTGAAGCTAAGAAATGGTTGAGAAGACAACAAATTTTTCGCAGTTCTGCTGCTCCAAACGCTTAACCAGAATGGCCTAGGGAAAAAATACACATTCCGTTGTAATCGGGCGAGTTTCTACTTTCAGATGCAATAGGAATTTTTGGGTTAGGTCAATTCGTTCGCGAGATATGGGAGTTTGAAGCCAAGAAATTGTTGAGAAGGCAAAAAATTTTTCGCAATTCTGCTGCTCCAAACGCTTAACCAGAATGGCCTAGGGAAAAAATACATATACCGTTGTAATCGGGCGAGTTTCTACTTTCAGATGCAATAGGAATTTTTGGGTTAGGTCAATCCGTTCGCGAGATATGGGAGTTGAAGTCAAGAAATGGTAGAGAAGGCAAAAAATTTTTCACAATTCTGCTGCTCCAAACGCTTAACCAGAATGGCCTAGGGAAAAAATACACATACCGTTGTAATCGGGCGAGTTTCTACTTTCAGATGCAATAGGAATTTTTGGGTTAGGTCAATCCGTTCGCGAGATATGGGAGTTTGAAACTAAGAAATGGTTGAGAAGACAACAAATTTTTCGCAGTTCTGCTGCTCCAAACGCTTAACCAGAATGGCCTAGGGAAAAAATACACATTCCGTTGTAATCGGGCGAGTTTCTACTTTCAGATGCAATAGGAATTTTTGGGTTAGGTCAATTCGTTCGCGAGATATGGGAGTTTGAAGCCAAGAAATTGTTGAGAAGGCAAAAAATTTTTCGCAATTCTGCTGCTCCAAACGCTTAACCAGAATGGCCTATGGAAAAAATACACATACCGTTGTAATCGGGCGAGTTTCTACTTTCAGATGCAATAGGAATTTTTGGGTTAGGTCAATCCGTTCGCGAGATATGGGAGTTGAAGTCAAGAAATGGTAGAGAAGGCAAAAAATTTTTCACAATTCTGCTGCTCCAAACGCTTAACCAGAATGGCCTAGGGAAAAAATACACATACCGTTGTAATCGGGCGAGTTTCTACTTTCAGATGCAATAGGAATTTTTGGGTTAGGTCAATCCGTTCGCGAGATATGGGACTTTGAAGCCAAGAAATGGTTGAGAAGGCAAAAAATTTTTCGCAATTCTGCGGCTCCAAACGCTTAACCAGAATGGCCAAGGGAAAAAATACACATAGCATTGTAGTCGGGCGAGTTTCTACTTTCAGATGCAATAGGAATTTTTGGGTTAGGTCAATCCGTTCGCGAGTTATGGGAGTTTCAAGACAAGAAATGGTTGACAAGGCGAAAAATTTTTCGCAATTCTGCTGCTCCAAACGCTTAACTAGAATGGCCTAGGGAAAAAATACACATACCGTTGTAATCGGGCGAGTTTCTACTTTCAGATGCAATAGGAATTTTTGGGTTAGGTCAATCCGTTTGCGAGATATGGGACTTTGAAGACAAGAAATGGTTGAGAAGGCAAAAAATTTTTCGCAATTCTGCTGCTCCGAACGCTTAACCAGAATGGCCTAGGGGAAAAATACACATACTGTTGTTACGGGCGAGTTTCTACTTTCAGATGCAACAGGAATTTTTGGTTTAGGTCAATCCGTTCGCGAGATATGGGAGTTTGAAGCTAAGAAATGGTTGAGAAGACAACAAATTTTTCGCAGTTCTGCTGCTCCAAACGCTTAACCAGAATGGCCTAAGGAAAAAATACACATTCCGTTGTAATCGGGCGAGTTTCTACTTTCAGATGCAATAGGAATTTTTGGGTTAGGTCAATTCGTTCGCGAGATATGGGAGTTTGAAGCCAAGAAATTGTTGAGAAGGCAAAAAATTTTTCGCAATTCTGCTGCTCCAAACGCTTAACCAGAATGGCCTAGGGAAAAAATACACATACAGTTGTAATCGGGCGAGTTTCTACTTTCAGATGCAATAGGAATTTTTGGGTTAGGTCAATCCGTTCGCGAGATATGGGAGTTGAAGTCAAGAAATGGTAGAGAAGGCAAAAAATTTTTCACAATTCTGCTGCTCCAAACGCTTAACCAGAATGGCCTAGGGAAAAAATACACATACCGTTGTAATCGGGCGAGTTTCTACTTTCAGATGCAATAGGAATTTTTGCGTTAGGTCAATCCGATCGAGAGATATGGGAGTTTGAAGCTAAGAAATGGTTGAGAAGGCAAAAAATTTTTCACAATTCTGCTGCTCCAAACGCTTAACCAGAATGGCCTAGGGAAAAAATACACATACCGTTGTGGTCGGGCGAGTTTCTACTTTCAGATGCAATAGGAATTTTTGGGTTAGGTCAATCCGTTCGCGAGATATGGGAGTTTGAAGCCAAGAAATGGTTGAGAAGGCAAAAAATTTTTCGCAATTCTGCTGCTCCAAACGCTTAACCAGAATGGCCTAGGGAAAAAATACACATACGGTTGTAATCGGGCGAGTTTCTACTTTCAGATGCAATAGGAATTTTTGCGTTAGGTCAATCCGTTCGAGAGATATGGGAGTTTGAAACTAAGAAATGGTTGAGAAGGCAAAAAATTTTTCGCAATTCTGCTGCTCCGAACGCTTAACCAGAATGGCCTAGGGGAAAAATACACATACTGTTGTTATCGGGCGAGTTTCTACTTTCAGATGCAACAGGAATTTTTGGTTTAGGTCAATCCGTTCGCGAGATATGGGAGTTTGAAGCTAAGAAATGGTTGAGAAGACAAAAAATTTTTCGCAGTTCTGCTGCTCCAAACGCTTAACCAGAATGGCCTAGGGAAAAAATACACATTCCGTTGGAATCGGGCGAGTTTCTACTTTCAGATGCAATAGGAATTTTTGGGTTAGGTCAATTCGTTCGCGAGATATGGGAGTTTGAAGCCAAGAAATTGTTGAGAAGGCAAAAAATTTTTCGCAATTCTGCTGCTCCAAACGCTTAACCAGAATGGCCTAGGGAAAAAATACATATACCGTTGTAATTGGGCGAGTTTCTACTTTCAGATGCAATAGGAATTTTTGGGTTAGGTCAATCCGTTCGCGAGATATGGGAGTTTGAAGCCAAGAAATGGTAGAGAAAGCAAAAAATTTTTCACAATTCTGCTGCTCCAAACGCTTAACCAGAATGGCCTAGGGAAAAAATACACATACCGTTGTAATCGGGCGAGTTTCTACTTTCAGATGCAATAGGAATTTTTGCGTTAGGTCAATCCGTTCGCGAGATATGGGAGTTTGAAGCCAAGAAATGCTAGAGAAGGCAAAAAATTTTTCACAATTCTGCTGCTCCAAACGCTTAACCAGAATGGCCAAGGGAAAGAATACACATACCGTTGTAATCGGGCTAGTTTCTACTTTCAGATGCAATAGGAATTTTTGGGCTAGGTCAATCCGTTCGCGAGATATGGGAGTTTGAAGCCAAGAAATGGTTGAGAATGCAAAAAATTTTTCGCAATTCTGCTGCTCCAAACGCTTAACCAGAATGGCCTAGGGAAAAATACACATACCGCTGTAGTCGGGCGAGTTTCTACTTTCAGATGCAATAGGAATTTTTGGGTTAGGTCAATCCGTTCGCGAGATATGGCAGTTTGAAGCCAAGAAATGGTTGAGAAGGCAAAAAATTTTTCGCAATTCTGCTGCTCCAAACGCTTAGCCAGAATGGCCTAGGGAAAAAATACACATACCGTTGTAATCGGGCGAGTTTCTACTTTCAGATGCAATAGGAATTTTTGCGTTAGGTCAATCCGTTCGCGAGATATGGGAGTTTGAAGCCAAGAAATGCTAGAGAAGGCAAAAAATTTTTCACAATTCTGCTGCTCCAAACGCTTAACCAGAATGGCCAAGGGAAAGAATACACATACCGTTGTAATCGGGCGAGTTTCTACTTTCAGATGCAATAGGAGTTTTTGGGTTAGGTCAATCCGTTCGCGAGATATGGGAGTTTGGAGACAAGAAATGGTTGAGAAGGCAAAAAATTTTTCGCAATTCTGCTGCTCCAAACGCTTAACTAGAATGGCCTAGGGAAAAAATACACATACCGTTGTAATCGGGCGAGTTTCTACTTTCAGATGCAATAGGAATTTTTGCGTTAGGTCAATCCGATCGAGAGATATGAGAGTTTGAAGCTAAGAAATGGTTGAGAAGGCAAAAAATTTTTCACAATTCTGCTGCTCCAAACGCTTAACCAGAATGGCCTAGGGAAAAAATACACATACCGTTGTGGTCGGGCGAGTTTCTACTTTCAGATGCAATAGGAATTTTTGGGTTAGGTCAATCCGTTCGCGAGATATGGGAGTTTGAAGCCAAGAAATGGTTGAGAAGGCAAAAAATTTTTCGCAATTCTGCTGCTCCAAACGCTTAACCAGAATGGCCTAGGGAAAAAATAAACATACGGTTGTAATCGGGCGTGTTTCTACTTTCAGATGCAATAGGAATTTTTGCGTTAGGTCAATCCGTTCGAGAGATATGGGAGTTTGAAACTAAGAAATGGTTGAGAAGGCAAAAAATTTTTCACAATTCTGCTGCTCCAAACGCTTATCCAGAATGGCCTAGGGAAAAAATACACATACCGTTGTAGTCGGGCGAGTTTCTACTTTCAGATGCAATAGGAATTTTTGGGTTAGGTCAATCCGTTCGCGAGTTATGGGAGTTTCAAGACAAGAAATGGTTGAGAAGGCGAAAAATTTTTCGCAATTCTGCTGCTCCAAACGCTTAACTAGAATGGCCTAGGGAAAAAATACACATACCGTTGTAATCGGGCGAGTTTCTACTTTCAGATGCAATAGGAATTTTTGCGTTAGGTCAATCCGTTCGAGAGATATAGGAGTTTGAAACTAAGAAATGGTTGAGAAGGCAAAAAATTTTTCACAATTCTGCTGCTCCAAACGCTTATCCGGAATGGCCTAGGGAAAAAATACACATACCGTTGTAGTCGGGCGAGTTTCTACTTTCAGATGCAATAGGAATTTTTGGGTTAGGTCAATCCGTTCGCGAGTTATGGGAGTTTCAAGACAAGAAATGGTTGAGAAGGCGAAAAATTTTTCGCAATTCTGCTGCTCCAAACGCTTAACTAGAATGGCCTAGGGAAAAAATACACATACCTTTGTAATCGGGCGAGTTTCTACTTTCAGATGCAATAGGAATTTTTGGGTTAGGTCAATCCGTTTGCGAGATATGGGACTTTGAAGACAAGAAATGGTTGAGAAGGCAAAAAATTTTTCGCAATTCTGCTGCTCCGAACGCTTAACCAGAATGGCCTAGGGGAAAAATACACATACTGTTGTTATCGGGCGAGTTTCTACTTTCAGATGCAACAGGAATTTTTGGTTTAGGTCAATCCGTTCGCGAGATATGGGAGTTTGAAGCTAAGAAATGGTTGAGAAGACAACAAATTTTTCGCAGTTCTGCTGCTCCAAACGCTTAACCAGAATGGCCTAGGAAAAAATACACATTCCGTTGTAATCGGGCGAGTTTCTACTTTCAGATGCACTAGGAATTTTTGGGTTAGTTCAATTCGTTCGCGAGATATGGGAGTTTGAAGCCAAGAAATTGTTGAGAAGGCAAACAATTTTTCGCAATTCTGCTGCTCCAAACGCTTAACCAGAATGGCCTAGGGAAAAAATACACATACCGTTGTAATCGGGCGAGTTTCTACTTTCAGATGCAATAGGAATTTTTGGGTTAGGTCAATCCGTTCGCGAGATATGGGAGTTGAAGTCAAGAAATGGTAGAGAAGGCAAAAAATTTTTCACAATTCTGCTGCTCCAAACGCTTAACCAGAGTGGCCTAGGGAAAAAATACATATACCGTTGTAATCGGGCGAGTTTCTACTTTCAGATGCAATAGGAATTTTTGGGTTAGGTCAATCCGTTCGCGAGATATGGGACTTTGAAGCCAAGAAATGGTTGAGAAGGCAAAAAATTTTTCGCAATTCTGCGGCTCCAAACGCTTAACCAGAATGGCCAAGGGAAAAAATACACATACCGTTGTAATCGGGCGAGTTTCTACTTTCAGATGCAATAGGAATTCTTGGGTTAGGTCAATCCGTTCGCGAGATATGGGAGTTTGAAGCCAAGAAATGGTTGAGAAGGCAAAAAATTTTTCGCAATTCTGCTGCTCCAAACGCTTAACCAAAATGGCCAAGGGAAGAAATACACATACCGCTGTAATCGGGCGAGTTTCTACTTTCAGATGCAATAGGAATTTTTGGGTTAGGTCAATCCGTTCGCGAGATATGGGAGTTTGAAGACAAGAAATGGTTGAGAAGGCAAAAAATTTTTCGCAATTCTGCTGCTCCAAACGCTTAACCAAAATGGCCAAGGGAAAAAATACACATACCGCTGTAATCGGGCGAGTTTCTACTTTCAGATGCAATAGGAATTTTTGGGTTAGGTCAATCCGTTCGCGAGATATGGGAGTTTGAAGACAAGAAATGGTTGAGAAGGCAAAAAATTTTTCGCAATTCTGCTGCTCCAAACGCTTAACCAGAATGGCCTAGGGAAAAAATACACATACCGTTGTAATCGGGCGAGTTTCTACTTTCAGATGCAATAGGAATTTTTGGGTTAGGTCTATCCGTTCGCGAGATATGGGAGTTTGAAGCCAAGAAATGGTTGAGAAGGCGAAAAATTTTTCGCAATTCTGCTGCTCCAAACGCTTAACTAGAATGGCCTAGGGAAAAAATACACATACCGTTGTAATCGGGCGAGTTTCTACTTTCAGATGCAATAGGAATTTTTGGGTTAGGTCAATCCGTTTGCGAGATATGGGACTTTGAAGACAAGAAATGGTTGAGAAGGCAAAAAATTTTTCGCAATTCTGCTGCTCCGAACGCTTAACCAGAATGGCCTAGGGGAAAAATACACATACTGTTGTTATCGGGCGAGTTTCTACTTTCAGATGCAACAGGAATTTTTGGTTTAGGTCAATCCGTTCGCGAGATATGGGAGTTTGAAGCTAAGAAATGGTTGAGAAGACAACAAATTTTTCGCAGTTCTGCTGCTCCAAACGCTTAACCAGAATGGCCTAGGAAAAAATACACATTCCGTTGTAATCGGGCGAGTTTCTACTTTCAGATGCACTAGGAATTTTTGGGTTAGTTCAATTCGTTCGCGAGATATGGGAGTTTGAAGCCAAGAAATTGTTGAGAAGGCAAACAATTTTTCGCAATTCTGCTGCTCCAAACGCTTAACCAGAATGGCCTAGGGAAAAAATACACATACCGTTGTAATCGGGCGAGTTTCTACTTTCAGATGCAATAGGAATTTTTGGGTTAGGTCAATCCGTTCGCGAGATATGGGAGTTGAAGTCAAGAAATGGTAGAGAAGGCAAAAAATTTTTCACAATTCTGCTGCTCCAAACGCTTAACCAGAATGGCCTAGGGAAAAAATACATATACCGTTGTAATCGGGCGAGTTTCTACCTTCAGATGCAATAGGAATTTTTGGGTTAGGTCAATCCGTTCGCGAGATATGGGACTTTGAAGCCAAGAAATGGTTGAGAAGGCAAAAAATTTTTCGCAATTCTGCGGCTCCAAACGCTTAACCAGAATGGCCAAGGGAAAAAATACACATACCGTTGTAATCGGGCGAGTTTCTACTTTCAGATGCAATAGGAATTCTTGGGTTAGGTCAATCCGTTCGCGAGATATGGGAGTTTGAAGCCAAGAAATGGTTGAGAAGGCAAAAAATTTTTCGCAATTCTGCTGCTCCAAACGCTTAACCAAAATGGCCAAGGGAAGAAATACACATACCGCTGTAATCGGGCGAGTTTCTACTTTCAGATGCAATAGGAATTTTTGGGTTAGGTCAATCCGTTCGCGAGATATGGGAGTTTGAAGACAAGAAATGGTTGAGAAGGCAAAAAATTTTTCGCAATTCTGCTGCTCCAAACGCTTAACCAGAATGGCCTAGGGAAAAAATACACATACCGTTGTAATCGGGCGAGTTTCTACTTTCAGATGCAATAGGAATTTTTGGGTTAGGTCTATCCGTTCGCGAGATATGGGAGTTTGAAGCCAAGAAATGGTAGAGAAAGCAAAAAATTTTTCACAATTCTGCTGCTCCAAACGCTTAACCAAAATGGCCAAGGGAAAAAATACACATACCGCTGTAATCGGGCGAGTTTCTACTTTCAGATGCAATAGGAATTTTTGGGTTAGGTCAATCCGTTCGCGAGTTATGGGAGTTTCAAGACAAGAAATGGTTGAGAAGGCGAAAAATTTTTCGCAATTCTGCTGCTCCAAACGCTTAACTAGAATGGCCTAGGGAAAAAATACACATACCGTTGTAATCGGGCGAGTTTCTACTTTCAGATGCAATAGGAATTTTTGCGTTAGGTCAATCCGTTCGAGAGATATGGGAGTTTGAAACTAAGAAATGGTTGAGAAGGCAAAAAATTTTTCACAATTCTGCTGCTCCAAACGCTTATCCGGAATGGCCTAGGGAAAAAATACACATACCGTTGTAGTCGGGCGAGTTTCTACTTTCAGATGCAATAGGAATTTTTGGGTTAGGTCAATCCGTTCGCGAGTTATGGGAGTTTCAAGACAAGAAATGGTTGAGAAGGCGAAAAATTTTTCGCAATTCTGCTGCTCCAAACGCTTAACTAGAATGGCCTAGGGAAAAAATACACATACCGTTGTAATCGGGCGAGTTTCTACTTTCAGATGCAATAGGAATTTTTGGGTTAGGTCAATCCGTTTGCGAGATATGGGACTTTGAAGACAAGAAATGGTTGAGAAGGCAAAAAATTTTTCGCAATTCTGCTGCTCCGAACGCTTAACCAGAATGGCCTAGGGGAAAAATACACATACTGTTGTTATCGGGCGAGTTTCTACTTTCAGATGCAACAGGAATTTTTGGTTTAGGTCAATCCGTTCGCGAGATATGGGAGTTTGAAGCTAAGAAATGGTTGAGAAGACAACAAATTTTTCGCAGTTCTGCTGCTCCAAACGCTTAACCAGAATGGCCTAGGAAAAAATACACATTCCGTTGTAATCGGGCGAGTTTCTACTTTCAGATGCACTAGGAATTTTTGGGTTAGTTCAATTCGTTCGCGAGATATGGGAGTTTGAAGCCAAGAAATTGTTGAGAAGGCAAACAATTTTTCGCAATTCTGCTGCTCCAAACGCTTAACCAGAATGGCCTAGGGAAAAAATACACATACCGTTGTAATCGGGCGAGTTTCTACTTTCAGATGCAATAGGAATTTTTGGGTTAGGTCAATCCGTTCGCGAGATATGGGAGTTGAAGTCAAGAAATGGTAGAGAAGGCAAAAAATTTTTCACAATTCTGCTGCTCCAAACGCTTAACCAGAATGGCCTAGGGAAAAAATACATATACCGTTGTAATCGGGCGAGTTTCTACCTTCAGATGCAATAGGAATTTTTGGGTTAGGTCAATCCGTTCGCGAGATATGGGACTTTGAAGCCAAGAAATGGTTGAGAAGGCAAAAAATTTTTCGCAATTCTGCGGCTCCAAACGCTTAACCAGAATGGCCAAGGGAAAAAATACACATACCGTTGTAATCGGGCGAGTTTCTACTTTCAGATGCAATAGGAATTCTTGGGTTAGGTCAATCCGTTCGCGAGATATGGGAGTTTGAAGCCAAGAAATGGTTGAGAAGGCAAAAAATTTTTCGCAATTCTGCTGCTCCAAACGCTTAACCAAAATGGCCAAGGGAAGAAATACACATACCGCTGTAATCGGGCGAGTTTCTACTTTCAGATGCAATAGGAATTTTTGGGTTAGGTCAATCCGTTCGCGAGATATGGGAGTTTGAAGACAAGAAATGGTTGAGAAGGCAAAAAATTTTTCGCAATTCTGCTGCTCCAAACGCTTAACCAGAATGGCCTAGGGAAAAAATACACATACCGTTGTAATCGGGCGAGTTTCTACTTTCAGATGCAATAGGAATTTTTGGGTTAGGTCTATCCGTTCGCGAGATATGGGAGTTTGAAGCCAAGAAATGGTAGAGAAAGCAAAAAATTTTTCACAATTCTGCTGCTCCAAACGCTTAACCAAAATGGCCAAGGGAAAAAATACACATACCGCTGTAATCGGGCGAGTTTCTACTTTCAGATGCAATAGGAATTTTTGGGTTAGGTCAATCCGTTCGCGAGATATCGGAGTTTGAAGCCAAGAAATGGTTGAGAAGGCATACAATTTTTCGCAATTCTGCTGATCCAAACGCTTAACCAGAATGGCCTAGGGAAAAATACACATACCGCTGTAGTCGGGCGAGTTTCTACCTTCAGATGCAATAGGAATTTTTGGGTTAGGTCAATCCGTTCGCGAGATATGGCAGTTTGAAGCCAAGAAATGGTTGAGAAGGCAAAAAATTTTTCGCAATTCTGCTGCTCCAAACGCTTAACCAAAATGGCCAAGGGAAGAAATACACATACCGCTGTAATCGGGCGAGTTTCTACTTTCAGATGCAATAGGAATTTTTGGGTTAGGTCAATCCGTTCGCGAGATATGGGAGTTTGAAGACAAGAAATGGTTGAGAAGGCAAAAAATTTTTCGCAATTCTGCTACTCCAAACGCTTAACCAAAATGGCCAAGGGAAAAAATACACATACCGCTGTAATCGGGCGAGTTTCTACTTTCAGATGCAATAGGAATTTTTGGGTTAGGTCAATCCGTTCGCGAGATATGGGAGTTTGAAGACAAGAAATGGTTGAGAAGGCAAAAAATTTTTCGCAATTCTGCTGCTCCAAACGCTTAACCAGAATGGCCTAGGGAAAAAATACACATACCGTTGTAATCGGGCGAGTTTCTACTTCAGATGCAATAGGAATTTTTGGGTTAGGTCTATCCGTTCGCGAGATATGGGAGTTTGAAGCCAAGAAATGGTAGAGAAAGCAAAAAAATTTTTCACAATTCTGCTGCTCCAAACGCTTAACCAAAATGGCCAAGGGAAAAAATACACATACCGCTGTAATCGGGCGAGTTTCTACTTTCAGATGCAATAGGAATTTTTGGGTTAGGTCAATCCGTTCGCGAGATATCGGAGTTTGAAACCATGAAATGGTTGAGAAGGCATACAATTTTTCGCAATTCTGCTGATCCAAACGCTTAACCAGAATGGCCTAGGGAAAAATACACATACCGCTGTAGTCGGGCGAGTTTCTACCTTCAGATGCAATAGGAATTTTTGGGTTAGGTCAATCCGTTCGCGAGATATGGCAGTTTGAAGCCAAGAAATGGTTGAGAAGGCAAAAAATTTTTCGCAATTCTGCTGCTCCAAACGCTTAACCAGAACGGCCTAGGGAAAAAATACACATACCGCTGTAATCGGGCGAGTTTCTACTTTCAGATGCAATAGGAATTTTTGGGTTAGGTCTATCCGTTCGCGAGATATGGGAGTTTGAAGCCAAGAAATGGTAGAGAAAGCAAAAAATTTTTCACAATTCTGCTGCTCCAAACGCTTAACCAAAATGGCCAAGGGAAAAAATACACATACCGCTGTAATCGGGCGAGTTTCTACTTTCAGATGCAATAGGAATTTTTGGGTTAGGTCAATCCGTTCGCGAGATATCGGAGTTTGAAACCAAGAAATGGTTGAGAAGGCATACAATTTTTCGCAATTCTGCTGATCCAAACGCTTAACCAGAATGGCCTAGGGAAAAATACACATACCGCTGTAGTCGGGCGAGTTTCTACCTTCAGATGCAATAGGAATTTTTGGGTTAGGTCAATAAGTTCGCGAGATATGGGAGTTTGAAGCCAAGAAATGGTTGAGAAGCCAAAAAATTTTTCTTAATTCTGCTGCTCCAAACGCTTAACTAGAATGGCCTAGGGAAAAAATGAACATACCGTTGTAATCGGGCGAGTTTCTACTTTCAGATGCAATAGGAATTTTTGGGTTAGGTTAATCCGTTCGCGAGATATGGGAGTTTGAATCCAAGAAATGGTAGAGAAGGCAAAAAATTTTTCACAATTCTGCTGCTCCAAACGCTTAACCAAAATGGCCAAGGGAAAAAATACACATACCGCTGTAATCGGGCGAGTTTCTACTTTCAGATGCAATAGGAATTTTTGGGTTAGGTCAGTCTGTTCGCGAGATATGGGAGTTTGAAGCCAAGAAATGGTAGAGAAGGCAAAAAATTTTTCGCAATTCTGCTGCTCCAAACGCTTAACCAAAATGGCCAAGGGAAAAAATACACATACCACTGTAATCGGGCGAGTTTCTACTTTCAGATGCAATAGGAATTTTTGGGTTAGGTCAGTCTGTTCGCGAGATATGGGAGTTTGAAGCCAAGAAATGGTAGAGAAGGCAAAAAATTTTTCACAATTCTGCTGCTCCAAATGCTTAACCAGAATGGGCTAGGGAAAAAATACACATACCGTTGTAATCGGGCGAGTTTCTACTTTCAGTTGCAATAGGAATTTTTGTGTTAGGTCAATCCGTTCGCGAGAGATGGGAGTTTGAAGACAAGAAATGGTTAAGAAGGCAAAAAATTTTTCGCAATTCTGCTGCTCCGAACGCTTAACCAGAATGGCCTAGGGAAAAATACACATTCCGTTGTAATCGGGCGAGTTTCTACTTTCAGATGCACTAGGAATTTTTGGGTTAGTTCAATTCGTTCGCGAGATATGGGAGTTTGAAGCCAAGAAATTGTTGAGAAGGCAAACAATTTTTCGCAATTCTGCTGCTCCAAACGCTTAACCAGAATGGCCTAGGGAAAAAATACACATACCGTTGTAATCGGGCGAGTTTCTACTTTCAGATGCAATAGGAATTTTTGGGTTAGGTCAATCCGTTCGCGAGATATGGGAGTTGAAGTCAAGAAATGGTAGAGAAGGCAAAAAATTTTTCACAATTCTGCTGCTCCAAACGCTTAACCAGAATGGCCTAGGGAAAAAATACATATACCGTTGTAATCGGGCGAGTTTCTACTTTCAGATGCAATAGGAATTTTTGGGTTAGGTCAATCCGTTCGCGAGATATGGGAGTTTGAAGACAAGAAATGGTTGAGAAGGCAAAAAATTTTTCGCAATTCTGCTGCTCCAAACGCTTAACCAAAATGGCCAAGGGAAAAAATACACATACCGCTGTAATCGGGCGAGTTTCTACTTTCAGATGCAATAGGAATTTTTGGGTTAGGTCTATCCGTTCGCGAGATATGGGAGTTTGAAGCCAAGAAATGGTAGAGAAAGCAAAAAATTTTTCACAATTCTGCTGCTCCAAACGCTTAACCAAAATGGCCAAGGGAAAAAATACACATACCGCTGTAATCGGGCGAGTTTCTACTTTCAGATGCAATAGGAATTTTTGGGTTAGGTCAATCCGTTCGCGAGATATCGGAGTTTGAAGCCAAGAAATGGTTGAGAAGGCATACAATTTTTCGCAATTCTGCTGATCCAAACGCTTAACCAGAATGGCCTAGGGAAAAATACACATACCGCTGTAGTCGGGCGAGTTTCTACCTTCAGATGCAATAGGAATTTTTGGGTTAGGTCAATCCGTTCGCGAGATGTGGCAGTTTGAAGCCAAGAAATGGTTGAGAAGGCAAAAAATTTTTCGCAATTCTGCTGCTCCAAACGCTTAACCAGAACGGCCTAGGGAAAAAATACACATACCGTTGTAATCGGGCGAGTTTCTACTTTCAGATGCAATAGGAATTTTTGGGTTAGGTCAATCCGTTCGCGAGATATGGGAGTTTGAAGCCAAGAAATGGTTGAGAAGCCAAAAAATTTTTCTTAATTCTGCTGCTCCAAACGCTTAACTAGAATGGCCCAGGGAAAAAATAAACATACCGTTGTAATCGGGCGAGTTTCTACTTTCAGATGCAATAGGAATTTTTGGGTTAGGTCAATCCGTTCGCGAGATATGGGAGTTTGAATCCAAGAAATGGTAGAGAAGGCAAAAAATTTTTCACAATTCTGCTGCTCCAAACGCTTAACCAGAATGGCCTAAGGAAAAAATACACATACCGTTGTAATCGGGCGAGTTTCTACTTTCAGATGCAATAGGAATTTTTGGGTTAGGTCAATAAGTTCGCGAGATATGGGAGTTTGAAGCCAAGAAATGGTTGAGAAGCCAAAAAATTTTTCTTAATTCTGCTGCTCCAAACGCTTAACTAGAATGGCCTAGGGAAAAAATGAACATACCGTTGTAATCGGGCGAGTTTCTACTTTCAGATGCAATAGGAATTTTTGGGTTAGGTCAATCCGTTCGCGAGATATGGGAGTTTGAATCCAAGAAATGGTAGAGAAGGCAAAAAATTTTTCACAATTCTGCTGCTCCAAACGCTTAACCAAAATGGCCAAGGGAAAAAATACACATACCGCTGTAATCGGGCGAGTTTCTACTTTCAGATGCAATAGGAATTTTTGGGTTAGGTCAGTCTGTTCGCGAGATATGGGAGTTTGAAGCCAAGAAATGGTAGAGAAGGCAAAAAATTTTTCGCAATTCTGCTGCTCCAAACGCTTAACCAAAATGGCCAAGGGAAAATATACACATACCGTTGTAATCGGGCGAGTTTCTACTTTCAGATGCAATAGGAATTTTTGCGTTAGGTCAATCCGTTCGCGAGATATGGGAGTTTGAAGCCAAGAAATGGTAGAGAAGGCAAAAAATTTTTCACAATTCTGCTGCTCCAAACGCTTAACCAGAATGGCCTAGGGAAAAAATACACATACCGTTGTAATCGGGCGAGTTTCTACTTTCAGATGCAATAGGAATTTTTGGGTTAGGTCAATCCGTTCGCGAGATATGGGGGTTTGAAGCCAAGAAATGGTTGAGAAGGCATACAATTTTTCGCAATTCTGCGGCTCCAAACGCTTAACCAGAATGGCCTAGGGAAAAAATAAACATACCGTTGTAATCGGGCGAGTTTCTACTTTCAGATGCAATAGGAATTTTTGGGTTAGGTCAATCCGTTCGCGAGATATGGGAGTTTGAAGCCAAGAAATGGTAGAGAAGGCAAAACATTTTTCACAATTCTGCTGCTCCAAACGCTTAACCAGAATGGGCTAGGTAAAAAATACACATACCGTTGTAATCGGGCGAGTTTCTACTTTCAGATGCAATAGGAATTTTTGGGTTATGTCAAACCGTTCGCGAGATATGGGAGTTTGAAGACAAGAAATGGTTGAGAAGGCAAAAAATTTTTCGCAATTCTGCTGCTCCAAACGCTTAACCAAAATGGCCAAGGGAAAAAATACACATACCGCTGTAATCGGGCGAGCTTCTACTTTCAGATGCAATAGGAATTTTTGGGTTAGGTAACTCTGTTCGCGAGATATGGGAGTTTGAAGCCAAGAAATGGTAGAGAAGGCAAAAAATTTTTCACAATTCTGCTGCTCCAAACGCTTAACCAGAATGGGCTAGGGAAAAAATACACATACCGTTGTAATCGGGCGAGTTTCTACTTTCAGATGCAATAGGAATTTTTGGATTAGGTCAATCCGTTCGCGAGAGATGGGAGTTTGAAGACAAGAAATGGTTGAGAAGGCAAAAAATTTTTCGCAATTCTGCTGCTCCGAACGCTCAACCAGAATGGCCTAGGGAAAAAATTCACATACCGTTGTAATCGGGCGAGTTTCTACTTTCAGATGCAATAGGAATTTTTGGGTTAGGTCAATCCGTTCGCGAGATATGGGAGTTTGAAGCCAAGAAATGGTTGAGAAGGCATACAATTTTTCGCAATTCTGCTGATCCAAACGCTTAACCAGAATGGCCTAGGGAGAAATACATATACCGTTGTAATCGGGTGCGTTTCTACTTTCAGATGCAATAGGAATTTTTGGGTTAGGTCAATCCGTTCGCGTGATATGGGAGTTTGAAGCCAAGAAATGGTTGAGAAGCCAAAAAATTTTTCGCAATTCTGCTGCTCCAAACGCTTAACTAGAATGGCCTAGGGAAAAAATAAACATACCGTTGTAATCGGGCGAGTTTCTACTTTCAGATGCAATAGGAATTTTTGGGTTCGGTCAATCCGTTCGCGAGATATGGGAGCTTGAAGCCAAGAAATGGTTGAGAAGGCAAAAAATTTTTCGCAATTCTGCTGCTCCAAACGCTTAACCAAAATGGCCAAGGGAAAAAATACACATACCGCTGTAATCGGGCGAGTTTCTACTTTCAGATGCAATAGGAATTTTTGGGTTAGGTCACTCCGTTCGCGAGATATGGGAGTTTGAAGACAAGAAATGGTTGAGAAAGCAAAAAATTTTTCGCAATTCTGCTGCTCCAAACGCTTAACCAGAATGGCCTAGGGAAAAAATACACATACCGTTGTAATCGGGCGAGTTTCTACTTTCAGATGCAATAGGAATTTTTGGGTTAGGTCAATCCGTTCGCGAGGTATGGGGGTTTGAAGCCAAGAAATGGTAGAGAAGGCAAAAAATTTTTCACAATTCTGCTGCTCCAAACGCTTAACCAGAATGCCCTAGGGAAAAAATACACATACCGTTGTAATCGGGCGAGTTTCTACTTTCAGATGCAATAGGAATTTTTGGGTTAGGTCAATCCGTTCGCGAGATATGGGAGTTTGAAGCCAAGAAATGGTTGAGAAGGCAAAAAATTTTTCGCAATTCTGCTGCTCCAAACGCTTAACCAAAATGGCCAAGGGAAAAAATACACATACCGCTGTAATCGGGCTAGTTTCTACTTTCAGATGCAATAGGAATTTCTGGGTTAGGTCAGTCTGTTCGCGAGATATGGGAGTTTGAAGCCAAGAAATGGTAGAGAAGGCAAAAAATTTTTCACAATTCTGCTGCTCCAAACGCTTAACCAGAATGGCTTAGGGAAAAAATACACATACCGTTGTAATCGGGCGAGTTTCTACTTTCAGATGCAATAGGAATTTTTGGGTTAGGTCAATCCGTTCGCGAGATATGGGAGTTTGAAGCCAAGAAATGGTAGAGAAGGCAAAAAATTTTTCACAATTCTGCTGCTCCAAACGCTTAACCAGAATGGCCTAGGGAAAAAATACACATACCGTTGTAATCGGGCGAGTTTCTACTTTCAGATGCAATAGGAATTTTTGGGTTAGGTCAATCCGTTCGCGAGATATGGGAGTTTGAAGCCAAGAAATGGTAGAGAAGGCAAAAAATTTTTCAAAATTCTGCTGCTCCAAACGCTTAACCAGAATGGCCTAGGGAAAAAATACACATACCGTTGTAATCGGGCGAGTTTCTACTTTCAGATGCAATAGGAATTTTTGGGTTAGGTCAATCCGTTCGCGAGATATGGGACTTTGAAGCCAAGAAATGGTTGAGAAGGCAAACAATTTTTCGCAATTCTGCTGCTCCAAACGCTTAACCAGAATGGCCTAGGGAAAAAATACACATACCGTTGTAATCGGGCGAGTTTCTACTTTCAGATGCAATAGGAATTTTTGGGTTACGTCAATCCGTTCGAGAGATATGGGAGTTTGAAGCTAAGAAATGGTTGAGAAGACAACAAATTTTTCGCACTTCTGCTGCTCCAAACGCTTTACCAGAATGGCCTAGGGAGAAAATACACATACCGTTGTAATCGGGTGAGTTTCTAGTTTCAGATGCAATAGGAATTTTTGGGTTAGGTCAATCCGTTCGCGAGATATGGGAGTTTGAAGCCAAGAAATGGTTGAGAAGCCAAAAAATTTTTCGCAATTCTGCTGCTCCAAACGCTTAACCAGAATGGCCTAGGGAAAAAATACACATACCGTTGTAATCGGGCGAGTTTCTACTTTCAGATGCAATAGGAATTTTTGGGTTAGGTCAATCCGTTCGCGAGATATGGGACTTTGAAGCCAAGAAATGGTTGAGAAGGCAAAAAATTTTTCGCAATTCTGCTGCTCCAAACGCTTATCCAGAATGGCCTAGGGAAAAAATACACATACGGTTGTAATCGGGCGAGTTTCTACTTTCAGATGCAATAGGAATTTTTGGGTTGCGTCAATCCGTTCGAGAGATATGGGAGTTTGAAGCCAAGAAATGGTTGAGAAGCCAAAAAATTTTTCGCAATTCTGCTGCTCCAAACGCTTAACTAGAATGACCTAGGGAAAAAATAAACATACCGTTGTAATCGGGCGAGCTTCTACTTTCAGATGCAATAAGAATTTTTGGGTTAGGTCAATCCGTTCGCGAGATATGGGAGTTTGAAGCCAAGAAATGGTAGAGAAGGCAAAAAATTTTTCACAATTCTGCTGCCCGAAACGCTTAACCAAAATGGCCAAGGGAAAAAATACACATACCGCTGTAATCGGGCGAGTTTCTACTTTCAGATGCAATAGGAATTTTTGGGTTAGGTCAGTCTGTTCGCGAGATATGGGAGTTTGAAGCCAAGAAATGGTAGAGAAGGCAAAAAATTTTTCACAATTCTGCTGCTCCAAACGCTTAACCAGAATGGGCTAGGGAAAAAATACACATACCGTTGTAATCGGGCGAGTTTCTACCTTCAGATGCAATAGGAATTTTTGGGTTAGGTGAAACCGTTCGCGAGATATGGGAGTTTGAAGACAAGAAATGGTTGAGAAGGCAAAAAATTTTTCGCAATTCTGCTGCTCCAAACGCTTAACTAGAATGACCTAGGGAAAAAATAAACATACCGTTGTAATCGGGCGAGTTTCTACTTTCAGATGCAATAAGAATTTTTGGGTTAGGTCAATCCGTTCGCGAGATATGGGAGTTTGAAGCCAAGAAATGGTAGAGAAGGCAAAAAATTTTTCACAATTCTGCTGCCCCAAACGCTTAACCAAAATGGCCAAGGGAAAAAATACACATACCGCTGTAATCGGGCGAGTTTCTACTTTCAGATGCAATAGGAATTTTTGGGTTAGGTCAATCCGTTCGCGAGATATGGGAGTTTGAAGCCAAGAAATGGTAGAGAAGGCAAAAAATTTTTCACAATTCTGCTGCTCCAAACGCTTAACCAGAATGGCCTAGGGAAAAAATACACATACCGTTGTAATCGGGCGAGTTTCTACTTTCAGATGCAATAGGAATTTTTGGGTTAGGTCAATCCGTTCGCGAGATATGGGAATTTGAAGCCAAGAAATGGTAGAGAAGGCAAAAAATTTTTCAAAATTCTGCTGCTCCAAACGCTTAACCAGAATGCCCTAGGGAAAAAATACACATACCGTTGTAATCGGGCGAGTTTCTACTTTCAGATGCAATAGGAATTTTTGGGTTAGGTCAATCCGTTCGCGAGATATGGGAGTTTGAACCCAAGAAATGGTAGAGAAGGCAAAAAATTTTTCAAAATTCTGCTGCTCCAAACGCTTAACCAGAATGGCCTAGGGAAAAAATACACATACCGTTGTAATCGGGCGAGTTTCTACTTTCAGATGCAATAGGAATTTTTGGGTTAGGTCAATCCGTTCGCGAGATATGGGACTTTGAAGCCAAGAAATGGTTGAGAAGGCAAAAAATTTTTCGCAATTCTGCTGCTCCAAACGCTTATCCAGAATGGCCTAGGGAAAAAATACACATACGGTTGTAATCGGGCGAGTTTCTACTTTCAGATGCAATAGGAATTTTTGGGTTGCGTCAATCCGTTCGAGAGATATGGGAGTTTGAAGCCAAGAAATGGTTGAGAAGCCAAAAAATTTTTCGCAATTCTGCTGCTCCAAACGCTTAATTAGAATGACCTAGGGAAAAAATAAACATACCGTTGTAATCGGGCGAGCTTCTACTTTCAGATGCAATAAGAATTTTTGGGTTAGGTCAATCCGTTCGCGAGATATGGGAGTTTGAAGCCAAGAAATGGTAGAGAAGGCAAAAAATTTTTCACAATTCTGCTGCCCGAAACGCTTAACCAAAATGGCCAAGGGAAAAAATACACATACCGCTGTAATCGGGCGAGTTTCTACTTTCAGATGCAATAGGAATTTTTGGGTTAGGTCAGTCTGTTCGCGAGATATGGGAGTTTGAAGCCAAGAAATGGTAGAGAAGGCAAAAAATTTTTCACAATTCTGCTGCTCCAAACGCTTAACCAGAATGGGCTAGGGAAAAAATACACATACCGTTGTAATCGGGCGAGTTTCTACCTTCAGATGCAATAGGAATTTTTGGGTTAGGTGAAACCGTTCGCGAGATATGGGAGTTTGAAGACAAGAAATGGTTGAGAAGGCAAAAAATTTTTCGCAATTCTGCTGCTCCAAACGCTTAACTAGAATGACCTAGGGAAAAAATAAACATACCGTTGTAATCGGGCGAGTTTCTACTTTCAGATGCAATAGGAATTTTTGGGTTAGGTCAATCCGTTCGCGAGATATGGGAGTTTGAACCCAAGAAATGGTAGAGAAGGCAAAAAATTTTTCACAATTCTGCTGCTCCAAACGCTTAACCAAAATGGCCAAGGGAAAAAATACACATACCGTTGTAATCGGGCGAGTTTCTACTTTCAGATGCAATAGGAATTTTTGGGTAACGTCAATCCGTTCGAGAGATATGGGAGTTTGAAGCTAAGAAATGGTTGAGAAGACAACAAATTTTTCGCACTTCTGCTGCTCCAAACGCTTAACCAGAATGGCCTAGGGAAAAAATACACATACCGTTGTAATCGGGTGAGTTTCTACTTTCAGATGCAATAGGATTTTTTGGGTTAGGTCAATCCGTTCGCGAGATATGGGAGTTTGAGGCCAAGAAATGGTTGAGAAGCCAAAAAATTTTTCGCAATTCTGCTGCTCCAAACGCTTAACTAGAATGACCTAGGGAAAAAATAAACATACCGTTGTAATCGGGCGAGTTTCTACTTTCAGATGCAATAAGAATTTTTGGGTTAGGTCAATCCGTTCGCGAGATATGGGAGTTTGAAGCCAAGAAATGGTAGAGAAGGCAAAAAATTTTTCACAATTCTGCTGCCCCAAACGCTTAACCAAAATGGCCAAGGGAAAAAATACACATACCGCTGTAATCGGGCGAGTTTCTACTTTCAGATGCAATAGGAATTTTTGGGTTAGGTCAATCCGTTCGCGAGATATGGGAGTTTGAAGCCAAGAAATGGTAGAGAAGGCAGAAAATTTTTCACAATTCTGCTGCTCCAAACGCTTAACCAGAATGGCCTAGGGAAAAAATACACATACCGTTGTAATCGGGCGAGTTTCTACTTTCAGATGCAATAGGAATTTTTGGGTTAGGTCAATCCGTTCGCGAGATATGGGAGTTTGAAGCCAAGAAATGGTAGAGAAGGCAAAAAATTTTTCAAAATTCTGCTGCTCCAAACGCTTAACCAAAATGGCCAAGGGAAAAAATACACATACCGTTGTAATCGGGCGAGTTTCTACTTTCAGATGCAATAGGAATTTTTGGGTTAGGTCAATCCGTTCGCGAGATATGGGAGTTTGAACCCAAGAAATGGTAGAGAAGGCAAAAAATTTTTCAAAATTCTGCTGCTCCAAACGCTTAACCAGAATAGCCTAGGGAAAAAATACACATACCGTTGTAATCGGGCGAGTTTCTACTTTCAGATGCAATAGGAATTTTTGGGTTAGGTCAATCCGTTCGCGAGATATGGGACTTTGAAGCCAAGAAATGGTTGAGAAGGCAAAAAATTTTTCGCAATTCTGCTGCTCCAAACGCTTATCCAGAATGGCCTAGGGAAAAAATACACATCGGTTGTAATCGGGCGAGTTTCTACTTTCAGATGCAATAGGAATTTTTGGGTTGCGTCAATCCGTTCGAGAGATATGGGAGTTTGAAGCCAAGAAATGGTTGAGAAGCCAAAAAATTTTTCGCAATTCTGCTGCTCCAAACGCTTATCCAGAATGGCCTAGGGAAAAAATGCACATACGGTTGTAATCGGGCGAGTTTCTACTTTCAGATGCAATAGGAATTTTTGGGTTGCGTCAATCCGTTCGAGAGATATGGGAGTTTGAAGCCAAGAAATGGTTGAGAAGCCAAAAAATTTTTCGCAATTCTGCTGCTCCAAACGCTTAACTAGAATGACCTAGGGAAAAAATAAACATACCGTTGTAATCGGGCGAGCTTCTACTTTCAGATGCAATAAGAATTTTTGGGTTAGGTCAATCCGTTCGCGAGATATGGGAGTTTGAAGCCAAGAAATGGTAGAGAAGGCAAAAAATTTTTCACAATTCTGCTGCCCGAAACGCTTAACCAAAATGGCCAAGGGAAAAAATACACATACCGCTGTAATCGGGCGAGTTTCTACTTTCAGATGCAATAGGAATTTTTGGGTTAGGTCAGTCTGTTCGCGAGATATGGGAGTTTGAACCCAAGAAATGGTAGAGAAGGCAAAAAATTTTTCACAATTCTGCTGCTCCAAACGCTTAACCAAAATGGCCAAGGGAAAAAATACACATACCGTTGTAATCGGGCGAGTTTCTACTTTCAGATGCAATAGGAATTTTTGGGTTAGGTCAATCCGTTCGCGAGATATGGGAGTTTGAAGCCAAGAAATGGTTGAGAAGGCAAAAAATTTTTCGCAATTCTGCTGCTCCAAACGCTTAACCAAAATGGCCAAGGGAAAAAATACACATACCGCTGTAATCGGGCGAGTTTCTACTTTCAGATGCAATAGGAATTTTTGGGTTAGGTCAGTCTGTTCGCGAGATATGGGAGTTTGAAGCCAAGAAATGGTAGAGAAGGCAAAAAATTTTTCGCAATTCTGCTGCTCCAAACGCTTAACTAGAGTGGCCTAGGGAAAAAATAAACATACCGTTGTAATCGGGGGAGTTTCTACTTTCAGATGCAATAGGAATTTTTGGGTTAGGTCAATTCGTTCGCGAGATATGGGAGTTTGAAGCCAAGAAATGGTAGAGAAGGCAAAAAATTTTTCACAATTCTGCTGCTCCAAACGCTTAACCAGAATGGCCAAGGGAAAAAATACACATACCGTTGTAATCGGGCGAGTTTCTACTTTCAGATGCAATAGGAATTTTTGGGTTAGGTCAATCCGTTCGCGAGATATGGGAGTTTGAAGCCAAGAAATGGTTGAGAAGGCAAAAAATTTTTCGCAATTCTGCTGCTCCAAACGCTCAACCAAAATGGCCAAGGGAAAAAATACACATACCACTGTAATCGGGCGAGTTTCTACTTTCAGATGCAATAGGAATTTTGGGTTAGGTCAATCCGTTCGCGAGATATGGGAGTTTGAAGACAAGAAATGGTTGAGAAGGCAAAAAATTTTTCGCAATTCTGCTGCTCCGAACGCTTAACCAGAATGGCCTAGGGAAAAAATACACATACCGTTGTAATCGGGCGAGTTTCTACTTTCAGATGCAATAGGAATTTTTGGGTTAGGTCAATCCGTTCGCGAGATATGGGAGTTTGAAGACAAGAAATGGTTGAGAAGGCAAAAAATTTTTCGCAATTCTGCTGCTCCAAACGCTTAAGCAGAATGGCCTAGGGAAAAAATACACATACCGTTGTAATCGGGCGAGTTTCTACCTTCAGATGCAATAGGAATCTTTGGGTTAGGTCAATCCGTTCGCGAGATATGGGAGTTTGAAGCCAAGAAATGGTAGAGAAGGCAAAAAATTTTTCACAATTCTGCTGCTCCAAACGCTTAACCAGAATGGCCTAGGGAAAAAATACACATACCGCTGTAATCGGGCGAGTTTCTACTTTCAGATGCAATAGGAATTTTTGGGTTAGGTCAGTCTGTTCGCGAGGTATGGGAGTTTGAAGCCAAGAAATGGTAGAGAAGGCAAAAAATTTTTCACAATTCTGCTGCTCCAAACGCTTAACCAGAATGGGCTAGGGAAAAAATACACATACCGTTGTAATCGGGCGAGTTTCTACCTTCAGATGCAATAGGAATTTTTGGGTTAGGTGAAACCGTTCGCGAGATATGGGAGTTTGAAGACAAGAAATGGTTGAGAAGGCAAAAAATTTTTCGCAATTCTGCTGCTCCAAACGCTTAACTAGAATGACGTAGGGACAAAATAAACATACCGTTGTAATCGGGCGAGTTTCTACTTTCAGATGCAATAGGAATTTTTGGGTTAGGTCAATCCGTTCGCGAGATATGGAAGCTTGAACCCAAGAAATGGTAGAGAAGGCAAAAAATTTTTCACAATTCTGCTGCTCCAAACGCTTAACCAAAATGGCCAAGGGAAAAAATACACATACCGTTGTAATCGGGCGAGTTTCTACTTTCAGATGCAATCGGAATTTTTGGGTTAGGTCCATCCGTTCGCGAGATATGGGAGTTTGAAGCCAAGAAATGGTTGAGAAGGCAAAAAATGTTTCGCAATTCTGCTGCTCCAAACGCTTAACCAAAATGGCCAAGGGAAAAAATACTCATACCGCTGTAATCGGGCGAGCTTCTACTTTCAGATGCAATAGGAATTTTTGGGTTAGGTCAGTCTGTTCGCGAGATATGGGAGTTTGAAGCCAAGAAATGGTAGAGAAGGCAAAAAATTTTCCACACAATTATGCTGCTCCAAACGCTTGACCAGAATGGGCTAGGGAAAAAATACACATACCGTTGTAATCGGGCGAGTTTCTACCATCAGATGCAATAGGAATTTTTGGGTTAGGTGAAACCGTTCGCGAGATATGGGAGTTTGAAGACAAGAAATGGTTGAGAAGGCAAAAAATTTTTCGCAATTCTGCTGCTCCAAACGCTTAACTAGAATGACCTAGGGAAAAAATAAACATACCGTTGTAATCGGGCGAGTTTCTACTTTCAGATGCAATAGGAATTTTTGGGTTAGGTCAATCCGTTCGCGAGATATGGAAGTTTGAACTCAAGAAATGGTAGAGAAGGCAAAAAATTTTTCACAATTCTGCTGCTCCAAACGCTTAACCAAAATGGCCAAGGGAAAAAATACACATACCGTTGTAATCGGGCGAGTTTCTACTTTCAGATGCAATAGGAATTTTTGGGTTAGGTCAATCCGTTCGCGAGATATGGGAGTTTGAAGCCAAGAAATGGTTGAGAAGGCAAAAAATTTTTCTCAATTCTGCTGCTCCAAACGCTTAACCAGAATGGCCTAGGGAAAAAATGCACATATCGTTGTAATCGGGTGAGTTTCTAATTTCAGATGCAATAGGAATTTTTGGGTTAGGTCAATCCGTTCGTGAGATATGGGAGTTTGAAGCCAAGAAATGGTTGAGAAGCCAAAAAATTTTTCGCAATTCTGCTGCTCCAAACGCTTAACTAGAATGGCCTAGGGAAAAAATAAACATACCGTTGTAATCGGGGAGTTTCTACTTTCAGATGCAATAGGAATTTTTGGGTTAGGTCAATTCGTTCGCGAGATATGGGAGTTTGAACCCAAGAAATGGTAGAGAAGGCAAAAAATTTTTCACAATTCTGCTGCTCCAAACGCTTAACCAGAATGGCCAAGGGAAAAAATACACATACCGTTGTAATCGGGCGAGTTTCTACTTTCAGATGCAATAGGAATTTTTGGGTTAGGTCATTCCGTTCGCGAGATATGGGAGTTTGAAGCCAAGAAATGGTTGAGAAGGCAAAAAATTTTTCGCAATTCTGCTGCTCCAAACGCTTAACCAAAATGGCCAAGGGAAAAAATACACATACCGCTGTAATCGGGCGAGTTTCTACTTTCAGATGGAATAGGAATTTTTGGGTTAGGTCAGTCTGTTCGCGAGATATAGGAGTTTGAAACCAAGAAATGGTAGAGAAGGCAAAAAATTTTTCACAATTCTGCTGCTCCAAACGCTTAACCAGAATGGGCTAGGGAAAAAATACACATACCGTTGTAATCGGGCGAGTTTCTACTTTCAGATGCAATAGGAATTTTTGGGTTAGGTCAATCCGTTCGCGAGATATGGGAGTTTGAAGACAAGAAATGGTTGAGAAGGCAAAAAATTTTTCGCAATTCTGCTGCTCCGAACGCTTAACCAGAATGGCCTAGGGAAAAAATACACATACCGTTGTAATCGGGCGAGTTTCTACTTTCAGATGCAATAGGAATTTTTGGGTTAGGTCAATCCGTTCGCGAGATATGGGAGTTTGAAGACAAGAAATGGTTGAGAAGGCAAAAAATTTTTCGCAATTCTGCTGCTCCAAACGCTTAACCAGAATGGCCTAGGGAAAAAATACACATACCGTTGTAATCGGGCGAGTTTCTACCTTCAGATGCAATAGGAATCTTTGGGTTAGGTCAATCCGTTCGCGAGATATGGGAGTTTGAAGCCAAGAAATGGTTGAGAAGCCAAAAAATTTTTCGCAATTCTGCTGCTCCAAACGCTTAACTAGAGTGGCCTAGGGAAAAAATAAACATACCGTTGTAATCGGGGGAGTTTCTACTTTCAGATGCAATAGGAATTTTTGGGTTAGCTCAATTCGTTCGCGAGATATGGGAGTTTGAAGCCAAGAAATGGTAGAGAAGGCAAAAAATTTTTCACAATTCTGCTGCTCCAAACGCTTAACCAGAATGGCCAAGGGAAAAAATACACATACCGTTGTAATCGGGCGAGTTTCTACTTTCAGATGCAATAGGAATTTTTGGGTTAGGTCAATCCGTTCGCGAGATATGGGAGTTTGAAGCCAAGAAATGGTTGAGAAGGCAAAAAATTTTTCGCAATTCTGCTGCTCCAAACGCTCAACCAAAATGGCCAAGGGAAAAAATACACATACAGCTGTAATCGGGCGAGTTTCTACTTTCAGATGCAATAGGAATTTTTGGGTTAGGTCAGTCTGTTCGCGAGATATAGGAGTTTGAAACCAAGAAATGGTAGAGAAGGCAAAAAATTTTTCACAATTCTGCTGCTCCAAACGCTTAACCAGAATGGGCTAGGGAAAAAATACACATACCGTTGTAATCGGGCGAGTTTCTACTTTCAGATGCAATAGGAATTTTTGGGTTAGGTCAATCCGTTCGCGAGATATGGGAGTTTGAAGACAAGAAATGGTTGAGAAGGCAAAAAATTTTTCGCAATTCTGCTGCTCCAAACGCTTAAGCAGAATGGCCTAGGGAAAAAATACACATACCGTTGTAATCGGGCGAGTTTCTACCTTCAGATGCAATAGGAATCTTTGGGTTAGGTCAATCCGTTCGCGAGATATGGGAGTTTGAAGCCAAGAAATGGTAGAGAAGGCAAAAAATTTTTCACAATTCTGCCGCTCCAAACGCTTAACCAGAATGGCCTAGGGAAAAAATACACATACCGCTGTAATCGGGCGAGTTTCTACTTTCAGATGCAATAGGAATTTTTGGGTTAGGTCAGTCTGTTCGCGAGGTATGGGAGTTTGAAGCCAAGAAATGGTAGAGAAGGCAAAAAATTTTTCACAATTCTGCTGCTCCAAACGCTTAACCAGAATGGGCTAGGGAAAAAATACACATACCGTTGTAATCGGGCGAGTTTCTACCTTCAGATGCAATAGGAATTTTTGGGTTAGGTGAAACCGTTCGCGAGATATGGGAGTTTGAAGACAAGAAATGGTTGAGAAGGCAAAAAATTTTTCGCAATTCTGCTGCTCCAAACGCTTAACTAGAATGACGTAGGGACAAAATAAACATACCGTTGTAATCGGGCGAGTTTCTACTTTCAGATGCAATAGGAATTTTTGGGTTAGGTCAATCCGTTCGCGAGATATGGAAGCTTGAACCCAAGAAATGGTAGAGAAGGCAAAAAATTTTTCACAATTCTGCTGCTCCAAACGCTTAACCAAAATGGCCAAGGGAAAAAATACACATACCGTTGTAATCGGGCGAGTTTCTACTTTCAGATGCAATCGGAATTTTTGGGTTAGGTCCATCCGTTCGCGAGATATGGGAGTTTGAAGCCAAGAAATGGTTGAGAAGGCAAAAAATGTTTCGCAATTCTGCTGCTCCAAACGCTTAACCAAAATGGCCAAGGGAAAAAATACTCATACCGCTGTAATCGGGCGAGTTTCTACTTTCAGATGCAATAGGAATTTTTGGGTTAGGTCAGTCTGTTCGCGAGATATGGGAGTTTGAAGCCAAGAAATGGTAGAGAAGGCAAAAAATTTTCCACACAATTATGCTGCTCCAAACGCTTGACCAGAATGGGCTAGGGAAAAAATACACATACCGTTGTAATCGGGCGAGTTTCTACCATCAGATGCAATAGGAATTTTTGGGTTAGGTGAAACCGTTCGCGAGATATGGGAGTTTGAAGACAAGAAATGGTTGAGAAGGCAAAAAATTTTTCGCAATTCTGCTGCTCCAAACGCTTAACTAGAATGACCTAGGGAAAAAATAAACATACCGTTGTAATCGGGCGAGTTTCTACTTTCAGATGCAATAGGAATTTTTGGGTTAGGTCAATCCGTTCGCGAGATATGGAAGTTTGAACTCAAGAAATGGTAGAGAAGGCAAAAAATTTTTCACAATTCTGCTGCTCCAAACGCTTAACCAAAATGGCCAAGGGAAAAAATACACATACCGTTGTAATCGGGCGAGTTTCTACTTTCAGATGCAATAGGAATTTTTGGGTTAGGTCAATCCGTTCGCGAGATATGGGAGTTTGAAGCCAAGAAATGGTTGAGAAGGCAAAAAATTTTTCTCAATTCTGCTGCTCCAAACGCTTAACCAGAATGGCCTAGGGAAAAAATGCACATATCGTTGTAATCGGGTGAGTTTCTAATTTCAGATGCAATAGGAATTTTTGGGTTAGGTCAATCCGTTCGTGAGATATGGGAGTTTGAAGCCAAGAAATGGTTGAGAAGCCAAAAAATTTTTCGCAATTCTGCTGCTCCAAACGCTTAACTAGAATGGCCTAGGGAAAAAATAAACATACCGTTGTAATCGGGGGAGTTTCTACTTTCAGATGCAATAGGAATTTTTGGGTTAGGTCAATTCGTTCGCGAGATATGGGAGTTTGAACCCAAGAAATGGTAGAGAAGGCAAAAAATTTTTCACAATTCTGCTGCTCCAAACGCTTAACCAGAATGGCCAAGGGAAAAAATACACATACCGTTGTAATCGGGCGAGTTTCTACTTTCAGATGCAATAGGAATTTTTGGGTTAGGTCATTCCGTTCGCGAGATATGGGAGTTTGAAGCCAAGAAATGGTTGAGAAGGCAAAAAATTTTTCGCAATTCTGCTGCTCCAAACGCTTAACCAAAATGGCCAAGGGAAAAAATACACATACCGCTGTAATCGGGCGAGTTTCTACTTTCAGATGGAATAGGAATTTTTGGGTTAGGTCAGTCTGTTCGCGAGATATAGGAGTTTGAAACCAAGAAATGGTAGAGAAGGCAAAAAATTTTTCACAATTCTGCTGCTCCAAACGCTTAACCAGAATGGGCTAGGGAAAAAATACACATACCGTTGTAATCGGGCGAGTTTCTACTTTCAGATGCAATAGGAATTTTTGGGTTAGGTCAATCCGTTCGCGAGATATGGGAGTTTGAAGACAAGAAATGGTTGAGAAGGCAAAAAATTTTTCGCAATTCTGCTGCTCCGAACGCTTAACCAGAATGGCCTAGGGAAAAAATACACATACCGTTGTAATCGGGCGAGTTTCTACTTTCAGATGCAATAGGAATTTTTGGGTTAGGTCAATCCGTTCGCGAGATATGGGAGTTTGAAGACAAGAAATGGTTGAGAAGGCAAAAAATTTTTCGCAATTCTGCTGCTCCAAACGCTTAACCAGAATGGCCTAGGGAAAAAATACACATACCGTTGTAATCGGGCGAGTTTCTACCTTCAGATGCAATAGGAATCTTTGGGTTAGGTCAATCCGTTCGCGAGATATGGGAGTTTGAAGCCAAGAAATGGTTGAGAAGCCAAAAAATTTTTCGCAATTCTGCTGCTCCAAACGCTTAACTAGAGTGGCCTAGGGAAAAAATAAACATACCGTTGTAATCGGGGGAGTTTCTACTTTCAGATGCAATAGGAATTTTTGGGTTAGTTCAATTCGTTCGCGAGATATGGGAGTTTGAAGCCAAGAAATGGTAGAGAAGGCAAAAAATTTTTCACAATTCTGCTGCTCCAAACGCTTAACCAGAATGGCCAAGGGAAAAAATACACATACCGTTGTAATCGGGCGAGTTTCTACTTTCAGATGCAATAGGAATTTTTGGGTTAGGTCAATCCGTTCGCGAGATATGGGAGTTTGAAGCCAAGAAATGGTTGAGAAGGCAAAAAATTTTTCGCAATTCTGCTGCTCCAAACGCTCAACCAAAATGGCCAAGGGAAAAAATACACATACCGCTGTAATCGGGCGAGTTTCTACTTTCAGATGCAATAGGAATTTTTGGGTTAGGTCAGTCTGTTCGCGAGATATAGGAGTTTGAAACCAAGAAATGGTAGAGAAGGCAACAAATTTTTCACAATTCTGCTGCTCCAAACGCTTAACCAGAATGGGCTAGGGAAAAAATACACATACCGTTGTAATCGGGCGAGTTTCTACTTTCAGATGCAATAGGAATTTTTGGGTTAGGTCAATCCGTTCGCGAGATATGGGAGTTTGAAGACAAGAAATGGTTGAGAAGGCAAAAAATTTTTCGCAATTCTGCTGCTCCGAACGCTTAACCAGAATGGCCTAGGGAAAAAATACACATACCGTTGTAATCGGGCGAGTTTCTACTTTCAAATGCAATAGGAATTTTTGGGTTAGGTCAATCCGTTCGCGAGATATGGGAGTTTGAAGACAAGAAATGGTTGAGAAGGCAAAAAATTTTTCGCAATTCTGCTGCTCCAAACGCTTAAGCAGAATGGCCTAGGGAAAAAATACACATACCGTTGTAATCGGGCGAGTTTCTACCTTCAGATGCAATAGGAATCTTTGGGTTAGGTCAATCCGTTCGCGAGATATGGGAGTTTGAAGCCAAGAAATGGTAGAGAGGCAAAAAATTTTTCACAATTCTGCTGCTCCAAACGCTTAACCAGAATGGCCTAGGGAAAAAATACACATACCGCTGTAATCGGGCGAGTTTCTACTTTCAGATGCAATAGGAATTTTTGGGTTAGGTCAGTCTGTTCGCGAGGTATGGGAGTTTGAATCCAAGAAATGGTAGAGAAGGCAAAAAATTTTTCACAATTCTGCTGCTCCAAACGCTTAACCAGAATGGGCTAGGGAAAAAATACACATACCGTTGTAATCGGGCGAGTTTCTACCTTCAGATGCAATAGGAATTTTTGGGTGAGGTCAATCCGTTCGCGAGATATGGGAGTTTGAAGCCAAGAAATGGTTGAGAAGGCAAAAAATTTTTCGCAATTCTGCTGCTCCAAACGCTTAACCAAAATGGCCAAGGGAAAAAATACTCATACCGCTGTAATCGGGCGAGTTTCTACTTTCAGATGCAATAGGAATTTTTGGGTTAGGTCAGTCTGTTCGCGAGATATGGGAGTTTGAAGCCAAGAAATGGTAGAGAAGGCAAAAAATTTTCCACACAATTCTGCTGCTCCAAACGCTTAACCAGAATGGCCAAGGGAAAAAATACACATACCGTTGTAATCGGGCGAGTTTCTACTTTCAGATGCAATAGGAATTTTTGGGTTAGGTCATTCCGTTCGCGAGATATGGGAGTTTGAAGCCAAGAAATGGTTGAGAAGGCAAAAAATTTTTCGCAATTCTGCTGCTCCAAACGCTTAACCAAAATGGCCAAGGGAAAATATACACATACCGCTGTAATCGGGCGAGTTTCTACTTTCAGATGGAATAGGAATTTTTGGGTTAGGTCAGTCTGTTCGCGAGATATAGGAGTTTGAAACCAAGAAATGGTAGAGAAGGCCAAAAAATTTTTCACAATTCTGCTGCTCCAAACGCTTAACCAGAATGGGCTAGGGAAAAAATACACATACCGTTGTAATCGGGCGAGTTTCTACTTTCAGATGCAATAGGAATTTTTGGGTTAGGTCAATCCGTTCGCGAGATATGGGAGTTTGAAGACAAGAAATGGTTGAGAAGGCAAAAATTTTTCGCAATTCTGCTGCTCCGAACGCTTAACCAGAATGGCCTAGGGAAAAAATACACATACCGTTGTAATCGGGCGAGTTTCTACTTTCAGATGCAATAGGAATTTTTGGGTTAGGTCAATCCGTTCGCGAGATATGGGAGTTTGAAGACAAGAAATGGTTGAGAAGGCAAAAAATTTTTCGCAATTCTGCTGCTCCAAACGCTTAACCAGAATGGCCTAGGGAAAAAATACACATACCGTTGTAATCGGGCGAGTTTCTACTTTCAGATGCAATAGGAATTTTTGGGTTAGGTCAGTCTGTTCGCGAGATATGGGAGTTTGAAGCCAAGAAATGGTAGAGAGGGCAAAAAATTTTTCACAATTCTGCTGCTCCAAACGCTTAACCAGAATGGCCTAGGGAAAAAATACACATGTCGTTGTAATCGGGTGAGTTTCTACTTTCAGATGCAATAGGAATTTTTGGGTTAGGTCAATCCGTTCGCGAGATATGGGAGTTTGAAGCCAAGAAATGGTTGAGAAGCCAAAAAATTTTTCGCAATTCTGCTGCTCCAAACGCTTAACTAGAATGGCCTAGGGAAAAAATAAACATACCGTTGTAATCGGGGGAGTTTCTACTTTCAGATGCAATAGGAATTTTTGTGTTAGGTCAATTCGTTCGCGAGATATGGGAGTTTGAAGCCAAGAAATGGTAGAGAAGGCAAAAAATTTTTCACAGTTCTGCTGCTCCAAACGCTTAACCAGAATGGCCGAGGGAAAACTTACACATACCGTTGTAATCGGGCGAGTTTCTACTTTCAGATGCAATAGGAATTTTTGGGTTAGGTCAATCCGTTCGCGAGATATGGGAGTTTGAAGCCAAGAAATGGTTGAGAAGGCAAAAAATTTTTCGCAATTCTGCTGCTCCAAACGCTTAACCAAAATGGCCAAGGGAAAAAATACACATACCGCTGTAATCGGGCGAGTTTCTACTTTCAGATGCAATAGGAATTTTTGGGTTAGATCAGTCTGTTCGCGAGATATAGGAGTTTGAAACCAAGAAATGGTAGAGAAGGCAAAAAATTTTTCACAATTCTGCTGCTCCAAACGCTTAACCAGAATGGGCTAGGGAAAAAATACACATACCGTTGTAATCGGGCGAGTTTCTACTTTCAGATGCAATAGGAATTTTTGGGTTAGGTCAATCCGTTCGCGAGATATGGGAGTTTGAAGACAAGAAATGGTTGAGAAGGCAAAAAATTTTTTCCCAATTCTGCTGCTCCGAACGCTTAACCGGAATGGCCTAGGGAAAAAATACACATACCGTTGTAATCGGGCGAGTTTCTACTTTCAGATGCAATAGGAATTTTTGGGTTAGGTCAATCCGTTCGCGAGATATGGGACTTTGAAGCCAAGAAATGGTTGAGAAGGCAAAAAATTTTTCGCAATTCTGCTGCTCCAAACGCTTAACCAGAGTGGCCTAGGGAAAAAATACACATACCGTTGTAATCGGGCGAGTTTCTACTTTCAGATGCAATAGGAATTTTTGGGTTACGTCAATCCGTTCGCGAGATATGGGACTTTGAAGCCAAGAAATGGTTGAGAAGGCAAAAAATTTTTCGCACTTCTGCTGCTCCAAACGCTTAACCAGAATGGCCTAGGGAAAAAATACACATATCGTTGCAATCGGGTGAGTTTCTACTTTCAGATGCAATAGGAATTTTTGGGTTAGGTCAATCCGTTCGCGAGATATGGGAGTTTGAAGCCAAGAAATGGTTGAGGAGCCAAAAAATTTTTCGCAATTCTGCTGCTCCATACGCTTAACTAGAATGGCCTAGGGAAAAAAAAAACATACCGTTGTAATCGGGGGAGTTTCTACTTTCAGATGCAATAGGAATTTTTGGGTTAGGTCAATTCGTTCGCGAGATATGGGAGTTTGAAGCCAAGAAATGGTAGAGAAGGCAAAAAATTTTTCACAATTCTGCTGCTCCAAACGCTTAACCAGAATGCCCTAGGGAAAAAATACACATACCGTTGTAATCGGGCGAGTTTCTACTTTCAGATGCAATAGGAATTTTTGGGTTAGGTCAATCCGTTCGCGAGATATGGGAGTTTGAAGCCAAGAAATGGTTGAGAAGGCAAAAAATTTTTCGCAATTCTGCTGCTCCAAACGCTTAACCAAAATGGCCAAGGGAAAAAATACACATACCGCTGTAATCGGGCGAGTTTCTACTTTCAGATGCAATAGGAATTTTTGGGTTAGATCAGTCTGTTCGCGAGATATAGGAGTTTGAAACCAAGAAATGGTAGAGAAGGCAAAAAATTTTTCACAATTCTGCTGCTCCAAACGCTTAACCAGAATGGGCTAGGGAAAAAATACACATACCGTTGTAATCGGGCGAGTTTCTACTTTCAGATGCAATAGGAATTTTTGGGTTAGGTCAATCCGTTCGCGAGATATGGGAGTTTGAAGACAAGAAATGGTTGAGAAGGCAAAAAATTTTTTCCCAATTCTGCTGCTCCGAACGCTTAACCAGAATGGCCTAGGGAAAAAATACACATACCGTTGTAATCGGGCGAGTTTCTACTTTCAGATGCAATAGGAATTTTTGGGTTAGGTCAATCCGTTCGCGAGATATGGGACTTTGAAGCCAAGAAATGGTTGAGAAGGCAAAAAATTTTTCGCAATTCTGCTGCTCCAAACGCTTAACCAGAATGGCCTAGGGAAAAAATACACATACCGTTGTAATCGGGCGAGTTTCTACTTTCAGATGCAATAGGAATTTTTGGGTTACGTCAATCCGTTCGCGAGATATGGGACTTTGAAGCCAAGAAATGGTTGAGAAGGCAACAAATTTTTCAAAATTCTGCTGCTCCAAACGCTTAACCAGAATGGCCTAGGGAAAAAATACACATACCTTTGTAATCGGGCGAGTTTCTACTTTCAGATGCAATAGGAATTTTTGCGTTATGTCAATCCGTTCGCGAGATATGGGACTTTGAAGCCAAGAAATGGTTGAGAAGGCAAAAAATTTTTCGCACTTCTGCTGCTCCAAACGCTTAACCAGAATGGCCTAGGGAAAAAATACACATATCGTTGTAATCGGGTGAGTTTCTACTTTCAGATGCAATAGGAATTTTTGGGTTAGGTCAATCCGTTCGCGAGATATGGGAGTTTGAAGCCAAGAAATGGTTGAGGAGCCAAAAAATTTTTCGCAATTCTGCTGCTCCATACGCTTAACTAGAATGGCCTAGGGAAAAAAAAAACATACCGTTGTAATCGGGGGAGTTTCTACTTTCAGATGCAATAGGAATTTTTGGGTTAGGTCAATTCGTTCGCGAGATATGGGAGTTTGAAGCCAAGAAATGGTAGAGAAGGCAAAAAATTTTTCACAATTCTGCTGCTCCAAACGCTTAACCAGAATGCCCTAGGGAAAAAATACACATACCGTTGTAATCGGGCGAGTTTCTACTTTCAGATGCAATAGGAATTTTTGGGTTAGTTCAATCCGTTCGCGAGATATGGGAGTTTGAAGCCAAGAAATGGTTGAGAAGGCAAAAAATTTTTCGCAATTCTGCTGCTCCAAACGCTTAACCAAAATGGCCAAGGGAAAAAATACACATACCGCTGTAATCGGGCGAGTTTCTACTTTCAGATGCAATAGGAATTTTTGGGTTAGGTCAGTCTGTTCGCGAGATATGGGAGTTTGAAGCCAAGAAATGATAGAGAAGGCAAAGAATTTTTCACAATTCTGCTGCTCCAAACGCTTAACCAGAATGGCCTAGGGAAAAAATACACATACCGCTGTAATCGGGCGAGTTTCTACTTTCAGATGCAATAGGAATTTTTGGGTTAGGTCAATCCGTTCGCGAGATATGGGAGTTTGAAGCCAAGAAATGGTAGAGAAGGCAAAAAATTTTTCGCAATTCTGCTGCTCCAAACGCTTAACCAGAATGGCCAAGGGAAAAAATACACATACCGTTGTAATCGGGCGAGTTTCTACTTTCAGATGCAATAGGAATTTTTGGGTTAGGTCATTCCGTTCGCGAGATATGGGAGTTTGAAGCCAAGAAATGGTTGAGAAGGCAAAAAATTTTTCGCAATTCTGCTGCTCCAAACGCTTAACCAAAATGGCCAAGGGAAAATATACACATACCGCTGTAATCGGGCGAGTTTCTACTTTCAGATGGAATAGGAATTTTTGGGTTAGGTCAGTCTGTTCGCGAGATATAGGAGTTTGAAACCAAGAAATGGTAGAGAAGGCAAAAAATTTTTCACAATTCTGCTGCTCCAAACGCTTAACCAGAATGGGCTAGGGAAAAAATACACATACCGTTGTAATCGGGCGAGTTTCTACTTTCAGATGCAATAGGAATTTTTGGGTTAGGTCAATCCGTTCGCGAGATATGGGAGTTTGAAGACAAGAAATGGTTGAGAAGGCAAAAAATTTTTCGCAATTCTGCTGCTCCGAACGCTTAACCAGAATGGCCTAGGGAAAAAATACACATACCGTTGTAATCGGGCGAGTTTCTACTTTCAGATGCAATAGGAATTTTTGGGTTAGGTCAATCCGTTCGCGAGATATGGGAGTTTGAAGACAAGAAATGGTTGAGAAGGCAAAAAATTTTTCGCAATTCTGCTGCTCCAAACGCTTAACCAGAATGGCCTAGGGAAAAAATACACATACCGTTGTAATCGGGCGAGTTTCTACCTTCAGATGCAATAGGAATCTTTGGGTTAGGTCAATCCGTTCGCGAGATATGGGAGTTTGAAGCCAAGAAATGGTAGAGAAGGCAAAAAATTTTTCACAATTCTGCTGCTCCAAACGCTTAACCAGAATGGCCTAGGGAAAAAATACACATACCGCTGTAATCGGGCGAGTTTCTACTTTCAGATGCAATAGGAATTTTTGGGTTAGGTCAATCCGTTCGCGAGATATGGGAGTTTGAAGCCAAGAAATGGTTGAGAAGGCAAAAAATGTTTCGCAATTCTGCTGCTCCAAACGCTTAACCAAAATGGCCAAGGGAAAAAATACACATACCGCTGTAATCGGGCGAGTTTCTACTTTCAGATGCAATAGGAATTTTTGGGTTAGGTCAGTCTGTTCGCGAGATATGGGAGTTTGAAGCCAAGAAATGGTAGAGAGGGCAAAAAATTTTTCACAATTCTGCTGCTCCAAACGCTTAACCAGAATGGCCTAGGGAAAAAATACACATGTCGTTGTAATCGGGTGAGTTTCTACTTTCAGATGCAATAGGAATTTTTGGGTTAGGTCAATCCGTTCGCGAGATATGGGAGTTTGAAGCCAAGAAATGGTTGAGAAGCCAAAAAATTTTTCACAATTCTGCTGCTCCAAACGCTTAACCAGAATGGCCGAGGGAAAACTTACACATACCGTTGTAATCGGGCGAGTTTCTACTTTCAGATGCAATAGGAATCTTTGGGTTAGGTCAATCCGTTCGCGAGATATGGGAGTTTGAAGCCAAGAAATGGTTGAGAAGGCAAAAAATTTTTCGCAATTCTGCTGCTCCAAACGCTTAACCAAAATGGCCAAGGGAAAAAATACACATACCGCTGTAATCGGGCGAGTTTCTACTTTCAGATGCAATAGGAATTTTTGGGTTAGATCAGTCTGTTCGCGAGATATAGGAGTTTGAAACCAAGAAATGGTAGAGAAGGCAAAAAATTTTTCACAATTCTGCTGCTCCAAACGCTTAACCAGAATGGGCTAGGGAAAAAATACACATACCGTTGTAATCGGGCGAGTTTCTACTTTCAGATGCAATAGGAATTTTTGGGTTAGGTCAATCCGTTCGCGAGATATGGGAGTTTGAAGACAAGAAATGGTTGAGAAGGCAAAAAATTTTTTCCCAATTCTGCTGCTCCGAACGCTTAACCAGAATGGCCTAGGGAAAAAATACACATACCGTTGTAATCGGGCGAGTTTCTACTTTCAGATGCAATAGGAATTTTTGGGTTAGGTCAATCCGTTCGCGAGATATGGGACTTTGAAGCCAAGAAATGGTTGAGAAGGCAAAAAATTTTTCGCAATTCTGCTGCTCCAAACGCTTAACCAGAATGGCCTAGGGAAAAAATACACATACCGTTGTAATCGGGCGAGTTTCTACTTTCAGATGCAATAGGAATTTTTGGGTTACGTCAATCCGTTCGCGAGATATGGGACTTTGAAGCCAAGAAATGGTTGAGAAGGCAAAAAATTTTTCAAAATTCTGCTGCTCCAAACGCTTAACCAGAATGGCCTAGGGAAAAAATACACATACCTTTGTAATCGGGCGAGTTTCTACTTTCAGATGCAATAGGAATTTTTGCGTTATGTCAATCCGTTCGCGAGATATGGGACTTTGAAGCCAAGAAATGGTTGAGAAGGCAAAAAATTTTTCGCACTTCTGCTGCTCCAAACGCTTAACCAGAATGGCCTAGGGAAAAAATACACATATCGTTGTAATCGGGTGAGTTTCTACTTTCAGATGCAATAGGAATTTTTGGGTTAGGTCAATCCGTTCGCGAGATATGGGAGTTTGAAGCCAAGAAATGGTTGAGGAGCCAAAAAATTTTTCGCAATTCTGCTGCTCCATACGCTTAACTAGAATGGCCTAGGGAAAAAAAAAACATACCGTTGTAATCGGGGGAGTTTCTACTTTCAGATGCAATAGGAATTTTTGGGTTAGGTCAATTCGTTCGCGAGATATGGGAGTTTGAAGCCAAGAAATGGTAGAGAAGGCAAAAAATTTTTCACAATTCTGCTGCTCCAAACGCTTAACCAGAATGCCCTAGGGAAAAAATACACATACCGTTGTAATCGGGCGAGTTTCTACTTTCAGATGCAATAGGAATTTTTGGGTTAGGTCAATCCGTTCGCGAGATATGGGAGTGTTTGAAGCCAAGAATGGTTGAGAGGCAAAAAATTTTTCGCAATTCCTGCTGCTCCAAACGCTTAACCAAAATGGCAAGGGGAAAAAATACACATACCGCTGTAATCGGGCGAGTTTCTACTTTCAGATGCAATAGGAATTTTTTGGGTTAGATCAGTCTGTTCGCGAGATATAGGAGTTTGAAACAAGAAATGGTTAGAGAAGGCAAAAAATTTTTCACAATTCTGCTGTTCCAAACGCTTAACCAGAATGGGCTAGGGAAAAAATACACATACCGTTGTAATCGGGCGAGTTTCTACTTTCAGATGCAATAGGAATTTTTGGGTTAGGTCAATCCGTTCGCGAGATATGGGAGTTTGAAGACAGAAATGGTTGAGAAGGCAAAAAATTTTTTTCCCAATTCTGCTGCTCCGAACGCCTTAACCAGAATGGCCTAGGGAAAAAAATACACATACCGTTGTAATCGGGCGAGGTTTCTACTTTCAGATGCAATAGGAATTTTTGGGTTAGGTCAATCCGTTCGCGAGATATGGGACCTTTGAAGCCAGAAATGGTTGAGAAGGCAAAAAATTTTTCGCAATTCTGCTGCCTACCAAATCGCTTAAACCAGAATGGCCCTAGGGAAAAAATACACATACCAGTTGTAATCGGCGAGTTTCTACTTTCAGATGCAATAGGAATTTTTGGGTTACGTCCAATCCGTTCGCGAGATATGGGACTTTGAAGCCAAGAAATGGTTGAGAAGGCAAAAAATTTTTCAAAATTCTGCTGCTCCAAACGCTTAACCAGAATGGCCTAGGGAAAAAATACACATACCTTTGTAATCGGGCGAGTTTCAACTTTCAGATGCAATAGGAATTTTTGCGTTATGTCAATCCGTTCGCGAGATATGGGACTTTGAAGCCAAGAAATGGTTGAGAAGGCAAAATATTTTTTCGCCACTTCTGCTGCTCCAAACGCTTAACCAGAATGGCCCTAGGGAAAAAATACACATATCGTTGTAATCGGGTGAGTTTCTACTTTCAGATGCATAGGAATTTTTGGGTATAGGGTCAATCCGTTCGCGAGATATGGGAGTTTGAAGCCAAGAAATGGTTGAGGAGCCAAAAAATTTTTCGCAATTCTGCTGCTCCATACGCTTAACTAGAATGGCCTAGGGAAAAAAAAACATACCGTTGTAATCGGGGGAGTTCTGTACTTTCAGATGCAATAGGAATTTTTGGGTTAGGTCAATTCGTTCGCGAGATATGGGAGTTTGAAGCCAAGAAATGGTAGGAGAAGGCAAAAATTTTTCACAATTCTGCTGCTCCAAACGCTTAACCAGAATGCCCTAGGGAAAAAATACACATACCGTTGTAATCGGGCGAGTTTCTACTTTCAGATGCAATAGGAATTTTTGGGGTTAGTTCAATCCGTTCGCGAGATATGGGAGTTTGAAGCCAAGAAATGGTTGAGAAGGCAAAAAATTTTCGCAATTCTGCTGCTCCAAACGCTTAACCAAAATGGCCAAGGGGAAAAAATACAATACCGCTGTAATCGGGCGAGGTTCTACTTTCAGATGCAATAGGAAATTTTTTTGGGTTAGGTCAGTCTGTTCGCGAGATATGGGAGTTTGAAGCCAAGAAATGATAGAGAAGGCAAAGAATTTTTCACAATTCTGCTGCTCCCAAACGCTTAACCAGAATGGCCTAGGGAAAAAATACACATACCGTTGTAATCGGGCGAGTTTCTGCTTTCAGATGCAATAGGAATTTTTGGGTTACGTCAATCCGTTCGCGAGATATGGGAGTTTGAAGGTATGAAATGGTTGAGAAGACAACAAATTTTTCGCCACTTCTGCTGCTCCAAAACGCTTAACCAGAATGGCCTAGGGAAAAAATACACATACCGTTGTAATCGGGTGAGTTTCTACTTTCAGATGCAATAGGAATTTTGGGTTAGGTCAATCCGTTCGCGAGATATGGGAGTTTGTGAAGCAAGAAATGCTTGAGAAGCCAAAAAAATTTTTTCGCAATTCTGCTGCTCCAAACGCTTAACTAGAATGCCTATGGAAAAAAATAACATACCGTTGTAATCGGGGAGTTAGTCTACTTCAGATGCAATAGGAACTTTGGGTTAGGTCATCCCGTTCGCGAGATATGGGAGTTTGAAGCCAAGAAATGGTAGAGAAGGCAAAAAATTTTTCACAATTCTGCTGCTCCAAACGCTTAACCAGAATGGGCTAGGGAAAAAATACACATACCGTTGTAATCGGGCGAGTTTCTACTTTCAGATGCAATAGGAATTTTTGGGTTAGGTCAATCCGTTCGCGAGATATGGGAGTTTGAAGACAAGAAATGGTTGAGAAGGCAAAAAATTTTTCGCAATTCTGCTGCTCCGACACTTAACCAGAATGGCCTAGGGAAAAAAATACACATACCGCTGTAATCAGGGCGAGTTTCTACTTTCAGATGCAATAGGAATTTTTGGGTTAGGTCAATCGGGTTCGCGAGATATGGGAGTTTGAAGCCAAGAAATGGTAGAGAAGGCAAAAAATTTTTCACAATTCTGCTGCTCCAAACGCTTAACCAGAATGGCCTAGGGAAAAAATACACATACCGTTGTAATCGGGCGAGTTTCTACTTTCAGATGCAATAGGAATTTTTGGGTTAGGTCAATCCGTTCGCGAGATATGGGAGTTTGTAGCCAAGAAATGGTAGAGAAGTCAAAAAATTTTTCAAAATTCTGCTGCTCCAAACGCTTAACCAGAATGGCCTAGGGAAAAAATACACATACCGTTGTAATCGGGCGAGTTTCTACTTTCAGATGCAATAGGAATTTTTGGGTTAGGTCAATCCGTTCGCGAGATATGGGACTTTGAAGCCAAGAAATGGTTGAGAAGGCAAAAAATTTTTCGCAATTCTGCTGCTCCAAACGCTTAACCAGAATGGCCTAGGGAAAAAATACACATACCGTTGTAATCGGGCGAGTTTCTACTTTCAGATGCAATAGGAATTTTTTGGTTACGTCAATCCGTTCGAGAGATATGGGAGTTTGAAGCTAAGAAATGGTTGAGAAGACAACAAATTTTTCGCACTTCTGCTGCTCCAAACGCTTAACCAGAATGGCCTAGGGAAAAAATACACATACCGTTGTAAACGGGTGAGTTTCTACTTTCAGATGCAATAGGAACTTTGGGTTAGGTCTATCCGTTCGCGAGATATGGGATTTTGAAGCCAAGAAATGGTTGAGAAGCCAAAAAATTTTTCGCAATTCTGCTGCTCCAAACGCTTAACTAGAATGACCTAGGGAAAAAATAAACATACCGTTGTAATCGGGTCGAGGTTCTAATTTCAGATGCAATAAGAATTTTTGGGTTAGGTCAATCCGTTCGCGAGATATGGGAGTTTGAAGCCAAGAAATGGTAGAGAAGGCAAAAAATTTTTCACAATTCTGCTGCCCCAAACGCTTAACCAAAATGGCACAAGGGAAAAAATACACATACCGCTGTAATCGGGCGAGTTTCTACTTTCAGATGCAATAGGAATTTTTGGGTTAGGTCAAACCGTTCGCGAGATATGGGAGTTTGAAGCCAAGAAATGGTAGAGAAGGCAAAAATTTTTCACAATTCTGCTGCTCCAAACGCTTACCAGAATGGCCTAGGGGAAAAAATACACATACCGTTGTAATCGGGCGAGTTTTCTACTTTCAGATGCAATAGGAATTTATGGGTTAGGTCAATCCGTTCGCGAGATATGGAGTTTGAAGCCAAGAAATGGTATAGAGAAGGCAAAAAATTTTTCAAAATTCTGCTGCCTCCAAACGCTTAACCCGAATGATGCCTAGGGAAAAAAATACACATACCGTTGTAATCGGGCGAGTTTCTACTTTCAGATGCAATAGGAATTTTTGGGGTTTAGGTCAATCCGTTCGGCGAGATATGGGAGTTTGAAGCCAAGAAATGGTAGAGAAGGCAAAAAATTTTTCCAAAATTCTGCTGCTCCAAACGCTTTAACCAGAAATGGCCTAGGGAAAAAATACACATACCGTTGTAATCGGGCGAGTTTCTACTTTCAGATGCAATAGGAATTTTTGGGTTAGGTCAATCGTTCGCGAGATATGGGAGTTTGAACCCAAGAAATGTAGAGAAGGCAAAAAATTTTTTCACAATTCTGCTGCTCCAACGCTTAACAAAATGGCCAAGGGAAAAAATACACATACCGCTGTAATCGGGCGAGTTCTACTTTCAGATGCAATAGGAATTTTTGGGTTAGGTCAATCCGTTCGCGAGATAGGGGAGTTTGAAGCCAAGAAATGGTAGAGAAGGCAAAAAATTTTTCAAAATTCTGCTGCTCCAAACGCTTAACCAGAATGGGCCTAGGAAAAAATACACATACCGTTGTAATCGGGCGAGTTTCTACTTTCAGATGCAATAGGAATTTTTGGGTTAGGTCAATCCGTTCGCGAGATATGGGACTTTGAAGCCAAGAAATGGGTTGAGAAGGCAAAAAATTTTTCGCAATTCTGCTGCTCCAAACGCGTATCCAGAATGACCTACCGGGAAAAAATACACATACGGTTGTAAATCGGGCGAGTTTCTACTTTCAGATGCAATAGGAATTTTTGGGTTAGGTCAATCCGTTCGCGAGATATGGGAGTTTGAAGCCATGAATGGTTGAGAAGGCAAAAAATTTTTCGCATTCTGCTGCTCCAAACGCTTAACCAAAATGGCCAAGGGAAAAAATACACACACCGCTGTATCGGCGAGTTTCTACTTCAGATGCAAATAGGAATTTTTGGGTTAGGTCAGTCTGTTCGCGAGATATGGGAGTTTGAAGCCAAGAAATGGTAGAGAAGGCAAAAAATTTTTTCACAATTCTGATGCTCCAAACGCTTAACCAGAATGGCCTAGGGAAAAAATACACATATCGATGTAATCGGGTGGGTTTCTACTTTCAGATGCAATAGGAATTTTTGGGTTAGGTCAATCCGTTCGCGAGATATGGGAGTTTGAAGCCAAGAAATGGTAGAGAAGGCAAAAAATTTTTCACAATTCTGCTGCTGCAAACGCTTAACCAGAATGGCCAAGGGAAAAAATACACATACCGTTGTAATCGGGCGAGTTTCTACTTTCAGATGCAATAAGAATTTTTGGGTTAGGTCAATCCGTTCGCGAGATATGGGAGTTTGAAGCCAAGAAATGGTTGAGAAGGCAAAAAATTTTTCGCAATTCTGCTGCTCCAAACGCTTAACCAAAATGGCCAAGGGAAAAAATACACATACCGCTGTAATCGGGCGAGTTTCTACTTTCAGATGCAATAGGAATTTTTGGGTTAGGTCAGTCTGTTCGCGAGATATAGGAGTTTGAAACCAAGAAATGGTAGAGAAGGCAAAAAATTTTTCACAATTCTGCTGCACCAAACGCTTAACCAGAATGGGCTAGGGAAACAATACACATACCGTTGTAATCGGGCGAGTTTCTACTTTCAGATGCAATAGGAATTTTTGGGTTAGGTCAATCCGTTCGCGAGATATGGGAGTTTGAAGACAAGAAATGGTTGAGAAGGCAAAAAATTTTTCGCAATTCTGCTGCTCCGAACGCTTAACCAGAATGGCCTAGGGAAAAAATACACATACCGTTGTAATCGGGCGAGTTTCTACTTTCAGAAGCAAAAGGAATTTTTGGGTTAGGTCAATCCGTTCGCGAGATATGGGAGTTTGAAGACAAGAAATGGTTGAGAAGGCAAAAAATTTTTCGCAATTCTGCTGCTCCAAACGATTAACCAGAATGGCCTAGGGAAAAAATACACATACCGTTGTAATCGGGCGAGTTTCTACCTTCAGATGCAACAGGAATCTTTGGGTTAGGTCATTCCGTTCGCGAGATATGGGAGTTTGAAGCCAAGAAATGGTAGAGAAGGCAAAAAATTTTTCACAATTCTGCTGCTCCAAACGCTTAACCAGAATGGCCTAGGGAGAAAATACACATACCGTTGTAATCGGGTGAGTTTCTACTTTCAGATGCAATAGGAATTTTTGGGTTAGGTCAATCCGTTCGCGAGATATGGGAGTTTGAAGCCAAGAAATGGTTGAGAAGCCAAAAAATTTTTCGCAATTCTGCTGCTCCAAACGCTTAACTAGAATGACCTAGGGAAAAAATAAACATACCGTTGTAATCGGGCGAGTTTCTACTTTCAGATGCAATAGGAATTTTTGGGTTAGGTCAATCCGTTCGCGAGATATGGGAGTTTGAACCCAAGAAATGGTAGAGAAGGCAAAAAATTTTTCACAATTCTGCTGCTCCAAACGCTTAACCAAAATGGCCAAGGGAAAAAATACACATACCGCTGTAATCGGGCGAGTTTCTACTTTCAGATGCAATAGGAATTTTTGGGTTAGGTCAATCCGTTCGCGAGATATGGGAGTTTGAAGCCAAGAAATGGTAGAGAAGGCAAAAAATTTTTCAAAATTCTGCTGCCCGAAACGCTTAACCAAAATGGCCAAGGGAAAAAATACACATACCGCTGTAATCGGGCGAGTTTCTACTTTCAGATGCAATAGGAATTTTTGGGTTAGGTCAGTCTGTTCGCGAGATATGGGAGTTTGAAGCCAAGAAATGGTAGAGAAGGCAAAAAATTTTTCACAATTCTGCTGCTCCAAACGCTTAACCAGAATGGGCTAGGGAAAAAATACACATACCGTTGTAATCGGGCGAGTTTCTACCTTCAGATGCAATAGGAATTTTTGGGTTAGGTGAAACCGTTCGCGAGATATGGGAGTTTGAAGACAAGAAATGGTTGAGAAGGCAAAAAATTTTTCGCAATTCTGCTGCTCCAAACGCTTAACTAGAATGACCTAGGGAAAAAATAAACATACCGTTGTAATCGGGCGAGTTTCTACTTTCAGATGCAATAGGAATTTTTGGGTTAGGTCAATCCGTTCGCGAGATATGGGAGTTTGAACCCAAGAAATGGTAGAGAAGGCAAAAAATTTTTCACAATTCTGCTGCTCCAAACGCTTAACCAAAATGGCCAAGGGAAAAAATACACATACCGTTGTAATTGGGCGAGTTTCTACTTTCAGATGCAATAGGAATTTTTGGGTTAGGTCAATCCGTTCGCGAGATATGGGAGTTTGAAGCCAAGAAATGGTTGAGAAGGCAAAAAATTTTTCGCAATTCTGCTGCTCCAAACGCTTAACCAAAATGGCCAAGGGAAAAAATACACATACCGCTGTAATCGGGCGAGTTTCTACTTTCAGATGCAATAGGAATTTTTGGGTTAGGTCAGTCTGTTCGCGAGATATGGGAGTTTGAAACCAAGAAATGGTAGAGAAGGCAAAAAATTTTTCACAATTCTGCTGCTCCAAACGCTTAACCAGAATAGCCTAGGGAAAAAATACACATATCGTTGTAATCGGGTGAGTTTCTACTTTCAGATGCAATAGGAATTTTTGGGTTAGGTCAATCCGTTTGCGAGATATGGAAGTTTGAAGCCAAGAAATGGTGGAGAAGCCAAAAAATTTTTCGCAATTCTGCTGCTCCAAACGCTTAACTAGAGTGGCCTAGGGAAAAAATAAACATACCGTTGTAATCGGGGGAGTTTCTACTTTCAGATGCAATAGGAATTTTTGGGTTAGGTCAATTCGTTCGCGAGATATGGGAGTTTGAAGCCAAGAAATGGTAGAGAAGGCAAAAAATTTTTCACAATTCTGCTGCTCCAAACGCTTAACCAGAATGGCCAAGGGAAAAAATACACATACCGTTGTAATCGGGCGAGTTTCTACTTTCAGATGCAATAGGAATTTTTGGGTTAGGTCAATCCGTTCGCGAGATATGGGAGTTTGAAGCCAAGAAATGGTTGAGAAGGCAAAAAATTTTTCGCAATTCTGCTGCTCCAAACGCTCAACCAAAATGGCCAAGGGAAAAAATACACATACCGCTGTAATCGGGCGAGTTTCTACTTTCAGATGCAATAGGAATTTTTGGGTTAGGTCAGTCTGTTCGCGAGATATAGGAGTTTGAAACCAAGAAATGGTAGAGAAGGCAAAAAATTTTTCACAATTCTGCTGCTCCAAACGCTTAACCAGAATGGGCTAGGGAAAAAATACACATACCGTTGTAATCGGGCGAGTTTCTACTTTCAGATGCAATAGGAATTTTTGGGTTAGGTCAATCCGTTCGCGAGATATGGGAGTTTGAAGACAAGAAATGGTTGAGAAGGCAAAAAATTTTTCGCAATTCTGCTGCTCCGAACGCTTAACCAGAATGGCCTAGGGAAAAAATACACATACCGTTGTAATCGGGCGAGTTTCTACTTTCAGATGCAATAGGAATTTTTGGGTTAGGTCAATCCGTTCGCGAGATATGGGAGTTTGAAGCCAAGAAATGGTAGAGAAGGCAAAAAATTTTTCACAATTCTGCTGCTCCAAACGCTTAACCAGAATGGCCTAGGGAAAAAATACACATACCGCTGTAATCGGGCGAGTTTCTACTTTCAGATGCAATAGGAATTTTTGGGTTAGGTCAGTCTGTTCGCGAGGTATGGGAGTTTGAAGCCAAGAAATGGTAGAGAAGGCAAAAAATTTTTCACAATTCTGCTGCTCCAAACGCTTAACCAGAATGGGCTAGGGAAAAAATACACATACCGTTGTAATCGGGCGAGTTTCTACCTTCAGATGCAATAGGAATTTTTGGGTTAGGTGAAACCGTTCGCGAGATATGGGAGTTTGAAGACAAGAAATGGTTGAGAAGGCAAAAAATTTTTCGCAATTCTGCTGCTCCAAACGCTTAACTAGAATGACGTAGGGAGAAAATAAACATACCGTTGTAATCGGGCGAGTTTCTACTTTCAGATGCAATAGGAATTTTTGGGTTAGGTCAATCCGTTCGCGAGATATGGGAGTTTGAACCCAAGAAATGGTAGAGAAGGCAAAAAATTTTTCACAATTCTGCTGCTCCAAACGCTTAACTAGAATGACGTAGGGAGAAAATAAACATACCGTTGTAATCGGGCGAGTTTCTACTTTCAGATGCAATAGGAATTTTTGGGTTAGGTCAATCCGTTCGCGAGATATGGAAGTTTGAACCCAAGAAATGGTAGAGAAGGCAAAAAATTTTTCACAATTCTGCTGCTCCAAACGCTTAACCAAAATGGCCAAGGGAAAAAATACACATACCGTTGTAATCGGGCGAGTTTCTACTTTCAGATGCAATAGGAATTTTTGGGTTAGGTCAATCCGTTCGCGAGATATGGGAGTTTGAAGCCAAGAAATGGTTGAGAAGGCAAAAAATTTTTCGCAATTCTGCTGCTCCAAACGCTTAACCAAAATGGCCAAGGGAAAAAATACTCATACCGCTGTAATCGGACGAGTTTCTACTTTCAGATGCAATAGGAATTTTTGGGTTAGGTCAGTCTGTTCGCGAGATATGGGAGTTTGAAGCCAAGAAATGGTAGAGAAGGCAAAACATTTTCCATACAATTCTGCTGCTCCAAACGCTTGACCAGAATGGGCTAGGGAAAAAATACACATACCGTTGTAATCGGGCGAGTTTCTACCATCAGATGCAATAGGAATTTTTGGGTTAGGTGAAACCGTTCGCGAGATATGGGAGTTTGAAGACAAGAAATGGTTGAGAAGGCAAAAAATTTTTCGCAATTCTGCTGCTCCAAACGCTTAACTAGAATGACCTAGGGAAAAAATAAACATACCGTTGTAATCGGGCGAGTTTCTACTTTCAGATGCAATAGGAATTTTTGGGTTAGGTCAATCCGTTCGCGAGATATGGAAGTTTGAACCCAAGAAATGGTAGAGAAGGCAAAAAATTTTTCTCAATTCTGCTGCTCCAAACGCTTAACCAAAATGGCCAAGGGAAAAAATACACATACCGTTGTAATCGGGCGAGTTTCTACTTTCAGATGCAATAGGAATTTTTGGGTTAGGTCAATCCGTTCGCGAGATATGGGAGTTTGAAGCCAAGAAATGGTTGAGAAGGCAAAAAATTTTTCGCAATTCTGCTGCTCCAAACGCTTAACCAAAATGGCCAAGGGAAAAAATACACATACCACTGTAATCGGGCGAGTTTCTACTTTCAGATGCAATAGGAATTTTTGGGTTAGGTCAGTCTGTTCGCGAGATATGGGAGTTTGAAGCCAAGAAATGGTAGAGAAGGCAAAAAATTTTTCACAATTCTGCTGCTCCAAACGCTTAACCAGAATGGCCTAGGGAAAAAATGCACATATCGTTGTAATCGGGTGAGTTTCTACTTTCAGATGCAATAGGAATTTTTGGGTTAGGTCAATCCGTTCGTGAGATATGGGAGTTTGAAGCCAAGAAATGGTTGAGAAGCCAAAAAATTTTTCGCAATTCTGCTGCTCCAAACGCTTAACTAGAATGGCCTAGGGAAAAAATAAACATACCGTTGTAATCGGGGGAGTTTCTACTTTCAGATGTAATAGGAATTTTTGGGTTAGGTCAATTCGTTCGCGAGATATGGGAGTTTGAACCCAAGAAATGGTAGAGAAGGCAAAAAATTTTTCACAATTCTGCTGCTCCAAACGCTTAACCAGAATGGCCAAGGGAAAAAATACACATACCGTTGTAATCGGGCGAGTTTCTACTTTCAGATGCAATAGGAATTTTTGGGTTAGGTCATTCCGTTCGCGAGATATGGGAGTTTGAAGCCAAGAAATGGTTGAGAAGGCAAAAAATTTTTCGCAATTCTGCTGCTCCAAACGCTTAACCAAAATGGCCAAGGGAAAAAATACACATACCGCTGTAATCGGGCGAGTTTCTACTTTCAGATGGAATAGGAATTTTTGGGTTAGGTCAGTCTGTTCGCGAGATATAGGAGTTTGAAACCAAGAAATGGTAGAGAAGGCAAAAAATTTTTCACAATTCTGCTGCTCCAAACGCTTAACCAGAATGGGCTAGGGAAAAAATACACATACCGTTGTAATCGGGCGAGTTTCTACTTTCAGATGCAATAGGAATTTTTGGGTTAGGTCAATCCGTTCGCGAGATATGGGAGTTTGAAGACAAGAAATGGTTGAGAAGGCAAAAAATTTTTCGCAATTCTGCTGCTCCGAACGCTTAACCAGAATGGCCTAGGGAAAAAATACACATACCGTTGTAATCGGGCGAGTTTCTACTTTCAGATGCAATAGGAATTTTTGGGTTAGGTCAATCCGTTCGCGAGATATGGGAGTTTGAAGACAAGAAATGGTTGAGAAGGCAAAAAATTTTTCGCAATTCTGCTGCTCCAAACGCTTAACCAGAATGGCCTAGGGAAAAAATACACATACCGTTGTAATCGGGCGAGTTTCTACCTTCAGATGCAATAGGAATCTTTGGGTTAGGTCAATCCGTTCGCGAGATATGGGAGTTTGAAGCCAAGAAATGGTTGAGAAGCCAAAAAATTTTTCGCAATTCTGCTGCTCCAAACGCTTAACTAGAGTGGCCTAGGGAAAAAAAAAAACATACCGTTGTAATCGGGGGAGTTTCTACTTTCAGATGCAATAGGAATTTTTGGGTTAGTTCAATTCGTTCGCGAGATATGGGAGTTTGAAGCCAAGAAATGGTAGAGAAGGCAAAAAATTTTTCACAATTCTGCTGCTCCAAACGCTTAACCAGAATGGCCAAGGGAAAAAATACACATACCGTTGTAATCGGGCGAGTTTCTACTTTCAGATGCAATAGGAATTTTTGGGTTAGGTCAATCCGTTCGCGAGATATGGGAGTTTGAAGCCAAGAAATGGTTGAGAAGGCAAAAAATTTTTCGCAATTCTGCTGCTCCAAACGCTTAACCAAAATGGCCAAGGGAAAAAATACACATACCGCTGTAATCGGGCGAGTTTCTACTTTCAGATGCAATAGGAATTTTTGGGTTAGGTCAGTCTGTTCGCGAGATATGGGAGTTTGAAGCCAAGAAATGGTAGAGAAGGCAAAAAATTTTTCACAATTCTGCTGCTCCAAACGCTTAACCAGAATGGCCTAGGGAAAAAATACACATACCGTTGTAACCGGGCGAGTTTCTACTTTCAGATGCAATAGGAATTTTTGGGTTACGTCAATCCGTTCGAGAATATGGGAGTTTGAAGCTAAGAAATGGTTGAGAAGGCAACAAATTTTTCGCACTTCTGCTGCTCCAAACGCTTAACCAGAATGGCCTAGGGAAAAAATACACATATCGTTGTAATCGGGTGAGTTTCTACTTTCAGATGCAATAGGAATTTTTGGGTTAGGTCAATCCGTTCGCGAGATATGGGAGTTTGAAGCCAAGAAATGGTAGAGAAGGCAAAAAATTTTTCACAATTCTGCTGCTCCAAACGCTTAACCAGAATGGGCTAGGGAAAAAATACACATGCCGTTGTAATCGGGCGAGTTTCTACTTTCAGATGCAATAGGAATTTTTGGGTTAGGTCAATCCGTTCGCGAGATATGGGAGTTTGAAGACAAGAAATGGTTGAGAAGGCAAAAAATTTTTCGCAATTCTGCTGCTCCGAACGCTTAACCAGAATGGCCTAGGGAAAAAATACACATACCGCTGTAATCGGGCGAGTTTCTACTTTCAGATGCAATAGGAATTTTTGGGTTAGGTCAATCCGTTCGCGAGATATGGGAGTTTGAAGCCAAGAAATGGTAGAGAAGGCAAAAAATTTTTCACAATTCTGCTGCTCCAAACGCTTAACCAGAATGGCCTAGGGAAAAAATACACATACCGTTGTAATCGGGCGAGTTTCTACTTTCAGATGCAATAGGAATTTTTGGGTTAGGTCAATCCGTTCGCGAGATATGGGAGTTTGTAGCCAAGAAATGGTAGAGAAGGCAAAAAATTTTTCAAAATTCTGCTGCTCCAAACGCTTAACCAGAATGGCCTAGGGAAAAAATACACATACCGTTGTAATCGGGCGAGTTTCTACTTTCAGATGCAATAGGAATTTTTGGGTTAGGTCAATCCGTTCGCGAGATATGGGACTTTGAAGCCAAGAAATGGTTGAGAAGGCAAAAAATTTTTCGCAATTCTGCTGCTCCAAACGCTTAACCAGAATGGCCTAGGGAAAAAATACACATACCGTTGTAATCGGGCGAGTTTCTACTTTCAGATGCAATAGGAATTTTTGGGTTACGTCAATCCGTTCGCGAGATATGGGACTTTGAAGCCAAGAAATGGTTGAGAAGGCAAAAAATTTTTCAAAATTCTGCTGCTCCAAACGCTTAACCAGAATGGCCTAGGGAAAAAATACACATACCGTTGTAATCGGGCGAGTTTCTACTTTCAGATGCAATAGGAATTTTTGCGTTATGTCAATCCGTTCGCGATATATGGGACTTTGAAGCCAAGAAATGGTTGAGAAGGCAAAAAATTTTTCGCACTTCTGCTGCTCCAAACGCTTAACCAGAATGGCCTAGGGAAAAAATACACATATCGTTGTAATCGGGTGAGTTTCTACTTTCAGATGCAATAGGAATTTTTGGGTTAGGTCAATCCGTTCGCGAGATATGGGAGTTTGAAGCCAAGAAATGGTTGAGAAGGCAAAAAATTTTTCGCAATTCTGCTGCTCCAAACGCTTAACCAAAATGGCCAAGGGAAAAAATACACATACCGCTGTAATCGGGCGAGTTTCTACTTTCAGATGCAATAGGAATTTTTGGGTTAGGTCAGTCTGTTCGCGAGATATGGGAGTTTGAAGCCAAGAAATGATAGAGAAGGCAAAAAATTTTTCACAATTCTGCTGCTCCAAACGCTTAACCAGAATGGCCTAGGGAAAAAATACACATACCGTTGTAATCGGGCGAGTTTCTACTTTCAGATGCAATAGGAATTTTTGGGTTACGTCAATCCGTTCGAGAGATATGGGAGTTTGAAGGTATGAAATGGTTGAGAAGACAACAAATTTTTCGCACTTCTGCTGCTCCAAACGCTTAACCAGAATGGCCTAGGGAAAAAATACACATACCGTTGTAATCGGGTGAGTTTCTACTCTCAGATGCAATAGGAATTTTTGGGTTAGGTCAATCCGTTCGCGAGATATGGGAGTTTGAAGCCAAGAAATGCTTGAGAAGCCAAAAAATTTTTCGCAATTCTGCTGCTCCAAACGCTTAACTAGAATGGCCTAGGGAAAAAATAAACATACCGTTGTAATCGGGGGAGTTTCTACTTTCAGATGCAATAGGAATTTTTGGGTTAGGTCAATCCGTTCGCGAGATATGGGACTTTGAAGCCAAGAAATGGTTGAGAAGGCAAAAAATTTTTCGCAATTCTGCTGCTCCAAACGCTTAACCAGAATGGCCTAGGGAAAAAATACACATACCGTTGTAATCGGGCGAGTTTCTACTTTCAGATGCAATAGGAATTTTTTGGTTACGTCAATCCGTTCGAGAGATATGGGAGTTTGAAGCTAAGAAATGGTTGAGAAGACAACAAATTTTTCGCACTTCTGCTGCTCCAAACGCTTAACCAGAATGGCCTAGGGAAAAAATACACATACCGTTGTAATCGGGTGAGTTTCTACTTTCAGATGCAATAGGTACTTTGGGTTAGGTCTATCCGTTCGCGAGATATGGGAGTTTGAAGCCAAGAAATGGTTGAGAAGCCAACAAATTTTTCGCAATTCTGCTGCTCCAAACGCTTAACTAGAATGACCTAGGGAAAAAATAAACATACCGTTGTAATCGGGCGAGTTTCTAATTTCAGATGCAATAAGAATTTTTGGGTTAGGTCAATCCGTTCGCGAGATATGGGAGTTTGAAGCCAAGAAATGGTAGAGAAGGCAAAAAATTTTTCACAATTCTGCTGCCCCAAACGCTTAACCAAAATGGCCAAGGGAAAAAATACACATACCGCTGTAATCGGGCGAGTTTCTACTTTCAGATGCAATAGGAATTTTTGGGTTAGGTCAAACCGTTCGCGAGATATGGGAGTTTGAAGCCAAGAAATGGTAGAGAAGGCAAAAAATTTTTCACAATTCTGCTGCTCCAAACGCTTAACCAGAATGGCCTAGGGAAAAAATACACATACCGTTGTAATCGGGCGAGTTTCTACTTTCAGATGCAATAGGAATTTTTGGGTTAGGTCAATCCGTTCGCGAGATATGGGAGTTTGAAGCCAAGAAATGGTAGAGAAGGCAAAAAATTTTTCAAAATTCTGCTGCTCCAAACGCTTAACCAGAATGGCCTAGGGAAAAAATACACATACCGTTGTAATCGGGCGAGTTTCTACTTTCAGATGCAATAGGAATTTTTGGGTTAGGTCAATCCGTTCGCGAGATATGGGAGTTTGAACCCAAGAAATGGTAGAGAAGGCAAAAAATTTTTCACAATTCTGCTGCTCCAAACGCTTAACCAAAATGGCCAAGGGAAAAAATACACATACCGCTGTAATCGGGCGAGTTTCTACTTTCAGATGCAATAGGAATTTTTGGGTTAGGTCAATCCGTTCGCGAGATATGGGAGTTTGAAGCCAAGAAATGGTAGAGAAGGCAAAAAATTTTTCGCAATTCTGCTGCTCCAAACGCTTAACCAGAATGGCCAAGGGAAAAAATACACATACCGTTGTAATCGGGCGAGTTTCTACTTTCAGATGCAATAGGAATTTTTGGGTTAGGTCAATCCGTTCGCGAGATATGGGAGTTTGAAGCCAAGAAATGGTTGAGGAGCCAAAAAATTTTTCGCAATTCTGCTGCTCCATACGCTTAACTAGAATGGCCTAGGGAAAAAATAAACATACCGTTGTAATCGGGGGAGTTTCTACTTTCAGATGCAATAGGAATTTTTGGGTTAGGTCAATTCGTTCGCGAGATATGGGAGTTTGAAGCCAAGAAATGGTAGAGAAGGCAAAAAATTTTTCACAATTCTGCTGCTCCAAACGCTTAACCAGAATGCCCTAGGGAAAAAATACACATACGGTTGTAATCGGGCGAGTTTCTACTTTCAGATGCAATAGGAATTTTTGGGTTAGGTCAATCCGTTCGCGAGATATGGGAGTTTGAAGCCAAGAAATGGTTGAGAAGGCAAAAAATTTTTCGCAATTCTGCTGCTCCAAACGCTTAACCAAAATGGCCAAGGGAAAAAATACACATACCGCTGTAATCGGGCGAGTTTCTACTTTCAGATGCAATAGGAATTTTTGGGTTAGGTCAGTCTGTTCGCGAGATATGGGAGTTTGAAGCCAAGAAATGATAGAGAAGGCAAAAAATTTTTCACAATTCTGCTGCTCCAAACGCTTAACCAGAATGGCCTAGGGAAAAAATACACATACCGTTGTAATCGGGCGAGTTTCTACTTTCAGATGCAATAGGAATTTTTGGGTTACGTCAATCCGTTCGAGAGATATGGGAGTTTGAAGGTATGAAATGGTTGAGAAGACAACAAATTTTTCGCACTTCTGCTGCTCCAAACGCTTAACCAGAATGGCCTAGGGAAAAAATACACATACCGTTGTAATCGGGTGAGTTTCTACTTTCAGATGCAATAGGAATTTTTGGGTTAGGTCAATCCGTTCGCGAGATATGGGAGTTTGAAGCCAAGAAATGCTTGAGAAGCCAAAAAATTTTTCGCAATTCTGCTGCTCCAAACGCTTAACTAGAATGGCCTAGGGAAAAAATAAACATACCGTTGTAATCGGGGGAGTTTCTACTTTCAGATGCAATAGGAATTTTTGGGTTAGGTCAATCCGTTCGCGAGATATGGGACTTTGAAGCCAAGAAATGGTTGAGAAGGCAAAAAATTTTTCGCAATTCTGCTGCTCCAAACGCTTAACCAGAATGGCCTAGGGAAAAAATACACATACCGTTGTAATCGGGCGAGTTTCTACTTTCAGATGCAATAGGAATTTTTTGGTTACGTCAATCCGTTCGAGAGATATGGGAGTTTGAAGCTAAGAAATGGTTGAGAAGACAACAAATTTTTCGCACTTCTGCTGCTCCAAACGCTTAACCAGAATGGCCTAGGGAAAAAATACACATACCGTTGTAATCGGGTGAGTTTCTACTTTCAGATGCAATAGGTACTTTGGGTTAGGTCTATCCGTTCGCGAGATATGGGAGTTTGAAGCCAAGAAATGGTTGAGAAGCCAACAAATTTTTCGCAATTCTGCTGCTCCAAACGCTTAACTAGAATGACCTAGGGAAAAAATAAACATACCGTTGTAATCGGGCGAGTTTCTAATTTCAGATGCAATAAGAATTTTTGGGTTAGGTCAATCCGTTCGCGAGATATGGGAGTTTGAAGCCAAGAAATGGTAGAGAAGGCAAAAAATTTTTCACAATTCTGCTGCCCCAAACGCTTAACCAAAATGGCCAAGGGAAAAAATACACATACCGCTGTAATCGGGCGAGTTTCTACTTTCAGATGCAATAGGAATTTTTGGGTTAGGTCAAACCGTTCGCGAGATATGGGAGTTTGAAGCCAAGAAATGGTAGAGAAGGCAAAAAATTTTTCACAATTCTGCTGCTCCAAACGCTTAACCAGAATGGCCTAGGGAAAAAATACACATACCGTTGTAATCGGGCGAGTTTCTACTTTCAGATGCAATAGGAATTTTTGGGTTAGGTCAATCCGTTCGCGAGATATGGGAGTTTGAAGCCAAGAAATGGTAGAGAAGGCAAAAAATTTTTCAAAATTCTGCTGCTCCAAACGCTTAACCAGAATGGCCTAGGGAAAAAATACACATACCGTTGTAATCGGGCGAGTTTCTACTTTCAGATGCAATAGGAATTTTTGGGTTAGGTCAATCCGTTCGCGAGATATGGGAGTTTGAACCCAAGAAATGGTAGAGAAGGCAAAAAATTTTTCACAATTCTGCTGCTCCAAACGCTTAACCAAAATGGCCAAGGGAAAAAATACACATACCGCTGTAATCGGGCGAGTTTCTACTTTCAGATGCAATAGGAATTTTTGGGTTAGGTCAATCCGTTCGCGAGATATGGGAGTTTGAAGCCAAGAAATGGTAGAGAAGGCAAAAAATTTTTCAAAATTCTGCTGCTCCAAACGCTTAACCAGAATGGCCTAGGGAAAAAATACACATACCGTTGTAATCGGGCGAGTTTCTACTTTCAGATGCAATAGGAATTTTTGGGTTAGGTCAATCCGTTCGCGAGATATGGGAGTTTGAACCCAAGAAATGGTAGAGAAGGCAAAAAATTTTTCACAATTCTGCTGCTCCAAACGCTTAACCAAAATGGCCAAGGGAAAAAATACACATACCGCTGTAATCGGGCGAGTTTCTACTTTCAGATGCAATAGGAATTTTTGGGTTAGGTCAATCCGTTCGCGAGATATGGGAGTTTGAAGCCAAGAAATGGTAGAGAAGGCAAAAAATTTTTCAAAATTCTGCTGCTCCAAACGCTTAACCAGAATGGCCTAGGGAAAAAATACACATACCGTTGTAATCGGGCGAGTTTCTACTTTCAGATGCAATAGGAATTTTTGAGTTAGGTCAATCCGTTCGCGAGATATGGGACTTTGAAGCCAAGAAATGGTTGAGAAGGCAAAAAATTCTTCGCAATTCTGCTGCTCCAAACGCTTATCCAGAATGGCCTACGGAAAAAATACACATACGGTTGTAAACGGGCGAGTTTCTACTTTCAGATGCAATAGGAATTTTTGGGTTAGGTCAATCCGTTCGCGAGATATGGGAGTTTGAAGCCAAGAAATGGTTGAGAAGGCAAAAAATTTTTCGCAATTCTGCTGCTCCAAACGCTTAACCAAAATGGCCAAGGGAAAAAATACACACACCGCTGTAATCGGGCGAGTTTCTACTTTCAGATGCAATAGGAATTTTTGGGTTAGGTCAGTCTGTTCGCGAGATATGGGAGTTTGAAGCCAAGAAATGGTAGAGAAGGCAAAAAATTTTTCACAACTCTGCTGCTCCAAACGCTTAACCAGAATGGCCTAGGGAAAAAATACACATATCGATGTAATCGGGTGAGTTTCTACTTTCAGATGCAATAGGAATTTTTGGGTTAGGTCAATCCGTTCGCGAGATATGGGAGTTTGTAGCCAAGAAATGGTAGAGAAGGCAAAAAATTTTTCAAAATTCTGCTGCTCCAAACGCTTAACCAGAATGGCCTAGGGAAAAAATACACATACCGTTGTAATCGGGCGAGTTTCTACTTTCAGATGCAATAGGAATTTTTGGGTTAGGTCAATCCGTTCGCGAGATATGGGACTTTGAAGCCAAGAAATGGTTGAGAAGGCAAAAAATTTTTCGCAATTCTGCTGCTCCAAACGCTTAACCAGAATGGCCTAGGGAAAAAATACACATACCGTTGTAATCGGGCGAGTTTCTACTTTCAGATGCAATAGGAATTTTTTGGTTACGTCAATCCGTTCGAGAGATATGGGAGTTTGAAGCTAAGAAATGGTTGAGAAGACAACAAATTTTTCGCACTTCTGCTGCTCCAAACGCTTAACCAGAATGGCCTAGGGAAAAAATACACATACCGTTGTAATCGGGTGAGTTTCTACTTTCAGATGCAATAGGAACTTTGGGTTAGGTCTAGCCGTTCGCGAGATATGGGAGTTTGAAGCCAAGAAATGGTTGAGAAGCCAAAAAATTTTTCGCAATTCTGCTGCTCCAAACGCTTAACTAGAATGACCTAGGGAAAAAATAAACATACCGTTGTAATCGGGCGAGTTTCTAATTTCAGATGCAATAAGAATTTTTGGGTTAGGTCAATCCGTTCGCGAGATATGGGAGTTTGAAGCCAAGAAATGGTAGAGAAGGCAAAAAATTTTTCACAATTCTGCTGCCCCAAACGCTTAACCAAAATGGCCAAGGGAAAAAATACACATACCGCTGTAATCGGGCGAGTTTCTACTTTCAGATGCAATAGGAATTTTTGGGTTAGGTCAAACCGTTCGCGAGATATGGGAGTTTGAAGCCAAGAAATGGTAGAGAAGGCAAAAAATTTTTCACAATTCTGCTGCTCCAAACGCTTAACCAGAATGGCCTAGGGAAAAAATACACATACCGTTGTAATCGGGCGAGTTTCTACTTTCAGATGCAATAGGAATTTTTGGGTTAGGTCAATCCGTTCGCGAGATATGGGACTTTGAAGCCAAGAAATGGTTGAGAAGGCAAAAAATTTTTCGCAATTCTGCTGCTCCAAACGCTTATCCAGAATGGCCTACGGAAAAAATACACATACGGTTGTAAACGGGCGAGTTTCTACTTTCAGATGCAATAGGAATTTTTGGGTTAGGTCAATCCGTTCGCGAGATATGGGAGTTTGAAGCCAAGAAATGGTTGAGAAGGCAAAAAATTTTTCGCAATTCTGCTGCTCCAAACGCTTAACCAAAATGGCCAAGGGAAAAAATACACACACCGCTGTAATCGGGCGAGTTTCTACTTTCAGATGCAATAGGAATTTTTGGGTTAGGTCAGTCTGTTCGCGAGATATGGGAGTTTGAAGCCAAGAAATGGTAGAGAAGGCAAAAAATTTTTCACAATTCTGCTGCTCCAAACGCTTAACCAGAATGGCCTAGGGAAAAAATACACATATCGATGTAATCGGGTGAGTTTCTACTTTCAGATGCAATAGGAATTTTTGGGTTAGGTCAATCCGTTCGCGAGATATGGGAGTTTGAAGCCAAGAAATGGTAGAGAAGGCAAAAAATTTTTCACAATTCTGCTGCTGCAAACGCTTAACCAGAATGGCCAAGGGAAAAAATACACATACCGTTGTAATCGGGCGAGTTTCTACTTTCAGATGCAATAAGAATTTTTGGGTTAGGTCAATCCGTTCGCGAGATATGGGAGTTTGAAGCCAAGAAATGGTTGAGAAGGCAAAAAATTTTTCGCAATTCTGCTGCTCCAAACGCTTAACCAAAATGGCCAAGGGAAAAAATACACATACCGCTGTAATCGGGCGAGTTTCTACTTTCAGATGCAATAGGAATTTTTGGGTTAGGTCAGTCTGTTCGCGAGATATAGGAGTTTGAAACCAAGAAATGGTAGAGAAGGCAAAAAATTTTTCACAATTCTGCTGCTCCAAACGCTTAACCAGAATGGGCTAGGGAAAAAATACACATACCGTTGTAATCGGGCGAGTTTCTACTTTCAGATGCAATAGGAATCTTTGGGTTAGGTCAATCCGTTCGCGAGATATGGGAGTTTGAAGCCAAGAAATGGTAGAGAAGGCAAAAAATTTTTCACAATTCTGCTGCTCCAAACGCTTAACCAGGATGGCCTAGGGAAAAAATACACATACCGTTGTAATCGGGTGAGTTTCTACTTTCAGATGCAATAGGAATTTTTGGGTTAGGTCAATCCGTTCGCGAGATATGGGAGTTTGAAGCCAAGAAATGGTTGAGAAGGCAAAAAATTTTTCGCAATTCTGCTGCTCCGAACGCTTAACCAGAATGGCCTAGGGAAAAAATACACATACCGTTGTAATCGGGCGAGTTTCTACTTTCAGATGCAAAAGGAATTTTTGGGTTAGGTCAATCGTTCGCGAGATATGGGAGTTTGAAGACAAGAAATGGTTGAGAAGGCAAAAAATTTTTCGCAATTCTGCTGCTCCAAACGATTAACCAGAATGGCCTAGGGAAAAAATACACATACCGTTGTAATCGGGCGAGTTTCTACCTTCAGATGCAATAGGAATCTTTGGGTTAGGTCAATCCGTTCGCGAGATATGGGAGTTTGAAGCCAAGAAATGGTAGAGAAGGCAAAAAATTTTTCACAATTCTGCTGCTCCAAACGCTTAACCAGGATGGCCTAGGGAAAAAATACACATACCGTTGTAATCGGGTGAGTTTCTACTTTCAGATGCAATAGGAATTTTTGGGTTAGGTCAATCCGTTCGCGAGATATGGGAGTTTGAAGCCAAGAAATGGTTGAGAAGCCAAAAATTTTTCGCAATTCTGCTGCTCCAAACGCTTAACTAGAATGACCTAGGGAAAAAATAAACATACCGTTGTAATCGGGCGAGTTTCTACTTTCAGATGCAATAGGAATTTTTGGGTTAGGTCAATCCGTTCGCGAGATATGGGAGTTTGAACCCAAGAAATGGTAGAGAAGGCAAAAAATTTTTCACAATTCTGCTGCTCCAAACGCTTAACCAAAATGGCCAAGGAAAAAAATACACATACCGCTGTAATCGGGCGAGTTTCTACTTTCAGATGCAATAGGAATTTTTGGGTTAGGTCAATCCGTTCGCGAGATATGGGAGTTTGAAGCCAAGAAATGGTAGAGAAGGCAAAAAATTTTTCAAAATTCTGCTGCTCCAAACGCTTAACCAGAATGGCATAGGGAAAAAATACACATACCGTTGTAATCGGGCGAGTTTCTACTTTCCGATGCAATAGGAATTTTTGGGTTAGGTCAATCCGTTCGCGAGATATGGGACTTTGAAGCCAAGAAACGGTTGAGAAGGCAAAAAATTTTTCGCAATTCTGCTGCTCCAAACGCTTATCCAGAATGGCCTACGGAAAAAATACACATACGGTTGTAAACGGGCGAGTTTCTACTTTCAGATGCAATAGGAATTTTTGGGTTAGGTCAATCCGTTCGCGAGATATGGGAGTTTGAAGCCAAGAAATGGTTGAGAAGGCAAAAAATTTTTCGCAATTCTGCTGCTCCAAACGCTTAACCAAAATGGCCAAGGGAAAAAATACACACACCGCTGTAATCGGGCGAGTTTCTACTTTCAGATGCAATAGGAATTTTTGGGTTAGGTCAGTCTGTTCGCGAGATATGGGAGTTTGAAGCCAAGAAATGGTAGAGAAGGCAAAAAATTTTTCACAATTCTGCTGCTCCAAACGCTTAACCAGAATGGCCTAGGGAAAAAATACACATATCGATGTAATCGGGTGAGTTTCTACTTTCAGATGCAATAGGAATTTTTGGGTTAGGTCAATCCGTTCGCGAGATATGGGAGTTTGAAGCCAAGAAATGGTAGAGAAGGCAAAAAATTTTTCACAATTCTGCTGCTGCAAACGCTTAACCAGAATGGCCAAGGGAAAAAATACACATACCGTTGTAATCGGGCGAGTTTCTACTTTCAGATGCAATAAGAATTTTTGGGTTAGGTCAATCCGTTCGCGAGATATGGGAGTTTGAAGCCAAGAAATGGTTGAGAAGGCAAAAATTTTTCGCAATTCTGCTGCTCCAAACGCTTAACCAAAATGGCCAAGGGAAAAAATACACATACCGCTGTAATCGGGCGAGTTTCTACTTTCAGATGCAATAGGAATTTTTGGGTTAGGTCAGTCTGTTCGCGAGATATAGGAGTTTGAAACCAAGAAATGGTAGAGAAGGCAAAAAATTTTTCACAATTCTGCTGCTCCAAACGCTTAACCAGAATGGGCTAGGGAAAAAATACACATACCGTTGTAATCGGGCGAGTTTCTACTTTCAGATGCAATAGGAATTTTTGGGTTAGGTCAATCCGTTCGCGAGATATGGGAGTTTGAAGACAAGAAATGGTTGAGAAGGCAAAAAATTTTTCGCAATTCTGCTGCTCCGAACGCTTAACCAGAATGGCCTAGGGAAAAAATACACATACCGTTGTAATCGGGCGAGTTTCTACTTTCAGATGCAAAAGGAATTTTTGGGTTAGGTCAATCCGTTCGCGAGATATTGGAGTTTGAAGACAAGAAATGGTTGAGAAGGCAAAAAATTTTTCGCAATTCTGCTGCTCCAAACGATTAACCAGAATGGCCTAGGGAAAAAATACACATACCGTTGTAATCGGGCGAGTTTCTACCTTCAGATGCAATAGGAATCTTTGGGTTAGGTCAATCCGTTCGCGAGATATGGGAGTTTGAAGCCAAGAAATGGTAGAGAAGGCAAAAAATTTTTCACAATTCTGCTGCTCCAAACGCTTAACCAGGATGGCCTAGGGAAAAAATACACATACCGTTGTAATCGGGTGAGTTTCTACTTTCAGATGCAATAGGAATTTTTGGGTTAGGTCAATCCGTTCGCGAGATATGGGAGTTTGAAGCCAAGAAATGGTTGAGAAGCCAAAAAATTTTTCGCAATTCTGCTGCTCCAAACGCTTAACTAGAATGACCTAGGGAAAAAATAAACATACCGTTGTAATCGGGCGAGTTTCTACTTTCAGATGCAATAGGAATTTTTGGGTTAGGTCAATCCGTTCGCGAGATATGGGAGTTTGAACCCAAGAAATGGTAGAGAAGGCAAAAAATTTTTCACAATTCTGCTGCTCCAAACGCTTAACCAAAATGGCCAAGGAAAAAAATACACATACCGCTGTAATCGGGCGAGTTTCTACTTTCAGATGCAATAGGAATTTTTGGGTTAGGTCAATCCGTTCGCGAGATATGGGAGTTTGAAGCCAAGAAATGGTAGAGAAGGCAAAAAATTTTTCAAAATTCTGCTGCTCCAAACGCTTAACCAGAATGGCATAGGGAAAAAATACACATACCGTTGTAATCGGGCGAGTTTCTACTTTCCGATGCAATAGGAATTTTTGGGTTAGGTCAATCCGTTCGCGAGATATGGGACTTTGAAGCCAAGAAACGGTTGAGAAGGCAAAAAATTTTCGCAATTCTGCTGCTCCAAACGCTTATCCAGAATCGCCTACGGAAAAAATACACATACGGTTGTAATCGGGCGAGTTTCTACTTTCAGATGCAATAGGAATTTTTGGGTTACGTCAATCCGTTCGAGAGATATGGGAGTTTGAAGCTAAGAAATGGTTGAGAAGACAACAAATTTTTCGCACTTCTGCTGCTCCAAACGCTTAACCAGAATGGCCTAGGGAAAAAATACACATACCGTTGTAATCGGGTGAGTTTCTACTTTCAGATGCAATAGGTACTTTGGGTTAGGTCTATCCGTTCGCGAGATATGGGAGTTTGAAGCCAAGAAATGGTTGAGAAGCCAACAAATTTTTCGCAATTCTGCTGCTCCAAACGCTTAACTAGAATGACCTAGGGAAAAAATAAACATACCGTTGTAATCGGGCGAGTTTCTAATTTCAGATGCAATAAGAATTTTTGTGTTAGGTCAATCCGTTCGCGAGATATGGGAGTTTGAAGCCAAGAAATGGTAGAGAAGGCAAAAAATTTTTCACAATTCTGCTGCCCCAAACGCTTAACCAAAATGGCCAAGGGAAAAAATACACATACCGCTGTAATCGGGCGAGTTTCTACTTTCAGATGCAATAGGAATTTTTGGGTTAGGTCAAACCGTTCGCGAGATATGGGAGTTTGAAGCCAAGAAATGGTAGAGAAGGCAAAAAATTTTTCACAATTCTGCTGCTCCAAACGCTTAACCAGAATGGCCTAGGGAAAAAATACACATACCGTTGTAATCGGGCGAGTTTCTACTTTCAGATGCAATAGGAATTTTTGGGTTAGGTCAATCCGTTCGCGAGATATGGGAGTTTGAAGCCAAGAAATGGTAGAGAAGGCAAAAAATTTTTCAAAATTCTGCTGCTCCAAACGCTTAACCAGAATGGCCTAGGGAAAAAATACACATACCGTTGTAATCGGGCGAGTTTCTACTTTCAGATGCAATAGGAATTTTTGGGTTAGGTCAATCCGTTCGCGAGATATGGGAGTTTGAACCCAAGAAATGGTAGAGAAGGCAAAAAATTTTTCACAATTCTGCTGCTCCAAACGCTTAACCAAAATGGCCAAGGGAAAAAATACACATACCGCTGTAATCGGGCGAGTTTCTACTTTCAGATGCAATAGGAATTTTTGGGTTAGGTCAATCCGTTCGCGAGATATGGGAGTTTGAAGCCAAGAAATGGTAGAGAAGGCAAAAAATTTTTCAAAATTCTGCTGCTCCAAACGCTTAACCAGAATGGCCTAGGGAAAAAATACACATACCGTTGTAATCGGGCGAGTTTCTACTTTCAGATGCAATAGGAATTTTTGAGTTAGGTCAATCCGTTCGCGAGATATGGGACTTTGAAGCCAAGAAATGGTTGAGAAGGCAAAAAATTCTTCGCAATTCTGCTGCTCCAAACGCTTATCCAGAATGGCCTACGGAAAAAATACACATACGGTTGTAAACGGGCGAGTTTCTACTTTCAGATGCAATAGGAATTTTTGGGTTAGGTCAATCCGTTCGCGAGATATGGGAGTTTGAAGCCAAGAAATGGTTGAGAAGGCAAAAAATTTTTCGCAATTCTGCTGCTCCAAACGCTTAACCAAAATGGCCAAGGGAAAAAATACACACACCGCTGTAATCGGGCGAGTTTCTACTTTCAGATGCAATAGGAATTTTTGGGTTAGGTCAGTCTGTTCGCGAGATATGGGAGTTTGAAGCCAAGAAATGGTAGAGAAGGCAAAAAATTTTTCACAACTCTGCTGCTCCAAACGCTTAACCAGAATGGCCTAGGGAAAAAATACACATATCGATGTAATCGGGTGAGTTTCTACTTTCAGATGCAATAGGAATTTTTGGGTTAGGTCAATCCGTTCGCGAGATATGGGAGTTTGTAGCCAAGAAATGGTAGAGAAGGCAAAAAATTTTTCAAAATTCTGCTGCTCCAAACGCTTAACCAGAATGGCCTAGGGAAAAAATACACATACCGTTGTAATCGGGCGAGTTTCTACTTTCAGATGCAATAGGAATTTTTGGGTTAGGTCAATCCGTTCGCGAGATATGGGACTTTGAAGCCAAGAAATGGTTGAGAAGGCAAAAAATTTTTCGCAATTCTGCTGCTCCAAACGCTTAACCAGAATGGCCTAGGGAAAAAATACACATACCGTTGTAATCGGGCGAGTTTCTACTTTCAGATGCAATAGGAATTTTTTGGTTACGTCAATCCGTTCGAGAGATATGGGAGTTTGAAGCTAAGAAATGGTTGAGAAGACAACAAATTTTTCGCACTTCTGCTGCTCCAAACGCTTAACCAGAATGGCCTAGGGAAAAAATACACATACCGTTGTAATCGGGTGAGTTTCTACTTTCAGATGCAATAGGAACTTTGGGTTAGGTCTAGCCGTTCGCGAGATATGGGAGTTTGAAGCCAAGAAATGGTTGAGAAGCCAAAAAATTTTTCGCAATTCTGCTGCTCCAAACGCTTAACTAGAATGACCTAGGGAAAAAATAAACATACCGTTGTAATCGGGCGAGTTTCTAATTTCAGATGCAATAAGAATTTTTGGGTTAGGTCAATCCGTTCGCGAGATATGGGAGTTTGAAGCCAAGAAATGGTAGAGAAGGCAAAAAATTTTTCACAATTCTGCTGCCCCAAACGCTTAACCAAAATGGCCAAGGGAAAAAATACACATACCGCTGTAATCGGGCGAGTTTCTACTTTCAGATGCAATAGGAATTTTTGGGTTAGGTCAAACCGTTCGCGAGATATGGGAGTTTGAAGCCAAGAAATGGTAGAGAAGGCAAAAAATTTTTCACAATTCTGCTGCTCCAAACGCTTAACCAGAATGGCCTAGGGAAAAAATACACATACCGTTGTAATCGGGCGAGTTTCTACTTTCAGATGCAATAGGAATTTTTGGGTTAGGTCAATCCGTTCGCGAGATATGGGACTTTGAAGCCAAGAAATGGTTGAGAAGGCAAAAAATTTTTCGCAATTCTGCTGCTCCAAACGCTTATCCAGAATGGCCTACGGAAAAAATACACATACGGTTGTAAACGGGCGAGTTTCTACTTTCAGATGCAATAGGAATTTTTGGGTTAGGTCAATCCGTTCGCGAGATATGGGAGTTTGAAGCCAAGAAATGGTTGAGAAGGCAAAAAATTTTTCGCAATTCTGCTGCTCCAAACGCTTAACCAAAATGGCCAAGGGAAAAAATACACACACCGCTGTAATCGGGCGAGTTTCTACTTTCAGATGCAATAGGAATTTTTGGGTTAGGTCAGTCTGTTCGCGAGATATGGGAGTTTGAAGCCAAGAAATGGTAGAGAAGGCAAAAAATTTTTCACAATTCTGCTGCTCCAAACGCTTAACCAGAATGGCCTAGGGAAAAAATACACATATCGATGTAATCGGGTGAGTTTCTACTTTCAGATGCAATAGGAATTTTTGGGTTAGGTCAATCCGTTCGCGAGATATGGGAGTTTGAAGCCAAGAAATGGTAGAGAAGGCAAAAAATTTTTCACAATTCTGCTGCTGCAAACGCTTAACCAGAATGGCCAAGGGAAAAAATACACATACCGTTGTAATCGGGCGAGTTTCTACTTTCAGATGCAATAAGAATTTTTGGGTTAGGTCAATCCGTTCGCGAGATATGGGAGTTTGAAGCCAAGAAATGGTTGAGAAGGCAACAAATTTTTCGCAATTCTGCTGCTCCAAACGCTTAACCAAAATGGCCAAGGGAAAAAATACACATACCGCTGTAATCGGGCGAGTTTCTACTTTCAGATGCAATAGGAATTTTTGGGTTAGGTCAGTCTGTTCGCGAGATATAGGAGTTTGAAACCAAGAAATGGTAGAGAAGGCAAAAAATTTTTCACAATTCTGCTGCTCCAAACGCTTAACCAGAATGGGCTAGGGAAAAAATACACATACCGTTGTAATCGGGCGAGTTTCTACTTTCAGATGCAATAGGAATTTTTGGGTTAGGTCAATCCGTTCGCGAGATATGGGAGTTTGAAGACAAGAAATGGTTGAGAAGGCAAAAAATTTTTCGCAATTCTGCTGCTCCGAACGCTTAACCAGAATGGCCTAGGGAAAAAATACACATACCGTTGTAATCGGGCGAGTTTCTACTTTCAGATGCAAAAGGAATTTTTGGGTTAGGTCAATCCGTTCGCGAGATATGGGAGTTTGAAGACAAGAAATGGTTGAGAAGGCAAAAAATTTTTCGCAATTCTGCTGCTCCAAACGATTAACCAGAATGGCCTAGGGAAAAAATACACATACCGTTGTAATCGGGCGAGTTTCTACCTTCAGATGCAATAGGAATCTTTGGGTTAGGTCAATCCGTTCGCGAGATATGGGAGTTTGAAGCCAAGAAATGGTAGAGAAGGCAAAAAATTTTTCACAATTCTGCTGCTCCAAACGCTTAACCAGGATGGCCTAGGGAAAAAATACACATACCGTTGTAATCGGGTGAGTTTCTACTTTCAGATGCAATAGGAATTTTTGGGTTAGGTCAATCCGTTCGCGAGATATGGGAGTTTGAAGCCAAGAAATGGTTGAGAAGCCAAAAAATTTTTCGCAATTCTGCTGCTCCAAACGCTTAACTAGAATGACCTAGGGAAAAAATAAACATACCGTTGTAATCGGGCGAGTTTCTACTTTCAGATGCAATAGGAATTTTTGGGTTAGGTCAATCCGTTCGCGAGATATGGGAGTTTGAACCCAAGAAATGGTAGAGAAGGCAAAAAATTTTTCACAATTCTGCTGCTCCAAACGCTTAACCAAAATGGCCAAGGAAAAAAATACACATACCGCTGTAATCGGGCGAGTTTCTACTTTCAGATGCAATAGGAATTTTTGGGTTAGGTCAATCCGTTCGCGAGATATGGGAGTTTGAAGCCAAGAAATGGTAGAGAAGGCAAAAAATTTTTCAAAATTCTGCTGCTCCAAACGCTTAACCAGAATGGCATAGGGAAAAAATACACATACCGTTGTAATCGGGCGAGTTTCTACTTTCCGATGCAATAGGAATTTTTGGGTTAGGTCAATCCGTTCGCGAGATATGGGACTTTGAAGCCAAGAAACGGTTGAGAAGGCAAAAAATTTTTCGCAATTCTGCTGCTCCAAACGCTTATCCAGAATGGCCTACGGAAAAAATACACATACGGTTGTAATCGGGCGAGTTTCTACTTTCAGATGCAATAGGAATTTTTGGGTTACGTCAATCCGTTCGAGAGATATGGGAGTTTGAAGCTAAGAAATGGTTGAGAAGACAACAAATTTTTCGCACTTCTGCTGCTCCAAACGCTTAACCAGAATGGCCTAGGGAAAAAATACACATACCGTTGTAATCGGGTGAGTTTCTACTTTCAGATGCAATAGGAATTTTTGGGTTAGGTCAAACCGTTCGCGAGATATGGGAGTTTGAAGCCAAGAAATGGTAGAGAAGGCAAAAAATTTTTCACAATTCTGCTGCTCCAAACGCTTAACCAGAATGGCCTAGGGAAAAAATACACATACCGTTGTAATCGGGTGAGTTTCTACTTTCAGATGCAATAGGAATTTTTGGGTTAGGTCAATCCGTTCGCGAGATATGGGAGTTTGAAGCCAAGAAATGGTAGAGAAGGCAAAAAATTTTTCACAATTCTGCTGCTCCAAACGCTTAACCAGAATGGCCTAGGGAAAAAATACACATACCGTTGTAATCGGGCGAGTTTCTACTTTCAGATGCAATAGGAATTTTTGGGTTAGGTCAATCCGTTCGCGAGATATGGGAGTTTGAAGCCAAGAAATGGTAGAGAAGGCAAAAAATTTTTCAAAATTCTGCTGCTCCTAACGCTTAACCAGAATGGCCTAGGGAAACAATACACATACCGTTGTAATCGGGCGAGTTTCTACTTTCAGATGCAATAGGAATTTTTGGGTTAGGTCAATCCGTTCGCGAGATATGGGAGTTTGAACCCAAGAAATGGTAGAGAAGGCAAAAAATTTTTCACAATTCTGCTGCTCCAAACGCTTAACCAAAATGGCCAAGGGAAAAAATACACATACCGCTGTAATCGGGCGAGATTCTACTTTCAGATGCAATAGGAATTTTTGGGTTAGGTCAATCCATTCGCGAGATATGGGAGTTTGAAGCCAAGAAATGGTAGAGAAGGCAAAAAATTTTTCAAAATTCTGCTGCTCCAAACGCTTAACCAGAATGGCCTAGGGAAAAAATACACATACCGTTGTAATCGGGCGAGTTTCTACTTTCAGATGCAATAGGAATTTTTGGGTTAGGTCAATCCGTTCGCGAGATATGGGACTTTGAAGCCAAGAAATGGTTGAGAAGGCAAAAAATTTTTCGCAATTCTGCTGCTCCAAACGCTTATCCAGAATGGCCTACGGAAAAAATACACATACGGTTGTAATCGGGCGAGTTTCTACTTTCAGATGCAATAGGAATTTTTGGGTTAGGTCAATCCGTTCGCGAGATATGGGAGTTTGAAGCCAAGAAATGGTTGAGAAGGCAAAAAATTTTTCGCAATTCTGCTGCTCCAAACGCTTAACCAAAATGGCCAAGGGAAAAAATACACATACCGCTGTAATCGGGCGAGTTTCTACTTTCAGATGCAATAGGAATTTTTGGGTTAGGTCAGTCTGTTAGCGAGATATGGGAGTTTGAAGCCAAGAAATGGTAGAGAAGGCAAAAAATTTTTCACAATTCTGCTGCTCCAAACGCTTAACCAGAATGGCCTAGGGAAAAAATACACATATCGATGTAATCGGGTGAGTTTCTACTTTCAGATGCAATAGGAATTTTTGGGTTAGGTCAATCCGTTCGCGAGATATGGGAGTTTGAAGCCAAGAAATGGTAGAGAAGGCAAAAAATTTTTCACAATTCTGCTGCTGCAAACGCTTAACCAGAATGGCCAAGGGAAAAAATACACATACCGTTGTAATCGGGCGAGTTTCTACTTTCAGATGCGATAAGAATTTTTGGGTTAGGTCAATCCGTTCGCGAGATATGGGAGTTTGAAGCCAAGAAATGGTTGAGAAGGCAAAAAATTTTTCGCAATTCTGCTGCTCCAAACGCTTAACCAAAATGGCCAAGGGAAAAAATACACATACCGCTGTAATCGGGCGAGTTTCTACTTTCAGATGCAATAGGAATTTTTGGGTTAGGTCAGTCTGTTCGCGAGATATAGGAGTTTGAAACCAAGAAATGGTAGAGAAGGCAAATAATTTTTCACAATTCTGCTGCTCCAAACGCTTAACCAGAATGGGCTAGGGAAAAAATACACATACCGTTGTAATCGGGCGAGTTTCTACTTTCAGATGCAATAGGAATTTTTGGGTTAGGTCAATCCGTTCGCGAGATATGGGAGTTTGAAGCCAAGAAATGGTTGAGAAGCCAAAAAATTTTTCGCAATTCTGCTGCTCCAAACGCTTAACTAGAACGACCTAGGGAAAAAATAAACATACCGTTGTAATCGGGCGAGTTTCTACTTTCAGATGCAATAGGAATTTTTGGGTTAGGTCAATCCGTTCGCGAGATATGGGAGTTTGAACCCAAGAAATGGTAGAGAAGGCAAAAAATTTTTCACAATTCTGCTGCTCCAAACGCTTAACCAAAATGGCCAAGGGAAAAAATACACATACCGCTGTAATCGGGCGAGTTTCTACTTTCAGATGCAATAGGAATTTTTGGGTTAGGTCAATCCGTTCGCGAGATATGGGAGTTTGAAGCCAAGAAATGGTTGAGAAGGCAAAAAATTTTTCACAATTCTGCTGCTGCAAACGCTTAACCAGAATGGCCAAGGGAAAAAATACACATACCGTTGTAATCGGGCGAGTTTCTACTTTCAGATGCGATAAGAATTTTTGGGTTAGGTCAATCCGTTCGCGAGATATGGGAGTTTGAAGCCAAGAAATGGTTGAGAAGGCAAAAAATTTTTCGCAATTCTGCTGCTCCAAACGCTTAACCAAAATGGCCAAGGGAAAAAATACACATACCGCTGTAATCGGGCGAGTTTCTACTTTCAGATGCAATAGGAATTTTTGGGTTAGGTCAGTCTGTTCGCGAGATATAGGAGTTTGAAACCAAGAAATGGTAGAGAAGGCAAATAATTTTTCACAATTCTGCTGCTCCAAACGCTTAACCAGAATGGGCTGGGGAAAAAATACACATACCGTTGTAATCGGGCGAGTTTCTACTTTCAGATGCAATAGGAATTTTTGGGTTAGGTCAATCCGTTCGCGAGATATGGGAGTTTGAAGCCAAGAAATGGTTGAGAAGCCAAAAAATTTTTCGCAATTCTGCTGCTCCAAACGCTTAACTAGAACGACCTAGGGAAAAAATACACATACCGTTGTAATCGGGCGAGTTTCTACTTTCAGATGCAATAGGAATTTTTGGGTTAGGTCAATCCGTTCGCGAGATATGGGAGTTTGAAGCCAAGAAATGGTTGAGAAGGCAAAAAATTTTTCGCAATTCTGCTGCTCCAAACGCTTAACCAAAATGGCCAAGGGAAAAAATACACATACCGCTGTAATCGGGCGAGTTTCTACTTTCAGATGCAATAGGAATTTTTGGGTTAGGTCAATCCGTTCGCGAGATATGGGAGTTTGAAGCCAAGAAATGGTTGAGAAGGCAAAAAATTTTTCGCAATTCTGCTGCTCCAAACGCTTATCCAGAATGGCCTACGGAAAAAATACACATACGGTTGTAATCGGGCGAGTTTCTACTTTCAGATGCAATAGGAATTTTTGGGTTACGTCAATCCGTTCGAGAGATATGGGAGTTTGAAGCTAAGAAATGGTTGAGAAGACAACAAATTTTTCGCACTTCTGCTGCTCCAAACGCTTAACCAGAATGGCCTAGGGAAAAAATACACATACCGTTGTAATCGGGTGAGTTTCTACTTTCAGATGCAATAGGAATTTTTGGGTTACGTCAAACCGTTCGCGAGATATGGGAGTTTGAAGCCAAGAAATGGTAGAGAAGGCAAAAAATTTTTCACAATTCTGCTGCTCCAAACGCTTAACCAGAATGGCCTAGGGAAAAAATACACATACCGTTGTAATCGGGCGAGTTTCTACTTTCAGATGCAATAGGAATTTTTGGGTTAGGTCAATCCGTTCGCGAGATATGGGAGTTTGAAGCCAAGAAATGGTTGAGAAGGCAAAAAATTTTTCGCAATTCTGCTGCTCCAAACGCTTAACCAAAATGGCCAAGGGAAAAAATACACATACCGTTGTAATCGGGCGAGTTTCTACTTTCAGATGCAATAGGAATTTTTGGGTTAGGTCAATCCGTTCGCGAGATATGGGAGTTTGAACCCAAGAAATGGTAGAGAAGGCAAAAAATTTTTCACAATTCTGCTGCTCCAAACGCTTAACCAAAATGGCCAAGGAAAAAAATACACATACCGCTGTAATCGGGCGAGTTTCTACTTTCAGATGCAATAGGAATTTTTGGGTTAGGTCAATCCGTTCGCGAGATATGGGAGTTTGAAGCCAAGAAATGGTAGAGAAGGCAAAAAATTTTTCAAAATTCTGCTGCTCCAAACGCTTAACCAGAATGGCATAGGGAAAAAATACACATACCGTTGTAATCGGGCGAGTTTCTACTTTCCGATGCAATAGGAATTTTTGGGTTAGGTCAATCCGTTCGCGAGATATGGGACTTTGAAGCCAAGAAACGGTTGAGAAGGCAAAAAATTTTTCGCAATTCTGCTGCTCCAAACGCTTATCCAGAATGGCCTACGGAAAAAATACACATACGGTTGTAATCGGGCGAGTTTCTACTTTCAGATGCAATAGGAATTTTTGGGTTACGTCAATCCGTTCGAGAGATATGGGAGTTTGAAGCTAAGAAATGGTTGAGAAGACAACAAATTTTTCGCACTTCTGCTGCTCCAAACGCTTAACCAGAATGGCCTAGGGAAAAAATACACATACCGTTGTAATCGGGTGAGTTTCTACTTTCAGATGCAATAGGAATTTTTGGGTTAGGTCAAACCGTTCGCGAGATATGGGAGTTTGAAGCCAAGAAATGGTAGAGAAGGCAAAAAATTTTTCACAATTCTGCTGCTCCAAACGCTTAACCAGAATGGCCTAGGGAAAAAATACACATACCGTTGTAATCGGGTGAGTTTCTACTTTCAGATGCAATAGGAATTTTTGGGTTAGGTCAATCCGTTCGCGAGATATGGGAGTTTGAAGCCAAGAAATGGTAGAGAAGGCAAAAAATTTTTCACAATTCTGCTGCTCCAAACGCTTAACCAGAATGGCCTAGGGAAAAAATACACATACCGTTGTAATCGGGCGAGTTTCTACTTTCAGATGCAATAGGAATTTTTGGGTTAGGTCAATCCGTTCGCGAGATATGGGAGTTTGAAGCCAAGAAATGGTAGAGAAGGCAAAAAATTTTTCAAAATTCTGCTGCTCCAAACGCTTAACCAGAATGGCCTAGGGAAAAAATACACATACCGTTGTAATCGGGTGAGTTTCTACTTTCACATGCAATAGGAATTTTTGGGTTAGGTCAAACCGTTCGCGAGATATGGGAGTTTGAAGCCAAGAAATGGTAGAGAAGGCAAAAAATTTTTCACAATTCTGCTGCTCCAAACGCTTAATCAGAATTGCCTAGGGAAAAAATACACATACCGTTGTAATCGGGCGAGTTTCTACTTTCAGATGCAATAGGAATTTTTGGGTTAGGTCAATCCGTTCGCGAGATATGGGAGTTTGAAGCCAAGAAATGGTAGAGAAGGCAAAAAATTTTTCAAAATTCTGCTGCTCCTAACGCTTAACCAGAATGGCCTAGGGAAACAATACACATACCGTTGTAATCGGGCGAGTTTCTACTTTCAGATGCAATAGGAATTTTTGGGTTAGGTCAATCCGTTCGCGAGATATGGGAGTTTGAAGCCAAGAAATGGTAGAGAAGGCAAAAAATTTTTCAAAATTCTGCTGCTCCAAACGCTTAACCAGAATGGCCTAGGGAAAAAATACACATACCGTTGTAATCGGGTGAGTTTCTACTTTCAGATGCAATAGGAATTTTTGGGTTAGGTCAAACCGTTCGCGAGATATGGGAGTTTGAAGCCAAGAAATGGTAGAGAAGGCAAAAAATTTTTCACAATTCTGCTGCTCCAAACGCTTAACCAGAATTGCCTAGGGAAAAAATACACATACCGTTGTAATCGGGCGAGTTTCTACTTTCAGATGCAATAGGAATTTTTGGGTTAGGTCAATCCGTTCGCGAGATATGGGAGTTTGAAGCCAAGAAATGGTAGAGAAGGCAAAAAATTTTTCAAAATTCTGCTGCTCCTAACGCTTAACCAGAATGGCCTAGGGAAACAATACACATACCGTTGTAATCGGGCGAGTTTCTACTTTCAGATGCAATAGGAATTTTTGGGTTAGGTCAATCCGTTCGCGAGATATGGGAGTTTGAACCCAAGAAATGGTAGAGAAGGCAAAAAATTTTTCACAATTCTGCTGCTCCAAACGCTTAACCAAAATGGCCAAGGGAAAAAATACACATACCGCTGTAATCGGGCGAGATTCTACTTTCAGATGCAATAGGAATTTTTGGGTTAGGTCAATCCATTCGCGAGATATGGGAGTTTGAAGCCAAGAAATGGTAGAGAAGGCAAAAAATTTTTCAAAATTCTGCTGCTCCAAACGCTTAACCAGAATGGCCTAGGGAAAAAATACACATACCGTTGTAATCGGGCGAGTTTCTACTTTCAGATGCAATAGGAATTTTTGGGTTAGGTCAATCCGTTCGCGAGATATGGGACTTTGAAGCCAAGAAATGGTTGAGAAGGCAAAAAATTTTTCGCAATTCTGCTGCTCCAAACGCTTATCCAGAATGGCCTACGGAAAAAATACACATACGGTTGTAATCGGGCGAGTTTCTACTTTCAGATGCAATAGGAATTTTTGGGTTAGGTCAATCCGTTCGCGAGATATGGGAGTTTGAAGCCAAGAAATGGTTGAGAAGGCAAAAAATTTTTCGCAATTCTGCTGCTCCAAACGCTTAACCAAAATGGCCAAGGGAAAAAATACACATACCGCTGTAATCGGGCTAGTTTCTACTTTCAGATGCAATAGGAATTTTTGGGTTAGGTCAGTCTGTTAGCGAGATATGGGAGTTTGAAGCCAAGAAATGGTAGAGAAGGCAAAAAATTTTTCACAATTCTGCTGCTCCAAACGCTTAACCAGAATGGCCTAGGGAAAAAATACACATATCGATGTAATCGGGTGAGTTTCTACTTTCAGATGCAATAGGAATTTTTGGGTTAGGTCAATCCGTTCGCGAGATATGGGAGTTTGAAGCCAAGAAATGGTAGAGAAGGCAAAAAATTTTTCACAATTCTGCTGCTGCAAACGCTTAACCAGAATGGCCAAGGGAAAAAATACACATACCGTTGTAATCGGGCGAGTTTCTACTTTCAGATGCGATAAGAATTTTTGGGTTAGGTCAATCCGTTCGCGAGATATGGGAGTTTGAAGCCAAGAAATGGTTGAGAAGGCAAAAAATTTTTCGCAATTCTGCTGCTCCAAACGCTTAACCAAAATGGCCAAGGGAAAAAATACACATACCGCTGTAATCGGGCGAGTTTCTACTTTCAGATGCAATAGGAATTTTTGGGTTAGGTCAGTCTGTTCGCGAGATATAGGAGTTTGAAACCAAGAAATGGTAGAGAAGGCAAATAATTTTTCACAATTCTGCTGCTCCAAACGCTTAACCAGAATGGGCTAGGGAAAAAATACACATACCGTTGTAATCGGGCGAGTTTCTACTTTCAGATGCAATAGGAATTTTTGGGTTAGGTCAATCCGTTCGCGAGATATGGGAGTTTGAAGCCAAGAAATGGTTGAGAAGCCAAAAAATTTTTCGCAATTCTGCTGCTCCAAACGCTTAACTAGAACGACCTAGGGAAAAAATAAACATACCGTTGTAATCGGGCGAGTTTCTACTTTCAGATGCAATAGGAATTTTTGGGTTAGGTCAATCCGTTCGCGAGATATGGGAGTTTGAACCCAAGAAATGGTAGAGAAGGCAAAAAATTTTTCACAATTCTGCTGCTCCAAACGCTTAACCAAAATGGCCAAGGGAAAAAATACACATACCGCTGTAATCGGGCGAGTTTCTACTTTCAGATGCAATAGGAATTTTTGGGTTAGGTCAATCCGTTCGCGAGATATGGGAGTTTGAAGCCAAGAAATGGTTGAGAAGGCAAAAAATTTTTCGCAATTCTGCTGCTCCAAACGCTTATCCAGAATGGCCTACGGAAAAAATACACATACGGTTGTAATCGGGCGAGTTTCTACTTTCAGATGCAATAGGAATTTTTGGGTTACGTCAATCCGTTCGAGAGATATGGGAGTTTGAAGCTAAGAAATGGTTGAGAAGACAACAAATTTTTCGCACTTCTGCTGCTCCAAACGCTTAACCAGAATGGCCTAGGGAAAAAATACACATACCGTTGTAATCGGGTGAGTTTCTACTTTCAGATGCAATAGGAATTTTTGGGTTACGTCAAACCGTTCGCGAGATATGGGAGTTTGAAGCCAAGAAATGGTAGAGAAGGCAAAAAATTTTTCACAATTCTGCTGCTCCAAACGCTTAACCAGAATGGCCTAGGGAAAAAATACACATACCGTTGTAATCGGGCGAGTTTCTACTTTCAGATGCAATAGGAATTTTTGGGTTAGGTCAATCCGTTCGCGAGATATGGGAGTTTGAAGCCAAGAAATGGTTGAGAAGGCAAAAAATTTTTCGCAATTCTGCTGCTCCAAACGCTTAACCAAAATGGCCAAGGGAAAAAATACACATACCGTTGTAATCGGGCGAGTTTCTACTTTCAGATGCAATAGGAATTTTTGGGTTAGGTCAATCCGTTCGCGAGATATGGGAGTTTGAACCCAAGAAATGGTAGAGAAGGCAAAAAATTTTTCACAATTCTGCTGCTCCAAACGCTTAACCAAAATGGCCAAGGAAAAAAATACACATACCGCTGTAATCGGGCGAGTTTCTACTTTCAGATGCAATAGGAATTTTTGGGTTAGGTCAATCCGTTCGAGAGATATGGGAGTTTGAAGCTAAGAAATGGTTGAGAAGACAACAAATTTTTCGCACTTCTGCTGCTCCAAACGCTTAACCAGAATGGCCTAGGGAAAAAATACACATACCGTTGTAATCGGGTGAGTTTCTACTTTCAGATGCAATAGGAATTTTTGGGTTAGGTCAAACCGTTCGCGAGATATGGGAGTTTGAAGCCAAGAAATGGTAGAGAAGGCAAAAAATTTTTCACAATTCTGCTGCTCCAAACGCTTAACCAGAATGGCCTTGGGAAAAAATACACATACCGTTGTAATCGGGTGAGTTTCTACTTTCAGATGCAATAGGAATTTTTGGGTTAGGTCAATCCGTTCGCGAGATATGGGAGTTTGAAGCCAAGAAATGGTAGAGAAGGCAAAAAATTTTTCACAATTCTGCTGCTCCAAACGCTTAACCAGAATGGCCTAGGGAAAAAATACACATACCGTTGTAATCGGGCGAGTTTCTACTTTCAGATGCAATAGGAATTTTTGGGTTAGGTCAATCCGTTCGCGAGATATGGGAGTTTGAAGCCAAGAAATGGTAGAGAAGGCAAAAAATTTTTCAAAATTCTGCTGCTCCAAACGCTTAACCAGAATGGCCTAGGGAAAAAATACACATACCGTTGTAATCGGGTGAGTTTCTACTTTCAGATGCAATAGGAATTTTTGGGTTAGGTCAAACCGTTCGCGAGATATGGGAGTTTGAAGCCAAGAAATGGTAGAGAAGGCAAAAAATTTTTCACAATTCTGCTGCTCCAAACGCTTAACCAGAATTGCCTAGGGAAAAAATACACATACCGTTGTAATCGGGCGAGTTTCTACTTTCAGATGCAATAGGAATTTTTGGGTTAGGTCAATCCGTTCGCGAGATATGGGAGTTTGAAGCCAAGAAATGGTAGAGAAGGCAAAAAATTTTTCAAAATTCTGCTGCTCCTAACGCTTAACCAGAATGGCCTAGGGAAACAATACACATACCGTTGTAATCGGGCGAGTTTCTACTTTCAGATGCAATAGGAATTTTTGGGTTAGGTCAATCCGTTCGCGAGATATGGGAGTTTGAACCCAAGAAATGGTAGAGAAGGCAAAAAATTTTTCACAATTCTGCTGCTCCAAACGCTTAACCAAAATGGCCAAGGGAAAAAATACACATACCGCTGTAATCGGGCGAGATTCTACTTTCAGATGCAATAGGAATTTTTGGGTTAGGTCAATCCATTCGCGAGATATGGGAGTTTGAAGCCAAGAAATGGTAGAGAAGGCAAAAAATTTTTCAAAATTCTGCTGCTCCAAACGCTTAACCAGAATGGCCTAGGGAAAAAATACACATACCGTTGTAATCGGGCGAGTTTCTACTTTCAGATGCAATAGGAATTTTTGGGTTAGGTCAATCCGTTCGCGAGATATGGGACTTTGAAGCCAAGAAATGGTTGAGAAGGCAAAAAATTTTTCGCAATTCTGCTGCTCCAAACGCTTATCCAGAATGGCCTACGGAAAAAATACACATACGGTTGTAATCGGGCGAGTTTCTACTTTCAGATGCAATAGGAATTTTTGGGTTAGGTCAATCCGTTCGCGAGATATGGGAGTTTGAAGCCAAGAAATGGTTGAGAAGGCAAAAAATTTTTCGCAATTCTGCTGCTCCAAACGCTTAACCAAAATGGCCAAGGGAAAAAATACACATACCGCTGTAATCGGGCGAGTTTCTACTTTCAGATGCAATAGGAATTTTTGGGTTAGGTCAGTCTGTTAGCGAGATATGGGAGTTTGAAGCCAAGAAATGGTAGAGAAGGCAAAAAATTTTTCACAATTCTGCTGCTCCAAACGCTTAACCAGAATGGCCTAGGGAAAAAATACACATATCGATGTAATCGGGTGAGTTTCTACTTTCAGATGCAATAGGAATTTTTGGGTTAGGTCAATCCGTTCGCGAGATATGGGAGTTTGAAGCCAAGAAATGGTAGAGAAGGCAAAAAATTTTTCACAATTCTGCTGCTGCAAACGCTTAACCAGAATGGCCAAGGGAAAAAATACACATACCGTTGTAATCGGGCGAGTTTCTACTTTCAGATGCGATAAGAATTTTTGGGTTAGGTCAATCCGTTCGCGAGATATGGGAGTTTGAAGCCAAGAAATGGTTGAGAAGGCAAAAAATTTTTCGCAATTCTGCTGCTCCAAACGCTTAATCAAAATGGCCAAGGGAAAAAATACACATACCGCTGTAATCGGGCGAGTTTCTACTTTCAGATGCAATAGGAATTTTTGGGTTAGGTCAGTCTGTTCGCGAGATATAGGAGTTTGAAACCAAGAAATGGTAGAGAAGGCAAATAATTTTTCACAATTCTGCTGCTCCAAACGCTTAACCAGAATGGGCTAGGGAAAAAATACACATACCGTTGTAATCGGGCGAGTTTCTACTTTCAGATGCAATAGGAATTTTTGGGTTAGGTCAATCCGTTCGCGAGATATGGGAGTTTGAAGCCAAGAAATGGTTGAGAAGCCAAAAAATTTTTCGCAATTCTGCTGCTCCAAACGCTTAACTAGAACGACCTAGGGAAAAAATAAACATACCGTTGTAATCGGGCGAGTTTCTACTTTCAGATGCAATAGGAATTTTTGGGTTAGGTCAATCCGTTCGCGAGATATGGGAGTTTGAACCCAAGAAATGGTAGAGAAGGCAAAAAATTTTTCACAATTCTGCTGCTCCAAACGCTTAACCAAAATGGCCAAGGGAAAAAATACACATACCGCTGTAATCGGGCGAGTTTCTACTTTCAGATGCAATAGGAATTTTTGGGTTAGGTCAATCCGTTCGCGAGATATGGGAGTTTGAAGCCAAGAAATGGTTGAGAAGGCAAAAAATTTTTCGCAATTCTGCTGCTCCAAACGCTTATCCAGAATGGCCTACGGAAAAAATACACATACGGTTGTAATCGGGCGAGTTTCTACTTTCAGATGCAATAGGAATTTTTGGGTTACGTCAATCCGTTCGAGAGATATGGGAGTTTGAAGCTAAGAAATGGTTGAGAAGACAACAAATTTTTCGCACTTCTGCTGCTCCAAACGCTTAACCAGAATGGCCTAGGGAAAAAATACACATACCGTTGTAATCGGGTGAGTTTCTACTTTCAGATGCAATAGGAATTTTTGGGTTACGTCAAACCGTTCGCGAGATATGGGAGTTTGAAGCCAAGAAATGGTAGAGAAGGCAAAAAATTTTTCACAATTCTGCTGCTCCAAACGCTTAACCAGAATGGCCTAGGGAAAAAATACACATACCGTTGTAATCGGGCGAGTTTCTACTTTCAGATGCAATAGGAATTTTTGGGTTAGGTCAATCCGTTCGCGAGATATGGGAGTTTGAAGCCAAGAAATGGTTGAGAAGGCAAAAAATTTTTCGCAATTCTGCTGCTCCAAACGCTTAACCAAAATGGCCAAGGGAAAAAATACACATACCGCTGTAATCGGGCGAGTTTCTACTTTCAGATGCAATAGGAATTTTTGGGTTAGGTCAGTCTGTTCGCGAGATATGGGAGTTTGAAGCCAAGAAATGGTAGAGAAGGCAAAAAATTTTTCACAATTCTGCTGCTCCAAACGCTTAACCAGAATGGCCTAGGGAAAAAATACACATATCGATGTAATCGGGTGAGTTTCTACTTTCAGATGCAATAGGAATTTTTGGGTTAGGTCAATCCGTTCGCGAGATATGGGAGTTTGAAGCCAAGAAATGGTAGAGAAGGCAAAAAATTTTTCACAATTCTGCTGCTCCAAACGCTTAACCAGAATGGCCTAGGGAAAAAATACACATACCGTTGTAATCGGGCGAGTTTCTACTTTCAGATGCAATAGGAATTTTTGGGTTAGGTCAATCCGTTCGCGAGATATGGGAGTTTGAAGCCAAGAAATGGTTGAGAAGGCAAAAAATTTTTCGCAATTCTGCTGCTCCAAACGCTTAACCAAAATGGCCAAGGGAAAAAATACACATACCGCTGTAATCGGGCGAGTTTCTACTTTCAGATGCAATAGGAATTTTTGGGTTAGGTCAGTCTGTTCGCGAGATATGGGAGTTTGAAGCCAAGAAATGGTAGAGAAGGCAAAAAATTTTTCACAATTCTGCTGCTCCAAACGCTTAACCAGAATGGCCTAGGGAAAAAATACACATATCGATGTAATCGGGTGAGTTTCTACTTTCAGATGCAATAGGAATTTTTGGGTTAGGTCAATCCGTTCGCGAGATATGGGAGTTTGAAGCCAAGAAATGGTAGAGAAGGCAAAAAATTTTTCACAATTCTGCTGCTGCAAACGCTTAACCAGAATGGCCAAGGGAAAAAATACACATACCGTTGTAATCGGGCGAGTTTCTACTTTCAGATGCGATAAGAATTTTTGGGTTAGGTCAATCCGTTCGCGAGATATGGGAGTTTGAAGCCAAGAAATGGTTGAGAAGGCAAAAAATTTTTCGCAATTCTGCTGCTCCAAACGCTTAACCAAAATGGCCAAGGGAAAAAATACACATACCGCTGTAATCGGGCGAGTTTCTACTTTCAGATGCAATAGGAATTTTTGGGTTAGGTCAGTCTGTTCGCGAGATATAGGAGTTTGAAACCAAGAAATGGTAGAGAAGGCAAATAATTTTTCACAATTCTGCTGCTCCAAACGCTTAACCAGAATGGGCTAGGGAAAAAATACACATACCGTTGTAATCGGGCGAGTTTCTACTTTCAGATGCAATAGGAATTTTTGGGTTAGGTCAATCCGTTCGCGAGATATGGGAGTTTGAAGCCAAGAAATGGTTGAGAAGCCAAAAAATTTTTCGCAATTCTGCTGCTCCAAACGCTTAACTAGAACGACCTAGGGAAAAAATAAACATACCGTTGTAATCGGGCGAGTTTCTACTTTCAGATGCAATAGGAATTTTTGGGTTAGGTCAATCCGTTCGCGAGATATGGGAGTTTGAACCCAAGAAATGGTAGAGAAGGCAAAAAATTTTTCACAATTCTGCTGCTCCAAACGCTTAACCAAAATGGCCAAGGGAAAAAATACACATACCGCTGTAATCGGGCGAGTTTCTACTTTCAGATGCAATAGGAATTTTTGGGTTAGGTCAATCCGTTCGCGAGATATGGGAGTTTGAAGCCAAGAAATGGTTGAGAAGGCAAAAAATTTTTCGCAATTCTGCTGCTCCAAACGCTTATCCAGAATGGCCTACGGAAAAAATACACATACGGTTGTAATCGGGCGAGTTTCTACTTTCAGATGCAATAGGAATTTTTGGGTTACGTCAATCCGTTCGAGAGATATGGGAGTTTGAAGCTAAGAAATGGTTGAGAAGACAACAAATTTTTCGCACTTCTGCTGCTCCAAACGCTTAACCAGAATGGCCTAGGGAAAAAATACACATACCGTTGTAATCGGGTGAGTTTCTACTTTCAGATGCAATAGGAATTTTTGGGTTACGTCAAACCGTTCGCGAGATATGGGAGTTTGAAGCCAAGAAATGGTAGAGAAGGCAAAAAATTTTTCACAATTCTGCTGCTCCAAACGCTTAACCAGAATGGCCTAGGGAAAAAATACACATACCGTTGTAATCGGGCGAGTTTCTACTTTCAGATGCAATAGGAATTTTTGGGTTAGGTCAATCCGTTCGCGAGATATGGGAGTTTGAAGCCAAGAAATGGTAGAGAAGGCAAAAAATTTTCAAAATTCTGCTGCTCCAAACGCTTAACCAGAATGGCCTAGGGAAAAAATACACATACCGTTGTAATCGGGTGAGTTTCTACTTTCAGATGCAATAGGAATTTTTGGGTTAGGTCAAACCGTTCGCGAGATATGGGAGTTTGAAGCCAAGAAATGGTAGAGAAGGCAAAAAATTTTTCACAATTCTGCTGCTCCAAACGCTTAACCAGAATGGCCTAGGGAAAAAATACACATACCGTTGTAATCGGGCGAGTTTCTACTTTCAGATGCAATAGGAATTTTTGGGTTAGGTCAATCCGTTCGCGAGATATGGGAGTTTGAAGCCAAGAAATGGTAGAGAAGGCAAAAAATTTTTCAAAATTCTGCTGCTCCAAACGCTTAACCAGAATGGCCTAGGGAAAAAATACACATACCGTTGTAATCGGGCGAGTTTCTACTTTCAGATGCAATAGGAATTTTTGGGTTAGGTCAATCCGTTCGCGAGATATGGGAGTTTGAACCCAAGAAATGGTAGAGAAGGCAAAAAATTTTTCACAATTCTGCTGCTCCAAACGCTTAACCAAAATGGCCAAGGGAAAAAATACACATACCGCTGTAATCGGGCGAGTTTCTACTTTCAGATGCAATAGGAATTTTTGGGTTAGGTCAATCCGTTCGCGAGATATGGGAGTTTGAAGCCAAGAAATGGTAGAGAAGGCAAAAAATTTTTCAAAATTCTGCTGCTCCAAACGCTTAACCAGAATGGCCTAGGGAAAAAATACACATCCCGTTGTAATCGGGCGAGTTTCTACTTTCAGATGCAATAGGAATTTTTGGGTTAGGTCAATCCGTTCGCGAGATATGGGACTTTGAAGCCAAGAAATGGTTGAGAAGGCAAAAAATTTTTCGCAATTCTGCTGCTCCAAACGCTTATACAGAATGGCCTACGGAAAAAATACACATACGGTTGTAATCGGGCGAGTTTCTACTTTCAGATGCAATAGGAATTTTTGGGTTAGGTCAATCCGTTCGCGAGATATGGGAGTTTGAAGCCAAGAAATGGTTGAGAAGGCAAAAAATTTTTCGCAATTCTGCTGCTCCAAACGCTTAACCAAAATGGCCAAGGGAAAAAATACACATACCGCTGTAATCGGGCGAGTTTCTACTTTCAGATGCAATAGGAATTTTTGGGTTAGGTCAGTCTGTTCGCGAGATATGGGAGTTTGAAGCCAAGAAATGGTAGAGAAGGCAAACAATTTTTCACAATTCTGCTGCTCCAAACGCTTAACCAGAATGGCCTAGGGAAAAAATACACATACCGTTGTAATCGGGTGAGTTTCTACTTTCAGATGCAATAGGAATTTTTGGGTTAGGTCAATCCGTTCGCGAGATATGGGAGTTTGAAGCCAAGAAATGGTTGAGAAGCCAAAAAATTTTTCGCAATTCTGCTGCTCCAAACGCTTAACTAGAATGGCCTAGGGAAAAAATAAACATACCGGTGTAATCGGGCGAGTTTCTACTTTCAGATGCAATAGGAATTTTTGGGTTAGGTCAATCCGTTCGCGAGATATGGGAGTTTGAAGCCAAGAAATGGTAGAGAAGGCAAAAAATTTTTCACAATTCTGCTGCTCCAAACGCTTAACCAAAATGGCCAAGGGAAAAAATACACATACCGCTGTAATCGGGCGAGTTTCTACTTTCAGATGCAATAGGAATTTTTGGATTAGGTCAGCCTGCTCGCGAGATATGGGAGTTTGAAGCCAAGAAATGGTAGAGAAGGCAAAAAATTTTTCACAATTCTGCTGCTCCAAACGCTTAACCAGAATGGCCTAGGGAAAAAATACACATACCGTTGTAATCGGGCGAGTTTCTACTTTCCGATGCAATAGGAATTCTTGGGTTAGGTCAATCCGTTCGCTAGATATGGGAGTTTGAAGCCAAGAAGTGGTTGAGAAGGCAAAAAATTTTTCGCAATTCTGCTGCTCCAAACGCTTAACTAAAATGGCCAAGGGAAAAAATACACATACCGCTGTAATCGGGCGAGTTTCTACTTTCAGATGCAATAGGAATTTTTGGGTTAGGTCAATCCGTTCGCGAGATATGGGAGTTTGAAGCCAAGAAATGGTTGAGAAGCCAAAAAATTTTTCGCAATTCTGCTGCTCCAAACGCTTAACTAGAATGGCCTAGGGAAAAAATAAACATACCGTTGTAATCGGGGGAGTTTCTACTTTCAGATGCAATAGGAATTATTGGGTTAGGTCAATTCGTTCGCGAGATATGGGAGTTTGAAGCCAAGAAATGGTAGAGAAGGCAAAAAATTTTTCACAATTCTGCTGCTCCAAACGCTTAACCAAAATGGCCAAGGGAAAAAATACACATACCGCTGTAATCGGGCGAGTTTCTACTTTCAGATGCAATAGGAATTTTTGGGATAGGTCAGTCTTTTCGCGAGATATGGGAGTTTGAAACCAAGAAATGGTAGAGAAGGCAAAAAATTTTTCACAATTCTGCTGCTCCAAACGCTTAACCAGAATGGGCTAGGGAAAAAATGCACATACCGTTGTAATCGGGCGAGTTTCTACTTTCAGATGCAATAGGAATTTTTGGGTTAGGTCAATCCGTTCGCGAGATATGGGAGTTTGAAGACAAGAAATGGTTGAGAAGGCAAAAAATTTTTCGCAATTCTGCTGCTCCGAACGCTTAACCAGACTGGCCTAGGGAAAAAATACACATACCGTTGTAATCGGGCGAGTTTCTACTTTCAGATGCAATAGGAATTTTTGGGTTAGGTCAATCCGTTCGCGAGATATGGGAGTTTGAAGACAAGAAATGGTTGAGAAGGCAAAAAATTTTTCGCAATTCTGCTGCTCCAAACGCTTAACCAGAATGGCCTAGGGAAAAAATACACATACCGTTGTAATCGGGCGAGTTTCTACCTTCAGATGCAATAGGAATCTTTGGGTTAGGTCAATCCGTTCGCGAGATATGGGAGTTTGAAGCCAAGAAATGGTAGAGAAGGTAAAAAATTTTTCAAAATTCTGCTGCTCCAAACGCTTAACCAGAATGGCCTAGGGAAAAAATACACATACCGTTGCAATCGGGCGAGTTTCTACTTTCAGATGCAATAGGAATTTTTGGGTTAGGTCAATCCGTTCGCGAGATATGGGAGTTTGAAGCTAAGAAATGGTTGAGAAGACAACAAATTTTCGCACTTCTGCTGCTCCAATCGCTTAACCAGAATGGCCTAGGGAAAAAATACACATACCGTTGTAATCGGGTGAGTTTCTACTTTCAGATGCAATAGGAATTTTTGGGTTAGGTCAATCCGTTCGCGAGATATGGGAGTTTGAAGCCAAGAAATGGTTGAGAAGGCAAAAAATTTTTCACAATTCTGCTGCTCCAAACGCTTAACCAGAATGGCCCAGGGAAAAAATACACATACCGTTGTAATCGGGCGAGTTTCTACTTTCAGATGCAATAGGAATTTTTGGGTTAGGTCAATCCGTTCGCGAGATATGGGGGTTTGAAGCCAAGAAATGGTAGAGAAGGCAAAAAATTTTTCACAATTCTGCTGCTCGAAACGCTTAACCAGAATGGCCTAGGGAAAAAATACACATACCGTTGTGATCGGGCGAGTTTCTACTTTCAGATGCAATAGGAATTTTTGTGTTAGGTCAATCCGTTCGCGAGATATGGGAGTTTGAAGCCAAGAAATGGTAGAGAAGGCAAAAAATTTTTCACAATTCTGCTGCTCCAAACGCTTAACCAGAATGGCCAAGGGAAAAAATACACATACCGTTGTAATCGCGCGAGTTTCTACTTTCAGATGCAATAGGAATTTTTGGGTTATGTCATTCCGTTCGCGAGATATGGGAGTTTGAAGCCAAGAAATGGTTGAGAAGGCAAAAAATTTTTCACAATTCTGCTGCTCCAAACGCTTAACCAGAATGGCCTAGGGAAAAAATACACATACCGTTGCAATCGGGCGAGTTTCTACTTTCAGATGCAATAGGAATTTTTGGGTTACGTCAATCCGTTCGAGAGATATGGGAGTTTGAACCTAAGAAATGGTTGAGAAGCCAACAAATTTTTCGCACTTCTGCTGCTCCAATCGCTTAACCAGAATGGCCTAGGGAAAAAATACACATACCGTTGTAATCGGGTGAGTTTCTACTTTCAGATGCAATAGGAATTTTTGGGTTAGGTCAATCCGTTCGCAAGATATGGGAGTTTGAAGCTAAGAAATGGTTGAGAAGACAACAAATTTTTCGCACTTCTCCTGCTCCAATCGCTTAACTAGAATGGCCTAGGGAAAAAATAAACATACCGTTGTAATCGGGCGAGTTTCTACTTTCAGATGCAATAGGAATTTTTGGGTTAGGTCAATCCGTTCGCGAGATATGGGTGTTTGAAGCCAAGAAATGGTAGAGAAGGCAAAAAATTTTTCAAAATTCTGCTGCTCCAAACGCTTAACCAGAATGGCCTAGGGAAAAAATACACATACCGTTGCAATCGGGCGAGTTTCTACTTTCAGATGCAATAGGAATTTTTGGGTTACGTCAATCCGTTCGAGAGATATGGGAGTTTGAAGCTAAGAAATGGTTGAGAAGACAACAAATTTTTCGCACTTCTGCTGCTCCAATCGCTTAACCAGAATGGCCTAGGGAAAAAATACACATACCGTTGTAATCGGGTGAGTTTCTACTTTCAGATGCAATAGGAATTTTTGGGTTAGGTCAATCCGTTCGCGAGATATGGGAGTTTGAAGCCAAGAAATGATAGAGAAGGCAAAAAATTTTTCAAAATTCTGCTGCTCCAAACGCTTAACCAGAATGGCCTAGGGAAAAAATACACATACCGTTGCAATCGGGCGAGTTTCTACTTTCAGATGCAATAGGAATTTTTGGGTTAGGTCAATCCGTTCGCGAGATATGGGAGTTTGAAGCTAAGAAATGGTTGAGAAGACAACAAATTTTTCGCACTTCTGCTGCTCCAAACGCTTAACCAAAATGGCCAAGGGAAAAAATACACATACCGCTGTAATCGGGCGAGTTTCTACTTTCAGATGCAATAGGAATTTTTGGGATAGGTCAGTCTGTTCGCGAGATATGGGAGTTTGAAACCAAGAAATGGTAGAGAAGGCAAAAAATTTTTCACAATTCTGCTGCTCCAAACGCTTAACCAGAATGGGCTAGGGAAAAAATGCACATACCGTTGTAATCGGGCGAGTTTCTACTTTCAGATGCAATAGGAATTTTTGGGTTAGGTCAATCCGTTCGCGAGATATGGGAGTTTGAAGACAAGAAATGGTTGAGAAGGCAAAAAATTTTTCGCAATTCTGCTGCTCCGAACGCTTAACCAGACTGGCCTAGGGAAAAAATACACATACCGTTGTAATCGGGCGAGTTTCTACTTTCAGATGCAATAGGAATTTTTGGGTTAGGTCAATCCGTTCGCGAGATATGGGAGTTTGAAGACAAGAAATGGTTGAGAAGGCAAAAAATTTTTCGCAATTCTGCTGCTCCAAACGCTTAACCAGAATGGCCTAGGGAAAAAATACACATACCGTTGTAATCGGGCGAGTTTCTACCTTCAGATGCAATAGGAATCTTTGGGTTAGGTCAATCCGTTCGCGAGATATGGGAGTTTGAAGCCAAGAAATGGTAGAGAAGGCAAAAAATTTTTCAAAATTCTGCTGCTCCAAACGCTTAACCAGAATGGCCTAGGGAAAAAATACACATACCGTTGCAATCGGGCGAGTTTCTACTTTCAGATGCAATAGGAATTTTTGGGTTAGGTCAATCCGTTCGCGAGATATGGGAGTTTGAAGCTAAGAAATGGTTGAGAAGACAACAAATTTTCGCACTTCTGCTGCTCCAATCGCTTAACCAGAATGGCCTAGGGAAAAAATACACATACCGTTGTAATCGGGTGAGTTTCTACTTTCAGATGCAATAGGAATTTTTGGGTTAGGTCAATCCGTTCGCGAGATATGGGAGTTTGAAGCCAAGAAATGGTTGAGAAGCCAAAAAATTTTTCGCAATTCTGCTGCTCCAAACGCTTAACTAGAATGGCCTAGGGAAAAAATAAACATACCGTTGTAATCGGGCGAGTTTCTACTTTCAGATGCAATAGGAATTTTTGGGTTAGGTCAATCCGTTCGCGAGATATGGGAGTTTGAATCCAAGAAACGGTAGAGAAGGCAAAAAATTTTTCACAATTCTGCTGCTCCAAACGCTTAACCGAAATGGCCAAGGGAAAAAATACACATACCGCTGTAATCGGGCGAGTTTCTACTTTCAGATGCAATAGGAATTTTTGGATTAGGTCAGTCTGTTCGCGAGATATGGGAGTTTGAAGCCAAGAAATGGTAGAGAAGGCAAAAAATTTTTCACAATTCTGCTGCTCCAAACGCTTAACCAGAATGGCCCAGGGAAAAAATACACATACCGTTGTAATCGGGCGAGTTTCTACTTTCAGATGCAATAGGAATTTTTGGGTTAGGTCAATCCGTTCGCGAGATATGGGGGTTTGAAGCCAAGAAATGGTAGAGAAGGCAAAAAATTTTTCAAAATTCTGCTGCTCCAAACGCTTAACCAGAATGGCCTAGGGAAAAAATACACATACCGTTGCAATCGGGCGAGTTTCTACTTTCAGATGCAATAGGAATTTTTGGGTTACGTCAATCCGTTCGAGAGATATGGGAGTTTGAAGCTAAGAAATGGTTGAGAAGACAACAAATTTTTCGCACTTCTGCTGCTCCAATCGCTTAACCAGAATGGCCTAGGGAAAAAATACACATACCGTTGTAATCGGGTGAGTTTCTACTTTCAGATGCAATAGGAATTTTTGGGATAGGTCAATCCGTTCGCGAGATATGGGAGTTTGAAGCTAAGAAATGGTTGAGAAGACAACAAATTTTTCGCACTTCTGCTGCTCCAATCGCTTAACCAGAATGGCCTAGGGAAACAATACACATACCGTTGTAATCGGGTGAGTTTCTACTTTCAGATGCAATAGGAATTTTTGGGTTAGGTCAATCCGTTCGCGAGATATGGGAGTTTGAAGCCAAGAAATGATAGAGAAGGCAAAAAATTTTTCAAAATTCTGCTGCTCCAAACGCTTAACCAGAATGGCCTAGGGAAAAAATACACATACCGTTGCAATCGGGCGAGTTTCTACTTTCAGATGCAATAGGAATTTTTGGGTTAGGCCAATCCGTTCGCGAGATATGGGAGTTTGAAGCTAAGAAATGGTTGAGAAGACAACAAATTTTTCGCACTTCTGCTGCTCCAAACGCTTAACCAAAATGGCCAAGGGAAAAAATACACATACCGCTGTAATCGGGCGAGTTTCTACTTTCAGATGCAATAGGAATTTTTGGATTAGGTCTGTCTGTTCGCGAGATATGGGAGTTTGAAGCCAAGAAATGGTAGAGAAGGCAAAAAATTTTTCACAATTCTGCTGCTCCAAACGCTTAACCAAAATGGCCAAGGGAAAAAATACACATACCGCTGTAATCGGGCGAGTTTCTACTTTAAGATGCAATAGGAATTTTTGGATTAGGTCAGTCTGTTCGCGAGATATGGGAGTTTGAAGCCAAGAAATGGTAGAGAAGGCAAAAAATTTTTCACAATTCTGCTGCTCCAAACGCTTAACCAGAATGGCCTAGGGAAAAAATACACATACCGTTGTAATCGGGCGAGTTTCTACTTTCAGATACAATAGGAATTTTTGGGTCAGGTCAATCCGTTCGCGAGATATGGGGGTTTGAAGCCAAGAAATGGTAGAGAAGGCAAAAAATTTTTCACAATTCTGCTGCTCCAAACGCTTAACCAGAATGGCCTAGGGAAAAAATACACATACCGTTGTAATCGGGCGAGTTTCTACTTTCAGATGCAATAGGAATTTTTGGGTTAGGTCAATCCGTTCGCGAGATATGGGAGTTTGAAGCTAAGAAATGGTTGAGAAGACAACAAATTTTTCGCACTTCTGCTGCTCCAATCGCTTAACCAGAATGGCCTAGGGAAAAAATACACATACCGTTGTAATCGGGTGAGTTTCTACTTTCAGATGCAATAGGAATTTTTGGGTTAGGTCAATCCGTTCGCGAGATATGGGAGTTTGAAGCCAAGAAATGGTTGAGAAGCCAAAAAATTTTTCGCAATTCTGCTGCTCCAAACGCTTAACTAGAATGGCCTAGGGAAAAAATAAACATACCGGTGTAATCGGGCGAGTTTCTACTTTCAGATGCAATAGGAATTTTTGGGTTAGGTCAATCCGTTCGCGAGATATGGGAGTTTGAAGCCAAGAAATGGTAGAGAAGGCAAAAAATTTTTCACAATTCTGCTGCTCCAAACGCTTAACCAAAATGGCCAAGGGAAAAAATACACATACCGCTGTAATCGGGCGAGTTTCTACTTTCAGATGCAATAGGAATTTTTGGATTAGGTCAGCCTGCTCGCGAGATATGGGAGTTTGAAGCCAAGAAATGGTAGAGAAGGCAAAAAATTTTTCACAATTCTGCTGCTCCAAACGCTTAACCAGAATGGCCTAGGGAAAAAATACACATACCGTTGTAATCGGGCGAGTTTCTACTTTCCGATGCAATAGGAATTCTTGGGTTAGGTCAATCCGTTCGCTAGATATGGGAGTTTGAAGCCAAGAAGTGGTTGAGAAGGCAAAAAATTTTTCGCAATTCTGCTGCTCCAAACGCTTAACTAAAATGGCCAAGGGAAAAAATACACATACCGCTGTAATCGGGCGAGTTTCTACTTTCAGATGCAATAGGAATTTTTGGGTTAGGTCAATCCGTTCGCGAGATATGGGAGTTTGAAGCCAAGAAATGGTTGAGAAGCCAAAAAATTTTTCGCAATTCTGCTGCTCCAAACGCTTAACTAGAATGGCCTAGGGAAAAAATAAACATACCGTTGTAATCGGGGGAGTTTCTACTTTCAGATGCAATAGGAATTATTGGGTTAGGTCAATTCGTTCGCGAGATATGGGAGTTTGAAGCCAAGAAATGGTAGAGAAGGCAAAAAATTTTTCACAATTCTGCTGCTCCAAACGCTTAACCAAAATGGCCAAGGGAAAAAATACACATACCGCTGTAATCGGGCGAGTTTCTACTTTCAGATGCAATAGGAATTTTTGGGATAGGTCAGTCTTTTCGCGAGATATGGGAGTTTGAAACCAAGAAATGGTAGAGAAGGCAAAAAATTTTTCACAATTCTGCTGCTCCAAACGCTTAACCAGAATGGGCTAGGGAAAAAATACACATACCGTTGTAATCGGGCGAGTTTCTACTTTCAGATGCAATAGGAATTTTTGGGTTAGGTCAATCCGTTCGCGAGATATGGGAGTTTGAAGACAAGAAATGGTTGAGAAGGCAAAAAATTTTTCACAATTCTGCTGCTCCAAACGCTTAACCGAAATGGCCAAGGGAAAAAATACACATACCGCTGTAATCGGGCGAGTTTCTACTTTCAGATGCAATAGGAATTTTTGGATTAGGTCAGTCTGTTCGCGAGATATGGGAGTTTGAAGCCAAGAAATGGTAGAGAAGGCAACAAATTTTTCACAATTCTGCTGCTCCAAACGCTTAACCAGAATGGCCCAGGGAAAAAATACACATACCGTTGTAATCGGGCGAGTTTCTACTTTCAGATGCAATAGGAATTTTTGGGTTAGGTCAATCCGTTCGCGAGATATGGGGGTTTGAAGCCAAGAAATGGTAGAGAAGGCAAAAAATTTTTCACAATTCTGCTGCTCCAAACGCTTAACCAGAATGGCCTCGGGAAAAAATACACATACCGTTGTGATCGGGCGAGTTTCTACTTTCAGATGCAATAGGAATTTTTGTGTTAGGTCAATCCGTTCGCGAGATATGGGAGTTTGAAGCCAAGAAATGGTAGAGAAGGCAAAAAATTTTTCACAATTCTGCTGCTCCAAACGCTTAACCAGAATGGCCAAGGGAAAAAATACACATACCGTTGTAATCGCGCGAGTTTCTACTTTCAGATGCAATAGGAATTTTTTGGTTATGTCATTCCGTTCGCGAGATATGGGAGTTTGAAGCCAAGAAATGGTTGAGAAGGCAAAAAATTTTTCACAATTCTGCTGCTCCAAACGCTTAACCAGAATGGCCTAGGGAAAAAATACACATACCGTTGCAATCGGGCGAGTTTCTACTTTCAGATGCAATAGGAATTTTTGGGTTACGTCAATCCGTTCGAGAGATATGGGAGTTTGAAGCTAAGAAATGGTTGAGAAGCCAACAAATTTTTCCCACTTCTGCTGCTCCAATCGCTTAACCAGAATGGCCTAGGGAAAAAATACACATACCGTTGTAATCGGGTGAGTTTCTACTTTCAGATGCAATAGGAATTTTTGGATTAGGTCAGTCTGTTCGCGAGATATGGGAGTTTGAATCCAAGAAACGGTAGAGAAGGCAAAAAATTTTTCACAATTCTGCTGCTCCAAACGCTTAACCGAAATGGCCAAGGGAAAAAATACACATACCGCTGTAATCGGGCGAGTTTCTACTTTCAGATGCAATAGGAATTTTTGGATTAGGTCAGTCTGTTCGCGAGATATGGGAGTTTGAAGCCAAGAAATGGTAGAGAAGGCAACAAATTTTTCACAATTCTGCTACTCCAAACGCTTAACCAGAATGGCCCAGGGAAAAAATACACATACCGTTGTAATCGGGCGAGTTTCTACTTTCAGATGCAATAGGAATTTTTGGGTTAGGTCAATCCGTTCGCGAGATATGGGGGTTTGAAGCCAAGAAATGGTAGAGAAGGCAAAAAATTTTTCACAATTCTGCTGCTCCAAACGCTTAACCAGAATGGCCTCGGGAAAAAATACACATACCGTTGTGATCGGGCGAGTTTCTACTTTCAGATGCAATAGGAATTTTTGTGTTAGGTCAATCCGTTCGCGAGATATGGGAGTTTGAAGCCAAGAAATGGTAGAGAAGGCAAAAAATTTTTCACAATTCTGCTGCTCCAAACGCTTAACCAGAATGGCCAAGGGAAAAAATACACATACCGTTGTAATCGCGCGAGTTTCTACTTTCAGATGCAATAGGAATTTTTGGGTTACGTCAATCCGTTCGAGAGATATGGGAGTTTGAAGCTAAGAAATGGTTGAGAAGCCAACAAATTTTTCGCACTTCTGCTGCTCCAATCGCTTAACCAGAATGGCCTAGGGAAAAAATACACATACCGTTGTAATCGCGTGAGTTTCTACTTTCAGATGCAATAGGAATTTTTGGGTTAGGTCAATCCGTTCGCGAGATATGGGAGTTTGAAGCTAAGAAATGGTTGAGAAGACAACAAATTTTTCGCACTTCTGCTGCTCCAATCGCTTAACTAGAATGGCCTAGGGAAAAAATAAACATACCGTTGTAATCGGGCGAGTTTCTACTTTCAGATGCAATAGGAATTTTTGGGTTAGGTCAATCCGTTCGCGAGATATGGGAGTTTGAAGCCAAGAAATGGTATAGAAGGCAAAAAATTTTTCACAATTCTGCTGCTCCAAACGCTTAACCAAAATGGCCAAGGGAAAAAATACACATACCGCTGTAATCGGGCGAGTTTCTACTTTCAGACGCAATAGGAATTTTTGGATTAGGTCAGTCTGTTCGCGAGATATGGGAGTTTGAAGCCAAGAAATGGTAGAGAAGGCAAAAAATTTTTCACAATTCTGCTGCTCCAAACGCTTAACCAGAATGGCCTAGGGAAAAAATACACATACCGTTGTAATCGGTCGAGTTTCTACTTTCAGATGCAATAGGAATTTTTGGATTAGGTCAATCCGTTCGCGAGATATGGGGGTTTGAAGCCAAGAAATGGTAGAGAAGGCAAAAAATTTTTCGCACTTCTGCTGCTCCAATCGCTTAACCAGAATGGCCTAGGGAAAAAATACACATACCGTTGTAATCGGGTGAGTTTCTACTTTCAGATGCAATAGGAATTTTTGGGTTAGGTCAATCCGTTCGCGAGATATGGGAGTTTGAAGCCAAGAAATGGTTGAGAAGCCAAAAAATTTTTCGCAATTCTGCTGCTCCAAACGCTTAACTAGAATGGCCTAGGGAAAAAATAAACATACCGTTGTAATCGGGCGAGTTTCTACTTTCAGATGCAATAGGAATTTTTGGGTTAGGTCAATCCGTTCGCGAGATATGGGAGTTTGAAGCCAAGAAATGGTAGAGAAGGCAAACAATTTTTCACAATTCTGCTGCTCCAAACGCTTAACCAAAATGGCCAAGGGAAACAATACACATACCGCTGTAATCGGGCGAGTTTCTACTTTCAGACGCAATAGGAATTTTTGGATTAGGTCAGTCTGTTCGCGAGATATGGGAGTTTGAAGCCAAGAAATGGTAGAGAAGGCAAAAAATTTTTCACAATTCTGCTGCTCCAAACGCTTAACCAGAATGGTCTAGCGAAAAAATACACATACCGTTGTAATCGGGCGAGTTTCTACTTTCAGATGCAATAGGAATTTTTGGGTTAGGTCAATCCGTTCGCGAGATATGGGGGTTTGAAGCCAAGAAATGGTAGAGAAGGCAAAAAATTTTTCACAATTCTGCTGCTCCAAACGCTTAACCAGAATGGCCTAGGGAAAACATACGCATACAGTTGTAATCGGGCGAGTTTCTACTTTCAGATGCAATAGGAATTTTTGGGTTAGGTCAATCCGTTCGCGAGATATGGGAGTTTGAAGCTAAGAAATGGTTGAGAAGACATCAAATTTTTCGCACTTCTGCTGCTCCAATCGCTTAACCAGAATGGCCTAGGGAAAAAATACACATACCGTTGTAATCTGGTGAGTTTCTACTTTCAGATGCAATAGGAATTTTTGGATTAGGTCAATCCGTTCGCGAGATATGGGAGTTTGAAGCCAAGAAATGGTAGAGAAGGCAAAAAATTTTTCACAATTCTGCTGCTCCAAACGCTTAACCAGAATGGCCTAGGGAAAAAATACCCATACCGTTGTAATCGGGCAAGTTTCTACTTTCAGATACAATAGGAATTTTTGGGTCAGGTCAATCCGTTCGCGAGATATGGGGGTTTGAAGCCAAGAAATGGTAGAGAAGGCAAAAAATTTTTCACAATTCTGCTGCTCCAAACGCTTAACCAGAATGGCCTAGGGAAAAAATACACATACCGTTGTAATCGGGCGAGTTTCTACTTTCAGATGCAATAGGAATTTTTGGGTTAGGTCAATCCGTTCGCGAGATATGGGAGTTTGAAGCTAAGAAATGGTTGAGAAGACAACAAATTTTTCGCACTTCTGCTGCTCCAATCGCTTAACCAGAATGGCCTAGGGAAAAAATACACATACCTTTGTAATCGGGTGAGTTTCCACTTTCAGATGCAATAGGAATTTTTGGGTTAGGTCAATCCGTTCGCGAGATATGGGAGTTTGAAGCCAAGAAATGGTTGAGAAGCCAAAAAATTTTTCGCAATTCTGCTGCTCCAAACGCTTAACTAGAATGGCCTAGGGAAAAAATAAATATACCGGTGTAATCGGGCGAGTTTCTACTTTCAGATGCAATAGGAATTTTTGGGTTAGGTCAATCCGTTCGCGAGATATGGGAGTTTGAAGCCAAGAAATGGTAGAGAAGGCAAAAAATTTTTCACAATTCTGCTGCTCCAAACGCTTAACCAAAATGGCCAAGGGAAAAAATACACATACCGCTGTAATCGGGCGAGTTTCTACTTTCAGATGCAATAGGAATTTTTGGATTAGGTCAGTCTGTTCGCGAGATATGGGAGTTTGAAGCCAAGAAATGGTAGAGAAGGCAAAAAATTTTTCACAATTCTGCTGCTCCAAACGCTTAACCAGAATGGCCTAGGGAAAAAATACACATACCGTTGTAATCGGGCGAGTTTCTACTTTCCGATGCAATAGGAATTATTGGGTTAGGTCAATCCGTTCGCGAGATATGGGAGTTTGAAGCCAAGAAGTGGTTGAGAAGGCAAAAAATTTTTCGCAATTCTGCTGCTCCAAACGCTTAACTAAAATGGCCAAGGGAAAAAATACACATACCGCTGTAATCGGGCGAGTTTCTACTTTCAGATGCAATAGGAATTTTTGGGTTAGGTCAGTCTGTTCGCGAGATATGGGAGTTTGAAGCCAAGAAATGGTAGAGAAGGCAAAAAATTTTTCACAATTCTGCTGCTCCAAACGCTTAACCAGAATGGCCTAGGGAAAAAATACACATATCGTTGTAATCCGGTGAGTTTCTACTTTCAGATGCAATAGGAATTTTTGGGTTAGGTCAATCCGTTCGCGAGATATGGGAGTTTGAAGCCAAGAAATGGTTGAGAAGCCAAAAAATTTTTCGCAATTCTGCTGCTCCAAACGCTTAACTAGAATGGCCTAGGGAAAAAATAAACATACCGTTGTAATCGGGGGAGTTTCTACTTTCAGATGCAATAGGAATTATTGGGTTAGGTCAATTCGTTCGCGAGATATGGGAGTTTGAAGCCAAGAAATGGTAGAGAAGGCAAAAAATTTTTCACAATTCTGCTGCTCCAAACGCTTAACCAAAATGGCCAAGGGAAAAAATACACATACCGCTGTAATCGGGCGAGTTCCTACTTTCAGATGCAATAGGAATTTTTGGGATAGGTCAGTCTGTTCGCGAGATATGGGAGTTTGAAACCAAGAAATGGTAGAGAAGGCAAAAAATTTTTCACAATTCTGCTGCTCCAAACGCTTAACCAGAATGGGCTAGGGAAAAAATACACATACCGTTGTAATCGGGCGAGTTTCTACTTTCAGATGCAATAGGAATTTTTGGGTTAGGTCAATCCGTTCGCGAGATATGGGAGTTTGAAGACAAGAAATGGTTGAGAAGGCAAAAAATTTTTCGCAATTCTGCTGCTCCGAACGCTTAACCAGACTGGCCTAGGGAAAAAATACACATACCGTTGTAATCGGGCGAGTTTCTACTTTCAGATGCAATAGGAATTTTTGGGTTAGGTCAATCCGTTCGCGAGATATGGGAGTTTGAAGACAAGAAATGGTTGAGAAGGCAAAAAATTTTTCGCAATTCTGCTGCTCCAAACGCTTAACCAGAATGGCCTAGGGAAAAAATACACATACCGTTGTAATCGGGCGAGTTTCTACCTTCAGATGCAATAGGAATCTTTGGGTTAGGTCAATCCGTTCGCGAGATATGGGAGTTTGAAGCCAAGAAATGGTAGAGAAGGCAAAAAATTTTTCACAATTCTGCTGCTCCAAACGCTTAACCAGAATGGCCTAGGGAAAAAATACACATATCGTTGTAATCCGGCGAGTTTCTACTTTCAGATGCAATAGGAATTTTTGGGTTAGGTCAATCCGTTCGCGAGATATGGGAGTTTGAAGCTAAGAAATGGATGAGAAGACAACAAATTTTTCGCACTTCTGCTGCTCCAATCGCTTAACCAGAATGGCCTAGGGAAAAAAAAACATACCGTTGTAATCGGGTGAGTTTCTACTTTCAGATGCAATAGGAATTTTTGGGATAGGTCAATCCGTTCGCGAGATATGGGAGTTTGAAGCTAAGAAATGGTTGAGAAGACAACAAATTTTTCGCACTTCTGCTGCTCCAATCGCTTAACCAGAATGGCCTAGGGAAAAAATACACATACCGTTGTAATCGGGTGAGTTTCTACTTTCAGATGCAATAGGAATTTTTGGGTTAGGTCAATCCGTTCGCGAGATATGGGAGTTTGAAGCCAGGAAATGGTAGAGAAGGCAAAAAATTTTTCACAATTCTGCTGCTCCAAACGCTTAACCAGAATGGCCTAGGGAAAAAATACCCATACCGTTGTAATCGGGCGAGTTTCTACTTTCAGATACAATAGGAATTTTTGGGTCAGGTCAATCCGTTCGCGAGATATGGGGGTTTGAAGCCAAGAAATGGTAGAGAAGGCAAAAAATTTTTCACAATTCTGCTGCTCCAAACGCTTAACCAGAATGGCCTAGGGAAAAAATACACATACCGTTGTAATCGGGCGAGTTTCTACTTTCAGATGCAATAGGAATTTTTGGGTTAGGTCAATCCGTTCGCGAGATATGGGAGTTTGAAGCTAAGAAATGGTTGAGAAGACAACAAATTTTTCGCACTTCTGCTGCTCCAATCGCTTAACCAGAATGGCCTAGGGAAAAAATACACATACCTTTGTAATCGGGTGAGTTTCCACTTTCAGATGCAATAGGAATTTTTGGGTTAGGTCAATCCGTTCGCGAGATATGGGAGTTTGAAGCCAAGAAATGGTTGAGAAGCCAAAAAATTTTTCGCAATTCTGCTGCTCCAAACGCTTAACTAGAATGGCCTAGGGAAAAAATAAATATACCGGTGTAATCGGGCGAGTTTCTACTTTCAGATGCAATAGGAATTTTTGGGTTAGGTCAATCCGTTCGCGAGATATGGGAGTTTGAAGCCAAGAAATGGTAGAGAAGGCAAAAAATTTTTCACAATTCTGCTGCTCCAAACGCTTAACCAAAATGGCCAAGGGAAAAAATACACATACCGCTGTAATCGGGCGAGTTTCTACTTTCAGATGCAATAGGAATTTTTGGATTAGGTCAGTCTGTTCGCGAGATATGGGAGTTTGAAGCCAAGAAATGGTAGAGAAGGCAAAAAATTTTTCACAATTCTGCTGCTCCAAACGCTTAACCAGAATGGCCTAGGGAAAAAATACACATACCGTTGTAATCGGGCGAGTTTCTACTTTCCGATGCAATAGGAATTATTGGGTTAGGTCAATCCGTTCGCGAGATATGGGAGTTTGAAGCCAAGAAGTGGTTGAGAAGGCAAAAAATTTTTCGCAATTCTGCTGCTCCAAACGCTTAACTAAAATGGCCAAGGGAAAAAATACACATACCGCTGTAATCGGGCGAGTTTCTACTTTCAGATGCAATAGGAATTTTTGGGTTAGGTCAGTCTGTTCGCGAGATATGGGAGTTTGAAGCCAAGAAATGGTAGAGAAGGCAAAAAATTTTTCACAATTCTGCTGCTCCAAACGCTTAACCAGAATGGCCTAGGGAAAAAATACACATATCGTTGTAATCCGGTGAGTTTCTACTTTCAGATGCAATAGGAATTTTTGGGTTAGGTCAATCCGTTCGCGAGATATGGGAGTTTGAAGCCAGGAAATGGTAGAGAAGGCAAAAAATTTTTCAAAATTCTGCTGCTCCAAACGCTTAACCAGAATGGCCTAGGGAAAAAATACACATACCGTTGCAATCGGGCGAGTTTCTACTTTCAGATGCAATAGGAATTTTTGGGTTAGGTCAATCCGTTCGCGAGATATGGGAGTTTGAAGCTAAGAAATGGTTGAGAAGACAACAAATTTTTCGCACTTCTGCTGCTCCAAACGCTTAACCAAAATGGCCAAGGGAAAAAATACACATACCGTTGTAATCGGGCGAGTTTCTACTTTCAGATACAATAGGAATTTTTGGGTCAGGTCAATCCGTTCGCGAGATATGGGGGTTTGAAGCCAAGAAATGGTAGAGAAGGCAAAAAATTTTTCACAATTCTGCTGCTCCAAACGCTTAACCAGAATGGCCTAGGGAAAAAATACACATACCGTTGTAATCGGGCGAGTTTCTACTTTCAGCGCAATAGGAATTTTTGGATTAGGTCAGTCTGTTCGCGAGATATGGGAGTTTGAAGCCAAGAAATGGTAGAGAAGGCAAAAAATTTTTCACAATTCTGCTGCTCCAAACGCTTAACCAGAATGGTCTAGGGAAGAAATACACATACCGTTGTAATCGGGCGAGTTTCTACTTTCAGATGCAATAGGAATTTTTGGGTTAGGTCAATCCGTTCGCGAGATATGGGGGTTTGAAGCCAAGAAATGGTAGAGAAGGCAAAAAATTTTTCACAATTCTGCTGCTCCAAACGCTTAACCAGAATGGCCTAGGGAAAAAATACGCATACAGTTGTAATCGGGCGAGTTTCTACTTTCAGATGCAATAGGAATTTTTGGGTTAGGTCAATCCGTTCGCGAGATATGGGAGTTTGAAGCTAAGAAATGGTTGAGAAGACAACAAATTTTTCGCACTTCTGCTGCTCCAATCGCTTAACCAGAATGGCCTAGGGAAAAAATACACATACCGTTGTAATCTGGTGAGTTTCTACTTTCAGATGCAATAGGAATTTTTGGGTTAGGTCAATCCGTTCGCGAGATATGGGAGTTTGAAGCCAAGAAATGGTTGAGAAGCCAAAAAATTTTTCGCAATTCTGCTGCTCCAAACGCTTAACTAGAATGGCCTAGGGAAAAAATAAACATACCGTTGTAATCGGGCGAGTTTCTACTTTCAGATGCAATAGGAATTTTTGGGTTAGGTCAATCCATTCGCGAGATATGGGAGTTTGAAGCCAAGAAATGGTAGAGAAGGCAAAAAATTTTTCACAATTCTGCTGCTCCAAACGCTTAACCAAAATGGCCAAGGGAAAAAATACACATACCGCTGTAATCGGGCGCGTTTCTACTTTCAGATGCAATAGGAATTTTTGGATTAGGTCAGTCTGTTCGCGAGATATGGGAGTTTGAAGCCAAGAAATGGTAGAGAAGGCAAAAAATTTTTCACAATTCTGCTGCTCCAAACGCTTAACCAGAATGGCCTAGGGAAAAAATACACATACCGTTGTAATCGGGCGAGTTTCTACTTTCAGATGCAATAGGAATTTTTGGGTTAGGTCATTCCGTTCGCGAGATATGGGAGTTTGAAGCCAAGAAATGGTTGAGAAGGCAAAAAATTTTTCGCAATTCTGCTGCTCCAAACGCTTAACCAAAATGGCCAAGGGAAAAAATACACATACCGCTGTAATCGGGCGAGTTTCTACTTTCGGATGCAATAGGAATTTTTGGGTTAGGTCAGTCTGTACGCGAGATATGGGAGTTTGAAGCCAAGAAATGGTAGAGAAGGCAAAAAATTTTTCACAATTCTGCTGCTCCAAACGCTTAACCAGAATGGCCTAGGGAAAAAATACACATACCGTTGTAATCGGGCGAGTTTCTACTTTCAGATGCAATAGGAATTTTTGGGTTAGGTCAATCCGTTCGCGAGATATGGGAGTTTGAACACAAGAAATGGTTGAGAAGGCAAAAAATTTTTCGCAATTCTGCTGCTCCAAACGCTTAACCAGAATGGCCTAGGGAAAAAATACACATGCCGTTGTAATCGGGCGAGTTTCTACCTTCAGATGCAATAGGAATCTTTGGGTTAGGTCAATCCGTTCGCGAGATATGGGAGTTTGAAGCCAAGAAATGGTTGAGAAGCCAAAAAATTTTTCGCAATTCTGCTGCTCCAAACGCTTAACTAGAATGGCCTAGGGAAAAAATAAACATACCGTTGTAATCGGGCGAGTTTCTACTTTCAGATGCAATAGGAATTTTTGGGTTAGGTCAATCCATTCGCGAGATATGGGAGTTTGAAGCCAAGAAATGGTAGAGAAGGCAAAAAATTTTTCACAATTCTGCTGCTCCAAACGCTTAACCAAAATGGCCAAGGGAAAAAATACACATACCGCTGTAATCGGGCGCGTTTCTACTTTCAGATGCAATAGGAATTTTTGGATTAGGTCAGTCTGTTCGCGAGATATGGGAGTTTGAAGCCAAGAAATGGTAGAGATGGCAAAAAATTTTTCACAATTCTGCTGCTCCAAACGCTTAACCAGAATGGCCTAGGGAAAAAATACACATACCGTTGTAATCGGGCGAGTTTCTACTTTCAGATGCAATAGGAATTTTTGGGTTAGGTCATTCCGTTCGCGAGATATGGGAGTTTGAAGCCAAGAAATGGTTGAGAAGGCAAAAAATTTTTCGCAATTCTGCTGCTCCAAACGCTTAACCAAAATGGCCAAGGGAAAAAATACACATACCGCTGTAATCGGGCGAGTTTCTACTTTCAGATGCAATAGGAATTTTTGGGTTAGGTCAGTCTGTACGCGAGATATGGGAGTTTGAAGCCAAGAAATGGTAGAGAAGGCAAAAAATTTTTCGCAATTCCGCTGCTCCAAACGCTTAACCAGAATGGCCTAGGGAAAAAATACACATGCCGTTGTAATCGGGCGAGTTTCTACCTTCAGATGCAATAGGAATCTTTGGGTTAGGTCAATCCGTTCGCGAGATATGGGAGTTTGAAGCTAAGAAATGGTTGAGAAGACAACAAATTTTTCGCACTTCTGCTGCTCCAATCGCTTAACCAGAATGGCCTAGGGAAAAAATACACATACCGTTGTAATCGGGTGAGTTTCTACTTTCAGATGCAATAGGAATTTTTGGGTTAGGTCAATCCGTTCGCGAGATATGGGAGTTTGAAGCTAAGAAATGGTTGAGAAGACAACAAATTTTTCGCACTTCTGCTGCTCCAATCGCTTAACCAGAATGGCCTAGGGAAAAAATACACATACCGCTGTAATCGGGTGAGATTCTACTTTCAGATGCAATAGGAATTTTTGGGTTAGGTCAATCCGTTCGCGAGATATGGGAGTTTGAAGCCAAGAAATGGTTGAGAAGCCAAAAAATTTTTCGCAATTCTGCTGCTCCAAACGCTTAACTAGAATGGCCTAGGGAAAAAATAAACATACCGTTGTAATCGGGCGAGTTTCTACTTTCAGATGCAATAGGAATTTTTGGGTTAGGTCAATCCGTTCGCGAGATATGGGAGTTTGAAGCCAAGAAATGGTAGAGAAGGCAAAAAATTTTTCACAATTCTGCTGCTCCAAACGCTTAACCAAAATGGCCAAGGGAAAAAATACACATACCGCTGTAATCGGGCGAGTTTCTACTTTCAGATGCAATAGGAATTTTTGGATTAGGTCAGTCTGTTCGCGAGATATGGGAGTTTGAAGCCAAGAAATGCTAGAGAAGGCAAAAAATTTTTCGCAATTCTGCTGCTCCAAACGCTTAACCAAAATGGCCAAGGGAAAAAATACACATACCGCTGTAATCGGGCGAGTTTCTACTTTCAGATGCAATAGGAATTTTTGGGTTAGGTCAGTCTGTACGCGAGATATGGGAGTTTGAAGCCAAGAAATGGTAGAGAAGGCAAAAAATTTTTCGCAATTCCGCTGCTCCAAACGCTTAACCAGAATGGCCTAGGGAAAAAATACACATGCCGTTGTAATCGGGCGAGTTTCTACCTTCAGATGCAATAGGAATCTTTGGGTTAGGTCAATCCGTTCGCGAGATATGGGAGTTTGAAGCTAAGAAATGGTTGAGAAGACAACAAATTTTTCGCACTTCTGCTGCTCCAATCGCTTAACCAGAATGGCCTAGGGAAAAAATACACATACCGTTGTAATCGGGTGAGTTTCTACTTTCAGATGCAATAGGAATTTTTGGGTTAGGTCAATCCGTTCGCGAGATATGGGAGTTTGAAGCTAAGAAATGGTTGAGAAGACAACAAATTTTTCGCACTTCTGCTGCTCCAATCGCTTAACCAGAATGGCCTAGGGAAAAAATACACATACCGCTGTAATCGGGTGAGATTCTACTTTCAGATGCAATAGGAATTTTTGGGTTAGGTCAATCCGTTCGCGAGATATGGGAGTTTGAAGCCAAGAAATGGTTGAGAAGCCAAAAAATTTTTCGCAATTCTGCTGCTCCAAACGCTTAACTAGAATGGCCTAGGGAAAAAATAAACATACCGTTGTAATCGGGCGAGTTTCTACTTTCAGATGCACTAGGAATTTTTGGGTTAGGTCAATCCGTTCGCGAGATATGGGAGTTTGAAGCCAAGAAATGGTAGAGAAGGCAAAAAATTTTTCACAATTCTGCTGCTCCAAACGCTTAACCAAAATGGCCAAGGGAAAAAATACACATACCGCTGTAATCGGGCGAGTTTCTACTTTCAGATGCAATAGGAATTTTTGTATTAGGTCAGTCTGTTCGCGAGATATGGGAGTTTGAAGCCAAGAAATGCTAGAGAAGGCAAAAAATTTTTCACAATTCTGCTGCTCCAAACGCTTAACCAGAATGGCCTAGGGAAAAAATACACATACCGATGTAATCGGGCGAGTTTCTACTTTCAGATGCAATAGGAATTTTTGGGTTAGGTCAATCCGTTCGCGAGATATGGGGGTTTAAAGCCAAGAAATGGTAGAGAAGGCAAAAAATTTTTCACAATTCTGCTGCTCCAAACGCTTAACCAGAATGGCCTAGGGAAAAAATACACATACCGTTGTAATCGGGCGAGTTTCTACTTTCAGATGCAATAGGAATTTTTGGGTTAGGTCAATCCGTTCGCGAGATATGGGAGTTTGAAGCTAAGAAATGGTTGAGAAGACAACAAATTTTTCGCACTTCTGCTGCTCCAATCGCTTAACCAGAATGGCCTAGGGAAAAAATACACATACCGTTGTAATCGGGTGAGTTTCTACTTTCAGATGCAATAGGAATTTTTGGGTTAGGTCAATCCGTTCGCGAGATATGGGAGTTTGAAGCCAAGAAATGGTTGAGAAGCCAAAAAATTTTTCGCAATTCTGCTGCTCCAAACGCTTAACCAGAATGGCCTAGGGAAAAAATACACATGCCGTTGTAATCGGGCGAGTTTCTACCTTCAGATGCAATAGGAATCTTTGGGTTAGGTCAATCCGTTCGCGAGATATGGGAGTTTGAAGCTAAGAAATGGTTGAGAAGACAACAAATTTTTCGCACTTCTGCTGCTCCAATCGCTTAACCAGAATGGCCTAGGGAAAAAATACACATACCGTTGTAATCGGGTGAGTTTCTACTTTCAGATGCAATAGGAATTTTTGGGTTAGGTCAATCCGTTCGCGAGATATGGGAGTTTGAAGCTAAGAAATGGTTGAGAAGACAACAAATTTTTCGCACTTCTGCTGCTCCAATCGCTTAACCAGAATGGCCTAGGGAAAAAATACACATACCGCTGTAATCGGGTGAGATTCTACTTTCAGATGCAATAGGAATTTTTGGGTTAGGTCAATCCGTTCGCGAGATATGGGAGTTTGAAGCCAAGAAATGGTTGAGAAGCCAAAAAATTTTTCGCAATTCTGCTGCTCCAAACGCTTAACTAGAATGGCCTAGGGAAAAAATAAACATACCGTTGTAATCGGGCGAGTTTCTACTTTCAGATGCAATAGGAATTTTTGGGTTAGGTCAATCCGTTCGCGAGATATGGGAGTTTGAAGCCAAGAAATGGTAGAGAAGGCAAAAAATTTTTCACAATTCTGCTGCTCCAAACGCTTAACCAAAATGGCCAAGGGAAAAAATACACATACCGCTGTAATCGGGCGAGTTTCTACTTTCAGATGCAATAGGAATTTTTGGATTAGGTCAGTCTGTTCGCGAGATATGGGAGTTTGAAGCCAAGAAATGCTAGAGAAGGCAAAAAATTTTTCACAATTCTGCTGCTCCAAACGCTTAACCAGAATGGCCTAGGGAAAAAATACACATACCGATGTAATCGGGCGAGTTTCTACTTTCAGATGCAATAGGAATTTTTGGGTTAGGTCAATCCGTTCGCGAGATATGGGGGTTTAAAGCCAAGAAATGGTAGAGAAGGCAAAAAATTTTTCACAATTCTGCTGCTCCAAACGCTTAACCAGAATGGCCTAGGGAAAAAATACACATACCGTTGTAATCGGGCGAGTTTCTACTTTCAGATGCAATAGGAATTTTTGGGTTAGGTCAATCCGTTCGCGAGATATGGGAGTTTGAAGCTAAGAAATGGTTGAGAAGGCAACAAATTTTTCGCACTTCTGCTGCTCCAATCGCTTAACCAGAATGGCCTAGGGAAAAAATACACATACCGTTGTAATCGGGTGAGTTTCTACTTTCAGATGCAATAGGAATTTTTGGGTTAGGTCAATCCGTTCGCGAGATATGGGAGTTTGAAGCCAAGAAATGGTTGAGAAGCCAAAAAATTTTTCGCAATTCTGCTGCTCCAAACGCTTAACTAGAATGGCCTAGGGAAAAAATAAACATACCGTTGTAATCGGGCGAGTTTCTACTTTCAGATGCAATTGGAATTTTTGGGTTAGGTCAATCCGTTCGCGAGATATGGGAGTTTGAAGCCAAGAAATGGTAGAGAAGGCAAAAAATTTTTCACAATTCTGCTGCTCCAAACGCTTAACCAAAATGGCCAAGGGAAAAAATACACATACCGCTGTAATCGGGCGAGTTTCTACTTTCAGATGCAAAAGGAATTTTTGGATTAGGTCAGTCTGTTCGCGAGATATGGGAGTTTGAAGCCAAGAAATGGTAGAGAAGGCAAAAAATTTTTCACAATTCTGCTGCTCCAAACGCTTAACCAGAATGGCCAAGGGAAAAAATACACATACCGTTGTAATCGGGCGAGTTTCTACTTTCAGATGCAATAGGAATTTTTGGGTTAGGTCATTCCGTTCGCGAGATGTGGGAGTTTGAAGCCAAGAAATGGTAGAGAAGGCAAAAAATTTTTCACAGTTCTGCTGCTCCAAACGCTTAACCAGAATGGGCTAGGGAAAAAATACACACCGCTGTAATCGGGCGAGTTTCTACTTTCAGATGCAATAGGAATTTTTGGGTTAGGTCAATCCGTTCGCGAGATATGGGAGTTTGAAGACAAGAAATGGTTGAGAAGGCAAAAAATTTTCCGCAATTCTGCTGCTCCGAACGCTTAACCAGAATGGCCTAGGGAAAAAATACACATACCATTGTAATCGGGCGAGTTTCTACTTTCAGATGCAATAGGAATTTTTGGGTCAGGTCAATCCGTTCGCGAGATATGAGAGTTTGAAGACAAGAAATGGTTGAGAAGGCAAAAAATTTTTCACAATTCTGCTGCTCCAAACGCTTAACCAGAATGGCCTAGGGAAAAAATACACATACCTTTGTAATCGGGCGAGTTTCTACTTTCAGATGCAACAGGAATTTTTGGGATAGGTCAATCCGTTCGCGAGATATGGGAGTTTGAAGCTAAGAAATGGTTGAGAAGGCAAAAAATTTTTCACAATTCTGCTGCTCCAAACGCTTAACCAGAATGGCCTAGGGAAAAAATACACATACCGTTGTAATCGGGCGTGTTTCTACATTCAGATGCAATAGGAATTTTTGAGTTATGTCAATCCGTTCGCGAGATATGGGAGTTTGAAGCCAAGAAATGGTAGAGAAGGCAAAAAATTTTTCAAAATTCTGCTGCTCCAAACGCTTAACCAGAATGGGCTAGGGAAAAAATACACATACCGTTGTAATGGGGCGAGTTTCTACTTTCAGATGCAATAGGAATTTTTGGGTTAGATCAATCCGTTCGCGAGAGATGGGAGTTTGAAGACAAGAAATGGTTGAGAAGGCAAAGAATTTTTCGCAATTCTGCTGCTCCGAACGCGTAACCAGAATGGCCTAGGGAAAAAATACACATACCGCTGTAATCGGGCGAGTTTCTACTTTCAGATGCAATAGGAATTTTTGGGTAAGGTCAGTCTGTTCGCGAGATATGGGAGTTTGAAGCCAAGAAATGGTAGAGAAGGCAAAAAATTTTTCACAATTCTGCTGCTCCAAACGCTTAACCAGAATGGGCTAGGGAAAAAATACACATACCGTTGTAATCGGGCGAGTTTCTACTTTCAGATGCAATAGGAATTTTTGGGTTAGGTCAATCCGTTCGCGAGATATGGGAGTTTGAAGTCAAGAAATGGTAGAGAAGGCAAAAAATTTTTCACAATTCTGCTTCTCCAAACGCTTAACCAGAATGGGCTAGGGAAAAAATACACATACCGTTGTAATCGGGCGAGTTTCTACTTTCAGATGCAATAGATATTTTTGGGTTAGGTCAATCCGTTCGCGAGATATGGGAGTTTGAAGCCAAGAAATGGTTGAGAAGGCATACAATTTTTCGCAATTCTGCTGATCCAAACGCTTAACCAGAATGGCCTAGTGAAAAATACACATACCGCTGTAGTCGGGCGAGTTTCTACTTTCAGATGCAATAGGAATTTTTGGGTTAGGTCAATCCGTTCGCGAGATATGGGAGTTTGTATCCAAGAAATGGTTGAGAAGGCAAAAAATTTTTCGCAATTCTGCTGCTCCAAACGCTTAACCAGAATGGCCTAGGGAAAAAATACACATACCGCTGTAATCGGGCGAGTTTCTGCTTTCAGATGCAATAGGAATTTTTGGGTTAGGTCAATCCGTTCGCGAGATATGGGAGTTTGAAGCCAAGAAATGGTTGAGAAGGCAAAAAATTTTTCGCAATTCTGCTGCTCCAAACGCTTAACCAGAATGGCCTAGGGAAAAAATACACATACCTTTGTAATCGGGCGAGTTTCTACTTTCAGATGCAACAGGAATTTTTGGGTTAGGTCAATCCGTTCGCGAGATATGGGAGTTTGAATCTAAGAAATGGTTGAGAAGGCAAAAAATTTTTCGCAATTCTGCTGCTCCAAACGCTTAACCAGAACGGTCTAGGGAAAAAATACACATACCGTTGTAATCGGGCGAGTTTCTACTTTCAGATGCAATAGGAATTTTTGGGTTAGGTCAATTCGTTCGCGAGATATGGGAGTTTGAAGCCAAGAAATTGTTGAGAAGGCAAAAAATTTTTCGCAATTCTGCTGCTCCAAACGCTTAACCAGAATGGCCTAGGGAAAAAATACACATACCGCTGTAATCGGGCGAGTTTCTACTTTCAGATGCAATAGGAATTTTTGGGTTAGGTCAATCCGTTCGCGAGATATGGGAGTTTGAAGTCAAGAAATGGTAGAGAAGGAAAAAAATTTTTCACAATTCTGCTTCTCCAAACGCTTAACCAGAATGGCCTAGGGAAAAAATACACATACCTTTGTAATCGGGCGAGTTTCTACTTTCAGATGCAACAGGAATTTTTGGGTTAGGTCAATCCGTTCGCGAGATATGGGAGTTTGAAGCTAAGAAATGGTTGAGAAGGCAAAAAATTTTTCGCAATTCTGCTGCTCCAAACGCTTAACCAAAATGGCCAAGGGAAAAAATACACATACCGCTGTAATCGGGCGAGTTTCTACTTTCAGATGCAATAGGAATTTTTGGGTTAGGTCAGTCTGTTCGCGAGATGTGGGAGTTTGAAGCCAAGAAATGGTAGAGAAGGCAAAAAATTTTTCACAATTCTGATGCTCCAAACGCTTAACCAGAATGGCCTAGGGAAAAAATACACATACCGTTGTAATCGGGCGAGTTTCTACTTTCAGATGCAATAGGAATTTTTGGGTTAGGTCAATCCGTTCGCGAGGGATGGGAGTTTGAAGACAAGAAATGGTTGAGAAGGCAAAAAATTTTTCGCAATTCTGCTGCTCCGAACGCTTAACCAGAATGGCCTAGGGAAAAAATACACATACCGTTGTAATCGGGTGAGTTTCTACTTTCAGATGCAATAGGAATTTTTGGGTTAGGTCAATCCGTTCGCGAGATATGGGAGTTTGAAGCCAAGAAATGGTTGAGAAGGCAAAAAATTTTTCCCAATTCTGCTGCTCCAAACGCTTAACCAAAATGGCCAAGGGAAAAAATACACATACCGCTGTAATCGGGCGAGTTTCTACTTTCAGATGCAATAGGAATTTTTGGGTTAGGTCAGTCTGTTCGCGAGATATGGGAGTTTGAAGCCAAGAAATGATAGAGAAGGCAAAAAATTTTTCACAATTCTGCTGCTTCAAACGCTTAACCAGAATGGGCTAGGGAAAAAATACACATACCGTTGTAATCGGGCGAGTTTCTACTTTCAGGTGCAACAGGAATTTTTGGTTTAGGTCAATCCGTTCGCGAGATATGGGAGTTTGAAGCTAAGAAATGGTTGAGAAGGCAAAAAATTTTTCGCAATTCTGCTGCTCCAAACGCTTAACCAAAATGGCCAAGGGAAAAAATACACATACCGCTGTAATCGGGCGAGTTTCTACTTTCAGATGCAATAGGAATTTTTGGGTTAGGTCAGTCTGTTCGCGAGATATGGGAGTTTGAAGCCAAGAAATGGTAGAGAAGGCAAAAAATTTTTCACAATTCTGCTGCTCCAAACGCTTAACCAGAATGGGCTAGGGAAAAAATACACATACCGTTGTAATCGGGCGAGTTTCTACTTTCAGATGCAATAGGAATTTTTGGGTTAGGTCAATCCGTTCGCGAGAGATGCGAGTTTGAAGTCAAGAAATGGTAGAGAAGGCAAAAAATTTTTCACAATTCTGCTTCTCCAAACGCTTAACCAGAATGGCCTAGGGTAAAAATACACACACCGTTGTAATCGGGTGAGTTTCTGCTTTCAGATGCAATAGGAATTTTTGGGTTAGGTCAATCCGTTCGCGAGATATGGGAGTTTGAAGCCAAGAAATGGTTGAGAAGGCAAAAAATTTTTCGCAATTCTGCTGCTCCAAACGCTTAACCAGAATGGCCTAGGGAAAAAATACACATACCGCTGTAATCGGGCGAGTTTCTACTTTCAGATGCAATAGGAATTTTTGGGTTAGGTCAATCCGTTCGCGAGATATGGGAGTTTGAAGACAAGAAATGGTTGAGAAGGCAAAAAATTTTTCGCAATTCTGCTGCTCCAAACGCTTAACCAGAATGGCCTAGGGAAAAAATACACATACCTTTGTAATCGGGCGAGTTTCTACTTTCAGATGCAACAGGAATTTTTGGGTTAGGTCAGTCTGTTCGCGAGATATGGGAGTTTGAAGCCAAGAAATGGTAGAGAAGGCAAAAAATTCTTCACAATTCTGCTGCTCCAAACGCTTAACCAGAATGGGCTAGGGAAAAAATACACATACCGTTGTAATCGGGCGAGTTTCTACTTTCAGATGCAATAGGAATTTTTGGGTTAGATCAATCCGTTCGCGAGAGATGCGAGTTTGAAGTCAAGAAATGGTAGAGAAGGCAAAAAATTTTTCACAATTCTGCTTCTCCAAACGCTTAACCAGAATGGCCTAGGGTAAAAATACACATACCGTTGTAATCGGGTGAGTTTCTACTTTCAGATGCAATAGGAATTTTTGGGTTAGGTCAATCCGTTCGCGAGATATGGGAGTTTGAAGCCAAGAAATGGTTGAGAAGGCAAAAAATTTTTCGCAATTCTGCTGCTCCAAACGCTTAACCAGAATGGCCTAGGGAAAAAATACACACACCTTTGTAATCGGGCGAGTTTCTACTTTCAGATGCAACAGGAATTTTTGGGTTAGGTCAATCCGTTCGCGAGATATGGGAGTTTGAAGCTAAGAAATGGTTGAGAAGGCAAAAAATTTTTCGCAATTCTGCTGCTCCAAACGCTTAACCAAAATGGCCAAGGGAAAAAATACTCATACCGCTGTAATCGGGCGAGTTTCTACTTTCAGATGCAATAGGAATTTTTGGGTTAGGTCAGTCTGTTCGCGAGATATGGGAGTTTGAAGCCAAGAAATGGTAGAGAAGGCAAAAAATTTTTCACAATTCTGCTGCTCCAAACGCTTAACCAGAATGGGCTAGGGAAAAAATACACATACCGTTGTAATCGGGTGAGTTTCTACTTTCAGATGCAATAGGAATTTTTGGGTTAGGTCAATCCGTTCGCGAGATATGGGAGTTTGAAGCCAAGAAATGGTTGAGGAGGCAAAAAATTTTTCGCAATTCTGCTGCTCCAAACGCTTAACCAGAATGGCCTAGGGAAAAAATACACATACCCTTGTAATCGGGCGAGTTTCTACTTTCAGATGCAACAGGAATTTTTGGGTTAGGTCAATCCGTTCGCGAGATATGGGAGTTTGAAGCTAAGAAATGGTTGAGAAGACAACAAATTTTTCGCACTTCTGCTGCTCCAAACGCTTAACCAGAATAGCCTAGGGAAAAAATACACATACCGTTGTAATCGGGCGAGTTTCTACTTTCAGATGCAATAGGAATTTTTGGGTTAGGTCAATTCGTTCGCGAGATATGGGAGTTTGAATCCAAGAAATTGTTGAGAAGGCAAAAAATTTTTCGCAATTCTGCTGCTCCAAACGCTTAACCAGAATGGCCTAGGGAAAAAATACACATACCGTTGTAATCGGGCGAGTTTCTACTTTCAGATGCAATAGGAATTTTTGGGTTAGGTCAATCCGTTCGCGAGATATGGGAGTTTGAAGTCAGCAAATGGTAGAGAAGGCAAAAAATATTTCACAATTCTGCTTCTCCAAACGCTTAACCAGAATGGCCTAGGGAAAAAATACACATACCGTTGTAATCGGGCGAGTTTCTACTTTCAGATGCAATAGGAATTTTTGGGTTAGGTCAATCCGTTCGCGAGATATGGGAGATTGAAGACAAGAAATGGTTGAGAAGGCAAAAAATTTTTCGCAATTCTGCTGCTCCAAATGCTTAACCAGAATGGCCTAGGGAAAAAATACACACACCTTTGTAATCGGGCGAGTTTCTACTTTCCGATGCAACAGGAATTTTTGGGTTAGGTCAATCCGTTCGCGAGATATGGGAGTTTGAAGCTAAGAAATGGTTGAGAAGGCAAAAAATTTTTCGCAATTCTGCTGCTCCAAACGCTTAACCAAAATGGCCAAGGGAAAAAATACACATACCGCTGTAATCGGGCGAGTTTCTACTTTCAGATGCAATAGGAATTTTTGGGTTAGGTCAGTCTGTTCGCGAGATATGGGAGTTTGAAGCCAAGAAATGGTAGAGAAGGCAAAAAATTTTTCACAATTCTGCTGCTCCAAACGCTTAACCAGAATGGCCTAGGGAAAAAATACACATACCGTTGTAATCGGGCGAGTTTCTACTTTCAGATGCAATAGGAATTTTTGGGTTAGGTCAATCCGTTCGCGAGATATGGGAGTTTGAAGTCAACAAATGGTAGAGAAGGCAAAAAATATTTCACAATTCTGCTTCTCCAAACGCTTAACCAGAATGGCCTAGGGAAAAAATACACATACCGTTGTAATCGGGTGAGTTTCTACTTTCAGATGCAATAGGAATTTTTGGGTTAGGTCAATCCGTTCGCGAGATATGGGAGTTTGAAGCCAAGAAATGGTTGAGAAGCCAAAAAATTTTTCGCAATTCTGCTGCTCCAAACGCTTAACTAGAATGGCCTAGGGAAAAAATAAACATACCGTTGTAATCGGGCGAGTTTCTACTTTCAGATGCAATAGGACTTTTTGGGTTAGGTCAATCCGTTCGCGAGATATGGGAGTTTGAAGCCAAGAAATGGTAGAGAAGGCAAACAATTTTTCACAATTCTGCTGCTCCAAACGCTTAACCAAAATGGCCAAGGGAAAAAATACACATACCGCTGTAATCGGGCGAGTTTCTACTTTCAGACGCAATAGGAATTTTTGGATTAGGTCAGTCTGTTCGCGAGATATGGGAGTTTGAAGCCAAGAAATGGTAGAGAAGGCAAAAAATTTTTCACAATTCTGCTGCTCCAAACGCTTAACCAGAATGGTCTAGGGAAAAAATACACATACCGTTGTAATCGGGCGAGTTTCTACTTTCAGATGCAATAGGAATTTTTGGGTTAGGTCAATCCGTTCGCGAGATATGGGGGTTTGAAGCCAAGAAATGGTAGAGAAGGCAAAAAATTTTTCACAATTCTGCTGCTCCAAACGCTTAACCAGAATGGCCTAGGGAAAAAATACGCATACAGTTGTAATCGGGCGAGTTTCTACTTTCAGATGCAATAGGAATTTTTGGGTTAGGTCAATCCGTTCGCGAGATATGGGAGTTTGAAGCTAAGAAATGGTTGAGAAGACAACAAATTTTTCGCACTTCTGCTGCTCCAATCGCTTAACCAGAATGGCCTAGGGAAAAAATACACATACCGTTGTAATCTGGTGAGTTTCTACTTTCAGATGCAATAGGAATTTTTGGGTTAGGTCAATCCGTTCGCGAGATATGGGAGTTTGAAGCCAAGAAATGGTTGAGAAGCCAAAAAATTTTTCGCAATTCTGCTGCTCCAAACGCTTAACTAGAATGGCCTAGGGAAAAAATAAACATACCGTTGTAATCGGGCGAGTTTCTACTTTCAGATGCAATAGGAATTTTTGGGTTAGGTCAATCCATTCGCGAGATATGGGAGTTTGAAGCCAAGAAATGGTAGAGAAGGCAAAAAATTTTTCACAATTCTGCTGCTCCAAACGCTTAACCAAAATGGCCAAGGGAAAAAATACACATACCGCTGTAATCGGGCGCGTTTCTACTTTCAGATGCAATAGGAATTTTTGGATTAGGTCAGTCTGTTCGCGAGATATGGGAGTTTGAAGCCAAGAAATGGTAGAGAAGGCAAAAAATTTTTCACAATTCTGCTGCTCCAAACGCTTAACCAGAATGGCCTAGGGAAAAAATACACATACCGTTGTAATCGGGCGAGTTTCTACTTTCAGATGCAATAGGAATTTTTGGGTTAGGTCATTCCGTTCGCGAGATATGGGAGTTTGAAGCCAAGAAATGGTTGAGAAGGCAAAAAATTTTTCGCAATTCTGCTGCTCCAAACGCTTAACCAAAATGGCCAAGGGAAAAAATACACATACCGCTGTAATCGGGCGAGTTTCTACTTTCGGATGCAATAGGAATTTTTGGGTTAGGTCAGTCTGTACGCGAGATATGGGAGTTTGAAGCCAAGAAATGGTAGAGAAGGCAAAAAATTTTTCACAATTCTGCTGCTCCAAACGCTTAACCAGAATGGCCTAGGGAAAAAATACACATACCGTTGTAATCGGGCGAGTTTCTACTTTCAGATGCAATAGGAATTTTTGGGTTAGGTCAATCCGTTCGCGAGATATGGGAGTTTGAACACAAGAAATGGTTGAGAAGGCAAAAAATTTTTCGCAATTCTGCTGCTCCAAACGCTTAACCAGAATGGCCTAGGGAAAAAATACACATGCCGTTGTAATCGGGCGAGTTTCTACCTTCAGATGCAATAGGAATCTTTGGGTTAGGTCAATCCGTTCGCGAGATATGGGAGTTTGAAGCCAAGAAATGGTTGAGAAGCCAAAAAATTTTTCGCAATTCTGCTGCTCCAAACGCTTAACTAGAATGGCCTAGGGAAAAAATAAACATACCGTTGTAATCGGGCGAGTTTCTACTTTCAGATGCAATAGGAATTTTTGGGTTAGGTCAATCCATTCGCGAGATATGGGAGTTTGAAGCCAAGAAATGGTAGAGAAGGCAAAAAATTTTTCACAATTCTGCTGCTCCAAACGCTTAACCAAAATGGCCAAGGGAAAAAATACACATACCGCTGTAATCGGGCGCGTTTCTACTTTCAGATGCAATAGGAATTTTTGGATTAGGTCAGTCTGTTCGCGAGATATGGGAGTTTGAAGCCAAGAAATGGTAGAGATGGCAAAAAATTTTTCACAATTCTGCTGCTCCAAACGCTTAACCAGAATGGCCTAGGGAAAAAATACACATACCGTTGTAATCGGGCGAGTTTCTACTTTCGGATGCAATAGGAATTTTTGGGTTAGGTCATTCCGTTCGCGAGATATGGGAGTTTGAAGCCAAGAAATGGTTGAGAAGGCAAAAAATTTTTCGCAATTCTGCTGCTCCAAACGCTTAACCAAAATGGCCAAGGGAAAAAATACACATACCGCTGTAATCGGGCGAGTTTCTACTTTCAGATGCAATAGGAATTTTTGGGTTAGGTCAGTCTGTACGCGAGATATGGGAGTTTGAAGCCAAGAAATGGTAGAGAAGGCAAAAAATTTTTCGCAATTCCGCTGCTCCAAACGCTTAACCAGAATGGCCTAGGGAAAAAATACACATGCCGTTGTAATCGGGCGAGTTTCTACCTTCAGATGCAATAGGAATCTTTGGGTTAGGTCAATCCGTTCGCGAGATATGGGAGTTTGAAGCTAAGAAATGGTTGAGAAGACAACAAATTTTTCGCACTTCTGCTGCTCCAATCGCTTAACCAGAATGGCCTAGGGAAAAAATACACATACCGTTGTAATCGGGTGAGTTTCTACTTTCAGATGCAATAGGAATTTTTGGGTTAGGTCAATCCGTTCGCGAGATATGGGAGTTTGAAGCTAAGAAATGGTTGAGAAGACAACAAATTTTTCGCACTTCTGCAGCTCCAATCGCTTAACCAGAATGGCCTAGGGAAAAAATACACATACCGCTGTAATCGGGTGAGATTCTACTTTCAGATGCAATAGGAATTTTTGGGTTAGGTCAATCCGTTCGCGAGATATGGGAGTTTGAAGCCAAGAAATGGTTGAGAAGCCAAAAAATTTTTCGCAATTCTGCTGCTCCAAACGCTTAACTAGAATGGCCTAGGGAAAAAATAAACATACCGTTGTAATCGGGCGAGTTTCTACTTTCAGATGCAATAGGAATTTTTGGGTTAGGTCAATCCGTTCGCGAGATATGGGAGTTTGAAGCCAAGAAATGGTAGAGAAGGCAAAAAATTTTTCACAATTCTGCTGCTCCAAACGCTTAACCAAAATGGCCAAGGGAAAAAATACACATACCGCTGTAATCGGGCGAGTTTCTACTTTCAGATGCAATAGGAATTTTTGGATTAGGTCAGTCTGTTCGCGAGATATGGGAGTTTGAAGCCAAGAAATGGTAGAGAAGGCAAAAAATTTTTCACAATTCTGCTGCTCCAAACGCTTAACCAGAATGGCCTAGGGAAAAAATACACACACCGTTGTAATCGGGCGAGTTTCTACCTTCAGATGCAATAGGAATTTTTGGGTTACGTCAATCCGTTCGCGAGATATGGGAGTTTGAAGCGAAGAAATGGTTGAGAAGACAACAAATTTTTCGCACTTCTGCTGCTCCAAACGCTTAACCAGAATGGCCTAGGGAAAAAATACACATACCGTTGTAATCGGGCGAGTTTCTACTTTCAGATGCAATAGGAATTTTTGGGTTAGGTCAATCCGTTCGCGAGATATGGGAGATTGAAGACAAGAAATGGTTGAGAAGGCAAGAAATTTTTCGCAATTCTGCTGCTCCGAACGCTTAACCAGAATGGCCTAGGGAAAAAATTCACATACCGTTGTAATCGGGCGAGTTTCTACTTTCAGATGCAATAGGAATTTTTGGGTTAAGTCAATCCGTTCGCGAGATATGGGAGTTTGAAGCCAAGAAATGGTAGAGAAGGCAAAAAATTTTTCACAATTCTGCTGCTCCAAACGCTTAACCAAAATGGCCAAGGGAAAAAATACACATAACGCTGTAATCGGGCGAGTTTCTACTTTCAGATGCAATAGGAATTTTTGGATTAGGTCAGTCTGTTCGCGAGATATGGGAGTTTGAAGCCAAGAAATGCTAGAGAAGGCAAAAAATTTTTCACAATTCTGCTGCTCCAAACGCTTAACCAGAATGGCCTAGGGAAAAAATACACATACCGATGTAATCGGGCGAGTTTCTACTTTCAGATGCAATAGGAATTTTTGGGTTAGGTCAATCCGTTCGCGAGATATGGGGGTTTAAAGCCAAGAAATGGTAGAGAAGGCAAAAAATTTTTCACAATTCTGCTGCTCCAAACGCTTAACCAGAATGGCCTAGGGAAAAAATACACATACCGTTGTAATCGGGCGAGTTTCTACTTTCAGATGCAATAGGAATTTTTGGGTTAGGTCAATCCGTTCGCGAGATATGGGAGTTTGAAGCTAAGAAATGGTTGAGAAGACAACAAATTTTTCGCACTTCTGCTGCTCCAATCGCTTAACCAGAATGGCCTAGGGAAAAAATACACATACCGTTGTAATCGGGTGAGTTTCTACTTTCAGATGCAATAGGAATTTTTGGGTTAGGTCAATCCGTTCGCGAGATATGGGAGTTTGAAGCCAAGAAATGGTTGAGAAGCCAAAAAATTTTTCGCAATTCTGCTGCTCCAAACGCTTAACTAGAATGGCCTAGGGAAAAAATAAACATACCGTTGTAATCGGGCGAGTTTCTACTTTCAGATGCAATTGGAATTTTTGGGTTAGGTCAATCCGTTCGCGAGATATGGGAGTTTGAAGCCAAGAAATGGTAGAGAAGGCAAAAAATTTTTCACAATTCTGCTGCTCCAAACGCTTAACCAAAATGGCCAAGGGAAAAAATACACATACCGCTGTAATCGGGCGTGTTTCTACTTTCAGATGCAAAAGGAATTTTTGGATTAGGTCAGTCTGTTCGCGAGATATGGGAGTTTGAAGCCAAGAAATGGTAGAGAAGGCAAAAAATTTTTCACAATTCTGCTGCTCCAAACGCTTAACCAGAATGGCCAAGGGAAAAAATACACATACCGTTGTAATCGGGCGAGTTTCTACTTTCAGATGCAATAGGAATTTTTGGGTTAGGTCATTCCGTTCGCGAGATGTGGGAGTTTGAAGCCAAGAAATGGTAGAGAAGGCAAAAAATTTTTCACAGTTCTGCTGCTCCAAACGCTTAACCAGAATGGGCTAGGGAAAAAATACACACCGCTGTAATCGGGCGAGTTTCTACTTTCAGATGCAATAGGAATTTTTGGGTTAGGTCAATCCGTTCGCGAGATATGGGAGTTTGAAGACAAGAAATGGTTGAGAAGGCAAAAAATTTTCCGCAATTCTGCTGCTCCGAACGCTTAACCAGAATGGCCTAGGGAAAAAATACACATACCATTGTAATCGGGCGAGTTTCTACTTTCAGATGCAATAGGAATTTTTGGGTCAGGTCAATCCGTTCGCGAGATATGAGAGTTTGAAGACAAGAAATGGTTGAGAAGGCAAAAAATTTTTCACAATTCTGCTGCTCCAAACGCTTAACCAGAATGGCCTAGGGAAAAAATACACATACCTTTGTAATCGGGCGAGTTTCTACTTTCAGATGCAACAGGAATTTTTGGGATAGGTCAATCCGTTCGCGAGATATGGGAGTTTGAAGCTAAGAAATGGTTGAGAAGGCAAAAAATTTTTCACAATTCTGCTGCTCCAAACGCTTAACCAGAATGGCCTAGGGAAAAAATACACATACCGTTGTAATCGGGCGTGTTTCTACATTCAGATGCAATAGGAATTTTTGAGTTATGTCAATCCGTTCGCGAGATATGGGAGTTTGAAGCCAAGAAATGGTAGAGAAGGCAAAAAATTTTTCAAAATTCTGCTGCTCCAAACGCTTAACCAGAATGGGCTAGGGAAAAAATACACATACCGTTGTAATGGGGCGAGTTTCTACTTTCAGATGCAATAGGAATTTTTGGGTTAGGTCAATCCGTTCGCGAGAGATGGGAGTTTGAAGACAAGAAATGGTTGAGAAGGCAAAGAATTTTTCGCAATTCTGCTGCTCCGAACGCGTAACCAGAATGGCCTAGGGAAAAAATACACATACCGCTGTAATCGGGCGAGTTTCTACTTTCAGATGCAATAGGAATTTTTGGGTAAGGTCAGTCTGTTCGCGAGATATGGGAGTTTGAAGCCAAGAAATGGTAGAGAAGGCAAAAAATTTTTCACAATTCTGCTGCTCCAAACGCTTAACCAGAATGGGCTAGGGAAAAAATACACATACCGTTGTAATCGGGCGAGTTTCTACTTTCAGATGCAATAGGAATTTTTGGGTTAGGTCAATCCGTTCGCGAGATATGGGAGTTTGAAGTCAAGAAATGGTAGAGAAGGCAAAAAATTTTTCACAATTCTGCTTCTCCAAACGCTTAACCAGAATGGGCTAGGGAAAAAATACACATACCGTTGTAATCGGGCGAGTTTCTACTTTCAGATGCAATAGATATTTTTGGGTTAGGTCAATCCGTTCGCGAGATATGGGAGTTTGAAGCCAAGAAATGGTTGAGAAGGCATACAATTTTTCGCAATTCTGCTGATCCAAACGCTTAACCAGAATGGCCTAGTGAAAAATACACATACCGCTGTAGTCGGGCGAGTTTCTACTTTCAGATGCAATAGGAATTTTTGGGTTAGGTCAATCCGTTCGCGAGATATGGGAGTTTGTATCCAAGAAATGGTTGAGAAGGCAAAAAATTTTTCGCAATTCTGCTGCTCCAAACGCTTAACCAGAATGGCCTAGGGAAAAAATACACATACCGCTGTAATCGGGCGAGTTTCTGCTTTCAGATGCAATAGGAATTTTTGGGTTAGGTCAATCCGTTCGCGAGATATGGGAGTTTGAAGCCAAGAAATGGTTGAGAAGGCAAAAAATTTTTCGCAATTCTGCTGATCCAAACGCTTAACCAGAATGGCCTAGTGAAAAATACACATACCGCTGTAGTCGGGCGAGTTTCTACTTTCAGATGCAATAGGAATTTTTGGGTTAGGTCAATCCGTTCGCGAGATATGGGAGTTTGTATCCAAGAAATGGTTGAGAAGGCAAAAAATTTTTCGCAATTCTGCTGCTCCAAACGCTTAACCAGAATGGCCTAGGGAAAAAATACACATACCGCTGTAATCGGGCGAGTTTCTGCTTTCAGATGCAATAGGAATTTTTGGGTTAGGTCAATCCGTTCGCGAGATATGGGAGTTTGAAGCCAAGAAATGGTTGAGAAGGCAAAAAATTTTTCGCAATTCTGCTGCTCCAAACGCTTAACCAGAATGGCCTAGGGAAAAAATACACATACCTTTGTAATCGGGCGAGTTTCTACTTTCAGATGCAACAGGAATTTTTGGGTTAGGTCAATCCGTTCGCGAGATATGGGAGTTTGAATCTAAGAAATGGTTGAGAAGGCAAAAAATTTTTCGCAATTCTGCTGCTCCAAACGCTTAACCAGAACGGTCTAGGGAAAAAATACACATACCGTTGTAATCGGGCGAGTTTCTACTTTCAGATGCAATAGGAATTTTTGGGTTAGGTCAATTCGTTCGCGAGATATGGGAGTTTGAAGCCAAGAAATTGTTGAGAAGGCAAAAAATTTTTCGCAATTCTGCTGCTCCAAACGCTTAACCAGAATGGCCTAGGGAAAAAATACACATACCGCTGTAATCGGGCGAGTTTCTACTTTCAGATGCAATAGGAATTTTTGGGTTAGGTCAATCCGTTCGCGAGATATGGGAGTTTGTATCCAAGAAATGGTTGAGAAGGCAAAAAATTTTTCGCAATTCTGCTGCTCCAAACGCTTAACCAGAATGGCCTAGGGAAAAAATACACATACCGCTGTAATCGGGCGAGTTTCTGCTTTCAGATGCAATAGGAATTTTTGGGTTAGGTCAATCCGTTCGCGAGATATGGGAGTTTGAAGCCAAGAAATGGTTGAGAAGGCAAAAAATTTTTCGCAATTCTGCTGCTCCAAACGCTTAACCAGAATGGCCTAGGGAAAAAATACACATACCTTTGTAATCGGGCGAGTTTCTACTTTCAGATGCAACAGGAATTTTTGGGTTAGGTCAATCCGTTCGCGAGATATGGGAGTTTGAATCTAAGAAATGGTTGAGAAGGCAAAAAATTTTTCGCAATTCTGCTGCTCCAAACGCTTAACCAGAACGGTCTAGGGAAAAAATACACATACCGTTGTAATCGGGCGAGTTTCTACTTTCAGATGCAATAGGAATTTTTGGGTTAGGTCAATTCGTTCGCGAGATATGGGAGTTTGAAGCCAAGAAATTGTTGAGAAGGCAAAAAATTTTTCGCAATTCTGCTGCTCCAAACGCTTAACCAGAATGGCCTAGGGAAAAAATACACATACCGCTGTAATCGGGCGAGTTTCTACTTTCAGATGCAATAGGAATTTTTGGGTTAGGTCAATCCGTTCGCGAGATATGGGAGTTTGAAGTCAAGAAATGGTAGAGAAGGCAAAAAATTTTTCACAATTCTGCTTCTCCAAACGCTTAACCAGAATGGCCTAGGGAAAAAATACACATACCTTTGTAATCGGGCGAGTTTCTACTTTCAGATGCAACAGGAATTTTTGGGTTAGGTCAATCCGTTCGCGAGATATGGGAGTTTGAAGCTAAGAAATGGTTGAGAAGGCAAAAAATTTTTCGCAATTCTGCTGCTCCAAACGCTTAACCAAAATGGCCAAGGGAAAAAATACACATACCGCTGTAATCGGGCGAGTTTCTACTTTCAGATGCAATAGGAATTTTTGGGTTAGGTCAGTCTGTTCGCGAGATGTGGGAGTTTGAAGCCAAGAAATGGTAGAGAAGGCAAAAAATTTTTCACAATTCTGATGCTCCAAACGCTTAACCAGAATGGCCTAGGGAAAAAATACACATACCGTTGTAATCGGGCGAGTTTCTACTTTCAGATGCAATAGGAATTTTTGGGTTAGGTCAATCCGTTCGCGAGGGATGGGAGTTTGAAGACAAGAAATGGTTGAGAAGGCAAAAAATTTTTCGCAATTCTGCTGCTCCGAACGCTTAACCAGAATGGCCTAGGGAAAAAATACACATACCGTTGTAATCGGGTGAGTTTCTACTTTCAGATGCAATAGGAATTTTTGGGTTAGGTCAATCCGTTCGCGAGATATGGGAGTTTGAAGCCAAGAAATGGTTGAGAAGGCAAAAAATTTTTCCCAATTCTGCTGCTCCAAACGCTTAACCAAAATGGCCAAGGGAAAAAATACACATACCGCTGTAATCGGGCGAGTTTCTACTTTCAGATGCAATAGGAATTTTTGGGTTAGGTCAGTCTGTTCGCGAGATATGGGAGTTTGAAGCCAAGAAATGATAGAGAAGGCAAAAAATTTTTCACAATTCTGCTGCTTCAAACGCTTAACCAGAATGGGCTAGGGAAAAAATACACATACCGTTGTAATCGGGCGAGTTTCTACTTTCAGGTGCAACAGGAATTTTTGGTTTAGGTCAATCCGTTCGCGAGATATGGGAGTTTGAAGCTAAGAAATGGTTGAGAAGGCAAAAAATTTTTCGCAATTCTGCTGCTCCAAACGCTTAACCAAAATGGCCAAGGGAAAAAATACACATACCGCTGTAATCGGGCGAGTTTCTACTTTCAGATGCAATAGGAATTTTTGGGTTAGGTCAATCCGTTCGCGAGATATGGGAGTTTGTATCCAAGAAATGGTTGAGAAGGCAAAAAATTTTTCGCAATTCTGCTGCTCCAAACGCTTAACCAGAATGGCCTAGGGAAAAAATACACATACCGCTGTAATCGGGCGAGTTTCTGCTTTCAGATGCAATAGGAATTTTTGGGTTAGGTCAATCCGTTCGCGAGATATGGGAGTTTGAAGCCAAGAAATGGTTGAGAAGGCAAAAAATTTTTCGCAATTCTGCTGCTCCAAACGCTTAACCAGAATGGCCTAGGGAAAAAATACACATACCTTTGTAATCGGGCGAGTTTCTACTTTCAGATGCAACAGGAATTTTTGGGTTAGGTCAATCCGTTCGCGAGATATGGGAGTTTGAATCTAAGAAATGGTTGAGAAGGCAAAAAATTTTTCGCAATTCTGCTGCTCCAAACGCTTAACCAGAACGGTCTAGGGAAAAAATACACATACCGTTGTAATCGGGCGAGTTTCTACTTTCAGATGCAATAGGAATTTTTGGGTTAGGTCAATTCGTTCGCGAGATATGGGAGTTTGAAGCCAAGAAATTGTTGAGAAGGCAAAAAATTTTTCGCAATTCTGCTGCTCCAAACGCTTAACCAGAATGGCCTAGGGAAAAAATACACATACCGCTGTAATCGGGCGAGTTTCTACTTTCAGATGCAATAGGAATTTTTGGGTTAGGTCAATCCGTTCGCGAGATATGGGAGTTTGAAGTCAAGAAATGGTAGAGAAGGCAAAAAATTTTTCACAATTCTGCTTCTCCAAACGCTTAACCAGAATGGCCTAGGGAAAAAATACACATACCTTTGTAATCGGGCGAGTTTCTACTTTCAGATGCAACAGGAATTTTTGGGTTAGGTCAATCCGTTCGCGAGATATGGGAGTTTGAAGCTAAGAAATGGTTGAGAAGGCAAAAAATTTTTCGCAATTCTGCTGCTCCAAACGCTTAACCAAAATGGCCAAGGGAAAAAATACACATACCGCTGTAATCGGGCGAGTTTCTACTTTCAGATGCAATAGGAATTTTTGGGTTAGGTCAGTCTGTTCGCGAGATGTGGGAGTTTGAAGCCAAGAAATGGTAGAGAAGGCAAAAAATTTTTCACAATTCTGATGCTCCAAACGCTTAACCAGAATGGCCTAGGGAAAAAATACACATACCGTTGTAATCGGGCGAGTTTCTACTTTCAGATGCAATAGGAATTTTTGGGTTAGGTCAATCCGTTCGCGAGGGATGGGAGTTTGAAGACAAGAAATGGTTGAGAAGGCAAAAAATTTTTCGCAATTCTGCTGCTCCGAACGCTTAACCAGAATGGCCTAGGGAAAAAATACACATACCGTTGTAATCGGGTGAGTTTCTACTTTCAGATGCAATAGGAATTTTTGGGTTAGGTCAATCCGTTCGCGAGATATGGGAGTTTGAAGCCAAGAAATGGTTGAGAAGGCAAAAAATTTTTCCCAATTCTGCTGCTCCAAACGCTTAACCAAAATGGCCAAGGGAAAAAATACACATACCGCTGTAATCGGGCGAGTTTCTACTTTCAGATGCAATAGGAATTTTTGGGTTAGGTCAGTCTGTTCGCGAGATATGGGAGTTTGAAGCCAAGAAATGATAGAGAAGGCAAAAAATTTTTCACAATTCTGCTGCTTCAAACGCTTAACCAGAATGGGCTAGGGAAAAAATACACATACCGTTGTAATCGGGCGAGTTTCTACTTTCAGGTGCAACAGGAATTTTTGGTTTAGGTCAATCCGTTCGCGAGATATGGGAGTTTGAAGCTAAGAAATGGTTGAGAAGGCAAAAAATTTTTCGCAATTCTGCTGCTCCAAACGCTTAACCAAAATGGCCAAGGGAAAAAATACACATACCGCTGTAATCGGGCGAGTTTCTACTTTCAGATGCAATAGGAATTTTTGGGTTAGGTCAGTCTGTTCGCGAGATATGGGAGTTTGAAGCCAAGAAATGGTAGAGAAGGCAAAAAATTTTTCACAATTCTGCTGCTCCAAACGCTTAACCAGAATGGGCTAGGGAAAAAATACACATACCGTTGTAATCGGGCGAGTTTCTACTTTCAGATGCAATAGGAATTTTTGGGTTAGGTCAATCCGTTCGCGAGAGATGCGAGTTTGAAGTCAAGAAATGGTAGAGAAGGCAAAAAATTTTTCACAATTCTGCTTCTCCAAACGCTTAACCAGAATGGCCTAGGGTAAAAATACACACACCGTTGTAATCGGGTGAGTTTCTACTTTCAGATGCAATAGGAATTTGTGGGTTAGGTCAATCCGTTCGCGAGATATGGGAGTTTGAAGCCAAGAAATGGTTGAGAAGGCAAAAAATTTTTCGCAATTCTGCTGCTCCAAACGCTTAACCAGAATGGCCTAGGGAAAAAATACACATACCGCTGTAATCGGGCGAGTTTCTACTTTCAGATGCAATAGGAATTTTTGGGTTAGGTCAATCCGTTCGCGAGATATGGGAGTTTGAAGACAAGAAATGGTTGAGAAGGCAAAAAATTTTTCGCAATTCTGCTGCTCCAAACGCTTAACCAGAATGGCCTAGGGAAAAAATACACATACCTTTGTAATCGGGCGAGTTTCTACTTTCAGATGCAACAGGAATTTTTGGGTTAGGTCAGTCTGTTCGCGAGATATGGGAGTTTGAAGCCAAGAAATGGTAGAGAAGGCAAAAAATTCTTCACAATTCTGCTGCTCCAAACGCTTAACCAGAATGGGCTAGGGAAAAAATACACATACCGTTGTAATCGGGCGAGTTTCTACTTTCAGATGCAATAGGAATTTTTGGGTTAGATCAATCCGTTCGCGAGAGATGCGAGTTTGAAGTCAAGAAATGGTAGAGAAGGCAAAAAATTTTTCACAATTCTGCTTCTCCAAACGCTTAACCAGAATGGCCTAGGGTAAAAATACACATACCGTTGTAATCGGGTGAGTTTCTACTTTCAGATGCAATAGGAATTTTTGGGTTAGGTCAATCCGTTCGCGAGATATGGGAGTTTGAAGCCAAGAAATGGTTGAGAAGGCAAAAAATTTTTCGCAATTCTGCTGCTCCAAACGCTTAACCAGAATGGCCTAGGGAAAAAATACACACACCTTTGTAATCGGGCGAGTTTCTACTTTCAGATGCAACAGGAATTTTTGGGTTAGGTCAATCCGTTCGCGAGATATGGGAGTTTGAAGCTAAGAAATGGTTGAGAAGGCAAAAAATTTTTCGCAATTCTGCTGCTCCAAACGCTTAACCAAAATGGCCAAGGGAAAAAATACTCATACCGCTGTAATCGGGCGAGTTTCTACTTTCAGGTGCAATAGGAATTTTTGGGTTAGGTCAGTCTGTTCGCGAGATATGGGAGTTTGAAGCCAAGAAATGGTAGAGAAGGCAAAAAATTTTTCACAATTCTGCTGCTCCAAACGCTTAACCAGAATGGGCTAGGGAAAAAATACACATACCGTTGTAATCGGGTGAGTTTCTACTTTCAGATGCAATAGGAATTTTTGGGTTAGGTCAATCCGTTCGCGAGATATGGGAGTTTGAAGCCAAGAAATGGTTGAGGAGGCAAAAAATTTTTCGCAATTCTGCTGCTCCAAACGCTTAACCAGAATGGCCTAGGGAAAAAATACACATACCCTTGTAATCGGGCGAGTTTCTACTTTCAGATGCAACAGGAATTTTTGGGTTAGGTCAATCCGTTCGCGAGATATGGGAGTTTGAAGCTAAGAAATGGTTGAGAAGACAACAAATTTTTCGCACTTCTGCTGCTCCAAACGCTTAACCAGAATAGCCTAGGGAAAAAATACACATACCGTTGTAATCGGGCGAGTTTCTACTTTCAGATGCAATAGGAATTTTTGGGTTAGGTCAATTCGTTCGCGAGATATGGGAGTTTGAATCCAAGAAATTGTTGAGAAGGCAAAAAATTTTTCGCAATTCTGCTGCTCCAAACGCTTAACCAGAATGGCCTAGGGAAAAAATACACATACCGTTGTAATCGGGCGAGTTTCTACTTTCAGATGCAATAGGAATTTTTGGGTTAGGTCAATCCGTTCGCGAGATATGGGAGTTTGAAGTCAACAAATGGTAGAGAAGGCAAAAAATATTTCACAATTCTGCTTCTCCAAACGCTTAACCAGAATGGCCTAGGGAAAAAATACACATACCGTTGTAATCGGGCGAGTTTCTACTTTCAGATGCAATAGGAATTTTTGGGTTAGGTCAATCCGTTCGCGAGATATTGGAGATTGAAGACAAGAAATGGTTGAGAAGGCAAAAAATTTTTCGCAATTCTGCTGCTCCAAATGCTTAACCAGAATGGCCTAGGGAAAAAATACACACACCTTTGTAATCGGGCGAGTTTCTACTTTCCGATGCAACAGGAATTTTTGGGTTAGGTCAATCCGTTCGCGAGATATGGGAGTTTGAAGCTAAGAAATGGTTGAGAAGGCAAAAAATTTTTCGCAATTCTGCTGCTCCAAACGCTTAACCAAAATGGCCAAGGGAAAAAATACACATACCGCTGTAATCGGGCGAGTTTCTACTTTCAGATGCAATAGGAATTTTTGGGTTAGGTCAGTCTGTTCGCGAGATATGGGAGTTTGAAGCCAAGAAATGGTAGAGAAGGCAAAAAATTTTTCACAATTCTGCTGCTCCAAACGCTTAACCAGAATGGCCTAGGGAAAAAATACACATACCGTTGTAATCGGGCGAGTTTCTACTTTCAGATGCAATAGGAATTTTTGGGTTAGGTCAATCCGTTCGCGAGATATGGGAGTTTGAAGTCAACAAATGGTAGAGAAGGCAAAAAATATTTCACAATTCTGCTTCTCCAAACGCTTAACCAGAATGGCCTAGGGAAAAAATACACATACCGTTGTAATCGGGCGAGTTTCTACTTTCAGATGCAATAGGAATTTTTGGGTTAGGTCAATCCGTTCGCGAGATATGGGAGTTTGAAGTCAACAAATGGTAGAGAAGGCAAAAAATATTTCACAATTCTGCTTCTCCAAACGCTTAACCAGAATGGCCTAGGGAAAAAATACACATACCGTTGTAATCGGGCGAGTTTCTACTTTCAGATGCAATAGGAATTTTTGGGTTAGGTCAATCCGTTCGCGAGATATGGGAGTTTGAAGACAAGAAATGGTTGAGAAGGCAAAAAATTTTTCGCAATTCTGCTGCTCCAAACGCTTAACCAGAATGGCCTAGGGAAAAAATACACATACCTTTGTAATCGGGCGAGTTTCTACTTTCCGATGCAACAGGAATTTTTGGGTTAGGTCAATCCGTTCGCGAGATATGGGAGTTTGAAGCTAAGAAATGGTTGAGAAGGCAAAAAATTTTTCGCAATTCTGCTGCTCCAAACGCTTAACCAAAATGGCCAAGGGAAAAAATACACATACCGCTGCAATCGGGCGAGTTTCTACTTTCAGATGCAATAGGAATTTTTGGGTTAGGTCAGTCTGTTCGCGAGATATGGGAGTTTGAAGCCAAGAAATGGTAGAGAAGGCAAAAAATTTTTCACAATTCTGCTGCTCCAAACGCTTAACCAGAATGGGCTAGGGAAAAAATACACATACCGTTGTAATCGGGCGAGTTTCTACTTTCAGATGCAATAGGAATTTTTGGGTTAGGTCAATCCGTTCGCGAGAGATGCGAGTTTGAAGACAAGAAATGGTTGAGAAGGCAAAAAATTTTTCGCAATTCTGCTGCTCCGAACGCTTAACCAGAATGGCCTAGGGAAAAAATACACATACCGTTGTAATCGGGCGAGTTTCTACTTTCAGATGCAATAGGAATTTTTGGGTTACGTCAATCCGTTCGCGAGATATGGGAGTTTGAAGCTAAGAAATGATTGAGAAGACAACAAATTTTTCGCACTTCTGCTGCTCCAAACGCTTAACCAGAATGGCCTAGGGAAAAAATACACATACCGTTGTAATAGGGTGAGTTTCTACTTTCGGATGCAATAGGAATTTTTGGGTTAGGTCAATCCGTTCGCGAGATATGGGAATTTGAAGCCAAGAAATGGTTGAGAAGCCAAAAAATTTTTCGCAATTCTGCTGCTCCAAACGCTTAACTAGAATGGCCTAGGGAAAAAATAAACATACACGTTGTAACCGGGCGAGTTTCTACTTTCAGATGCAATAGGAATTTTTGGGTTAGGTCAATCCGTTCGCGAGATATGGGAGTTTGAAGCCAAGAAATGGTAGAGAAGGCAAAAAATTTTTCACAATTCTGCTGCTCCAAACGCTTAACCAGAATGGCCAAGGGAAAAAATACACATACCGTTGTAATCGGGCGAGTTTCTACTTTCAGATGCAATAGGAATTTTTGGGTTAGGTCAATCCGTTCGCGAGATATGGGGGTTTGAAGCCAAGAAATGGTTGAGAAGGCAAAAACTTTGTCGCAATTCTGCTGCTCCAAACGCTTAACCAAAGTGGCCAAGGGAAAAAATACACATACCGCTGTAATCGGGCGAGTTTCTACTTTCAGATGCAATAGGAATTTTTGGGTTAGGTCAATCCGTTCGCGAGATATGGGAGATTGAAGACAAGAAATGGTTGAGAAGGCAAGAAATTTTTCGCAATTCTGCTGCTCCGAACGCTTAACCAGAATGGCCTAGGGAAAAAATACACATACCGTTGTAATCGGGCGAGTTTCTACTTTCAGATGCAATAGGAATTTTTGGGTTAGGTCAATCCGTTCGCGAGATATGGGAATTTGAAGCCAAGAAATGGTTGAGAAGCCAAAAAATTTTTCGCAATTCTGCTGCTCCAAACGCTTAACTAGAATGGCCTAGGGAAAAAATAAACATACACGTTGTAACCGGGCGAGTTTCTACTTTCAGATGCAATAGGAATTTTTGGGTTAGGTCAATCCGTTCGCGAGATATGGGAGTTTGAAGCCAAGAAATGGTAGAGAAGGCAAAAAATTTTTCACAATTCTGCTGCTCCAAACGCTTAACCAGAATGGCCAAGGGAAAAAATACACATACCGTTGTAATCGGGCGAGTTTCTACTTTCAGATGCAATAGGAATTTTTGGGTTAGGTCAATCCGTTCGCGAGATATGGGAGTTTGAAGCCAAGAAATGGTTGAGAAGGCAAAAACTTTGTCGCAATTCTGCTGCTCCAAACGCTTAACCAAAGTGGCCAAGGGAAAAAATACACATACCGCTGTAATCGGGCGAGTTTCTACTTTCAGATGCAATAGGAATTTTTGGGTTAGGTCAATCCGTTCGCGAGATATGGGAGATTGAAGACAAGAAATGGTTGAGAAAGCAAGAAATTTTTCGCAATTCTGCTGCTCCGAACGCTTAACCAGAATGGCCTAGGGAAAAAATACACATACCGTTGTAATCGGGTGAGTTTCTACTTTCAGAAGCAATAGGAATTTTTGGGTTAGGTCAATCCGTTCGCGAGATATGGGGGTTTGAAGCCAAGAAATGGTTGAGAAGCCAAAAGATTTTTCGCAATTCTGCTGCTCCAAACGCTTAACTAGAATGGCCTAGGGAAAAAATAAACATACCGTTGTAATCGGGCGAGTTTCTACTTTCAGATGCAATAGGAATTTTTGGGTTAGGTCAGTCTGTTCGCGAGATATGGGGGTTTGAAGACAAGAAATGGTAGAGAAGGCAAAAAATTTTTCACAATTCTGCTGCTCCAAACGCTTAACCAGAATGGGCTAGGGAAAAAATACACATACCGTTGTAATCGGGCGAGTTTCTACTTTCAGATGCAATAGGAATTTTTGGGTTAGGTCAATCCGTTCGCGAGATATGGGAGATTGAAGACAAGAAATGGTTGAGAAGGCAAGAAATTTTTCGCAATTCCGCTGCTCCGAACGCTTAACCAGAATGGCATAGGGAAAAAATACACATACCGTTGTAATCGGGCGAGTTTCTACTTTCAGATGCAATAGGAATTTTTGGGTTACGTCAATCCGTTCGCGAGATATGGGAGTTTGAAGCGAAGAAATGGTTGAGAAGACAACAAATTTTTCGCACTTCTGCTGCTCCAAACGCTTAACCAGAATGGCCTAGGGAAAAAATACACATACCGTTGTAATCGGGTGAGTTTCTACTTTCAGATGCAATAGGAATTTTTGGGTTAGGTCAATCCGTTCGCGAGATATGGGAGTTTGAAGCCAAGAAATGGTTGAGAAGCCAAAAAATTTTTCGCAATTCTGCTGCTCCAAACGCTTAAGTAGAATGGCCTAGGGAAAAAATAAACATACCGTTGTAATCGGGCGAGTTTCTACTTTCAGATGCAATAGGAATTTTTCGGTTAGGTCAATCCGTTCGCGAGATATGGGAGTTTGAAGCAAAGAAATGGTAGAGAAGGCAAAAAATTTTTCACAATTCTGCTGCTCCAAACGCTTAACCGGAATGGCCAAGGGAAAAAATACACATACCGTTGTAATCGGGCGAGTTTCTACTTTCAGATGCAATAGGAATTTTTGGGTTAGGTCAATCCGTTCGCGAGATATGGGAGTTTGAAGCCAAGAAATGGTTGAGAAGGCAAAAAATTTTTCGCAATTCTGCTGCTCCAAACGCTTAACCAAAATGGCCAAGGGAAAAAATACACATACCGCTGTAATCGGGCGAGTTTCTACTTTCAGATGCAATAGGAATTTTTGGGTTAGGTCAGTCTGTTCGCGAGATATGGGAGATTGAAGACAAGAAATGGTTGAGAAGGCAAAAAATTTTTCGCAATTGAGCTGCTCCGAACGCTTAACCAGAATGGGCTAGGGAAAAAATACACATACCGTTGTAATCGGGCGAGTTTCTACTTTCAGATGCAATAGGAATTTTTGGGTTAGGTTAATCCGTTCGCGAGAGATGGAAGTTTGAAGCCAAGAAATGGTTGAGAAGGCAAAAAATTTTTCGCAATTCTGCTGCTCCAAACGCTTAACCAAAATGGCCAAGGGAAAAAATACACATACCGCTGTAATCGGGCGAGTTTCTACTTTCAGATGCAATAGGAATTTTTGGGTTAGGTCAGTCTGTTCGCGAGATATGGGGGTTTGAAGACAAGAAATGGTAGAGAAGGCAAAAAATTTTTCACAATTCTGCTGCTCCAAACGCTTAACCAGAATGGGCTAGGGAAAAAATACACATACCGTTGTAATCGGGCGAGTTTCTACTTTCAGATGCAATAGGAATTTTTGGGTTAGGTCAATCCGTTCGCGAGATATGGGAGATTGAAGACAAGAAATGGTTGAGAAGGCAAGAAATTTTTCGCAATTCTGCTGCTCCGAACGCTTAACCAGAGTGGCCTAGGGAAAAAATACACACACCGTTGTAATCGGGCGAGTTTCTACCTTTAGATGCAATAGGAATTTTTGGGTTACGTCAATCCGTTCGCGAGATATGGGAGTTTGAAGCGAAGAAATGGTTGAGAAGACAACAAATTTTTCGCACTTCTGCTGCTCCAAACGCTTAACCAGAATGGCCTAGGGAAAAAATACACATACCGTTGTAATCGGGCGAGTTTCTACTTTCAGATGCAATAGGAATTTTTGGGTTAGGTCAATCCGTTCGCGAGATATGGGAGATTGAAGACAAGAAATGGTTGAGAAGGCAAGAAATTTTTCGCAATTCTGCTGCTCCGAACGCTTAACCAGGATGGCCTAGGGAAAAAATACACATACCGTTGTAATCGGGTGAGTTTCTACTTTCAGATGCAATAGGAATTTTTGGGTTAGGTCAATCCGTTCGCGAGATATGGGAGTTTGAAGCCAAGAAATGGTTGAGAAGCCAAAAAATTTTTCGCAATTCTGCTGCTCCAAACGCTTAAGTAGAATGGCCTAGGGAAAAAATAAACATACCGTTGTAATCGGGCGAGTTTCTACTTTCAGATGCAATAGGAATTTTTCGGTTAGGTCAATCCGTTCGCGAGATATGGGAGTTTGAAGCAAAGAAATGGTAGAGAAGGCAAAAAATTTTTCACAATTCTGTTGTTCCAAACGCTTAACCAGAATGGCCAAGGGAAAAAATACACATACCGTTGTAATCGGGCGAGTTTCTACTTTCAGATGCAATAGGAATTTTTGGGTTAGGTCAATCCGTTCGCGAGATATGGGAGTTTGAAGCCAAGAAATGGTTGAGAAGGCAAAAAATTTTTCGCAATTCTGCTGCTCCAAACGCTTAACCAAAATGGCCAAGGGAAAAAATACACATACCGCTGTAATCGGGCGAGTTTCTACTTTCAGATGCAATAGGAATTTTTGGGTTAGGTCAGTCTGTTCGCGAGATATGGGAGTTTGAACCCAAGAAATGGTAGAGAAGGCAAAAAATTTTTCACAATTCTGCTGCTCCAAACGCTTAACCAGAATGGGCTAGGGACAAAATACACATACCGTTGTAATCGAGCGAGTTTCTACATTCAGATGCAATAGGAATTTTTGGGTTAGGTCAATCGGTTCGCGAGATATGGGAGATTGAAGACAAGAAATGGTTGAGAAGGCAAAAAATTTTTCGCAATTGAGCTGCTCCGAACGCTTAACCAGAATGGGCTAGGGAAAAAATACACATACCGTTGTAATCGGGCGAGTTTCTACTTTCAGATGCAATAGGAATTTTTGGGTTAGGTTAATCCGTTCGCGAGAGATGGAAGTTTGAAGCCAAGAAATGGTTGAGAAGGCAAAAAATTTTTCGCAATTCTGCTGCTCCAAACGCTTAACCAAAATGGCCAAGGGAAAAAATACACATACCGCTTTAATCGGGCGAGTTTCTACTTTCAGATGCAATAGGAATTTTTGTGTTAGGTCAATTCGTTCGCGAGATATGGGAGTTTGAAGACAAGAAATGGTAGAGAAGGCAAAAAATTTTTCACAATTCTGCTGCTCCAAACGCTTAACCAGAATGGGCTAGGGAAAAAATACACATACCGTTGTAATCGGGCGAGTTTCTACTTTCAAATGCAATAGGAATTTTTGGGTTAGGTCAATCCGTTCGCGAGATATGGGAGATTGAAGACAAGAAATGTTTGAGAAGGCAAGAAATTTTTCGCAATTCTGCTGCTCCGAACGCTTAACCAGAATGGCCTAGGGAAAAAATACACACACCGTTGTAATCGGGCAAGTTTCTACCTTCAGATGCAATAGGAATTTTTGGGTTACGTCAATCCGTTCGCGAGATATGGGAGTTTGAAGCGAAGAAATGGTTGAGAAGACAACAAATTTTTCGCAATTCTGCTGCTCCAAACGCTTAACCAGAATGGCCTAGGGAAAAAATACACATACCGTTGTAATCGGGCGAGTTTCTACTTTCAGATGCAATAGGAATTTTTGGGTTAGGTCAATCCGTTCGCGAGATATGGGAGATTGAAGACAAGAAATGGTTGAGAAGGCAAGAAATTTTTCGCAATTCTGCTGCTCCGAACGCTTAACCAGAATGGCCTAGGGAAAAAATACACATACCGTTGTAATCGGGCGAGCTTCTACTTTCAGATGCAATAGGAATTTTTGGGTTACGTCAATCCGTTCGCGAGATATGGGAGTTTGAAGCGAAGAAATGGTTGAGAAGACAACAAATTTTTCGCACTTCTGCTGCTGCAAACGCTTAACCAGAATGGCCTAGGGAAAAAATACACATACCGTTGTAATCGGGTGAGTTTCTACTTTCAGATGCAATAGGAATTTTTGGGTTAGGTCAATCCGTTCGCGAGATATGGGAGTTTGAAGCCAAGAAATGGTTGAGAAGCCAAAAAATTTTTCGCAATTCTGCTGCTCCAAACGCTTAAGTAGAATGGCCTAGGGAAAAAATAAACATACCGTTGTAATCGGGCGAGTTTCTACTTTCAGATGCAATAGGAATTTTTGGGTTAGGTCAATACGTTCGCGAGATATGGGAGTTTGAAGACAAGAAATGGTAGAGAAGGCAAAAAATTTTTCACAATTCTGCTGCTCCAAACGCTTAACCAGAATGGGCTAGGGAAAAAATACACATACCGTTGTAATCGGGCGAGTTTCTACTTTCAGATGCAATAGGAATTTTTCGGTTAGGTCAATCCGTTCGCGAGATATGGGAGATTGAAGACAAGAAATGGTTGAGAAGGCAAGAAATTTTTCGCAATTCTGCTGCTCCGAACGCTTAACCAGAATGGCATAGGGAAAAAATACACATACCGTTGTAATCGGGCGAGTTTCTACTTTCAGATGCAATAGGAATTTTTGGGTTACGTCAATCCGTTCGCGAGATATGGGAGTTTGAAGCGAAGAAATGGTTGAGAAGACAACAAATTTTTCGCACTTCTGCTGCTCCAAACGCTTAACCAGAATGGCCTAGGGAAAAAATACACATACCGTTGTAATCGGGTGAGTTTCTACTTTCAGATGCAATAGGAATTTTTGGGTTAGGTCAGTCTGTTCGCGAGATATGGGAGATTGAAGACAAGAAATGGTTGAGAAGGCAAAAAATTTTTCGCAATTGAGCTGCTCCGAACGCTTAACCAGAATGGGCTAGGGAAAAAATACACATACCGTTGTAATCGGGCGAGTTTCTACTTTCAGATGCAATAGGAATTTTTGGGTTAGGTTAATCCGTTCGCGAGAGATGGAAGTTTGAAGCCAAGAAATGGTTGAGAAGGCAAAAAATTTTTCGCAATTCTGCTGCTCCAAACGCTTAACCAAAATGGCCAAGGGAAAAAATACACATACCGCTGTAATCGGGCGAGTTTCTACTTTCAGATGCAATAGGAATTTTTGGGTTAGGTCAACACGTTCGCGAGATATGGGAGATTGAAGACAAGAAATGGTTGAGAAGGCAAGAAATTTTTCGTAATTCTGCTGCTCCGAACGCTTAACCAGAATGGCCTAGGGAAAAAATACACACACCGTTGTAATCGGGCGAGTTTCTACCTTTAGATGCAATAGGAATTTTTGGGTTACGTCAATCCGTTCGCGAGATATGGGAGTTTGAAGTGAAGAAATGGTTGAGAAGACAACAAATTTTTCGCACTTCTGCTGCTCCAAACGCTTAACCAGAATGGCCTAGGGAAAAAATACACATACCGTTGTAATCGGGCGAGTTTCTACTTAAAGATGCAATAGGAATTTTTGGGTTAGGTCAGTCCGTTCGCGAGATATGGGAGATTGAAGACAAGAAATGGTTGAGAAGGCAAGAAATTTTTCGCAATTCTGCTGCTCCGAACGCTTAACCAGAATGGCCTAGGGAAAAAATACACATACCGTTGTAATCGGGCGAGTTTCTACTTTCAGATGCAATAGGAATTTTTGGGTTACGTCAATCCGTTCGCGAGATATGGGAGTTTGAAGCGAAGAAATGGTTGAGAAGACAACAAATTTTTCGCACTTCTGCTGCTCCAAACGCTTAAGTAGAATGGCCTAGGGAAAAAATAAACATACCGTTGTAATCGGGCGAGTTTCTACTTTCAGATGCAATAGGAATTTTTCGGTTAGGTCAATCCGTTCGCGAGATATGGGAGTTTGAAGCAAAGAAATGGTAGAGAAGGCAAAAAATTTTTCACAATTCTGCTGCTCCAAACGCTTAACCAGAATGGCCAAGGGAAAAAATACACATACCGTTGTAATCGGGCGAGTTTCTACTTTCAGATGCAATAGGAATTTTTGGGTTAGGTCAATCCGTTCGCGAGATATGGGAGTTTGAAGCCAAGAAATGGTTGAGAAGGCAAAAATTTTTTCGCAATTCTGCTGCTCCAAACGCTTAACCAAAATGGCCAAGGGAAAAAATACACATACCGCTGTAATCGGGCGAGTTTCTACTTTCAGATGCAATAGGAATTTTTGGGTTAGGTCAGTCTGTTCGCGAGATATGGGAGTTTGAACCCAAGAAATGGTAGAGAAGGCAAAAAATTTTTCACAATTCTGCTGCTCCAAACGCTTAACCAGAATGGGCTAGGGACAAAATACACATACCGTTGTAATCGGGCGAGTTTCTACATTCAGATGCAATAGGAATTTTTGGGTTAGGTCAATCGGTTCGCGAGATATGGGAGATTGAAGACAAGAAATGGTTGAGAAGGCAAAAAATTTTTCGCAATTGAGCTGCTCCGAACGCTTAACCAGAATGGGCTAGGGAAAAAATACACATACCGTTGTAATCGGGCGAGTTTCTACTTTCAGATGCAATAGGAATTTTTGGGTTAGGTTAATCCGTTCGCGAGAGATGGAAGTTTGAAGCCAAGAAATGGTTGAGAAGGCAAAAAATTTTTCGCAATTCTGCTGCTCCAAACGCTTAACCAAAATGGCCAAGGGAAAAAATACACATACCGCTGTAATCGGGCGAGTTTCTACTTTCAGATGCAATAGGAATTTTTGGGTTAGGTCAATTCGTTCGCGAGATATGGGAGTTTGAAGACAAGAAATGGTAGAGAAGGCAAAAAATTTTTCACAATTCTGCTGCTCCAAACGCTTAACCAGAATGGGCTAGGGAAAAAATACACATACCGTTGTAATCGGGCGAGTTTCTACTTTCAAATGCAATAGGAATTTTTGGGTTAGGTCAATCCGTTCGCGAGATATGGGAGATTGAAGACAAGAAATGGTTGAGAAGGCAAGAAATTTTTCGCAATTCTGCTGCTCCGAACGCTTAACCAGAATGGCCTAGGGAAAAAATACACACACCGTTGTAATCGGGCGAGTTTCTACCTTCAGATGCAATAGGAATTTTTGGGTTACGTCAATCCGTTCGCGAGATATGGGAGTTTGAAGCGAAGAAATGGTTGAGAAGACAACAAATTTTTCGCAATTCTGCTGCTCCAAACGCTTAACCAGAATGGCCTAGGGAAAAAATACACATACCGTTGTAATCGGGCGAGTTTCTACTTTCAGATGCAATAGGAATTTTTGGGTTAGGTCAATCCGTTCGCGAGATATGGGAGATTGAAGACAAGAAATGGTTGAGAAGGCAAGAAATTTTTCGCAATTCTGCTGCTCCAAACGCTTAACCAAAATGGCCAAGGGAAAAAATACACATACCGCTTTAATCGGGCGAGTTTCTACTTTCAGATGCAATAGGAATTTTTGTGTTAGGTCAATTCGTTCGCGAGATATGGGAGTTTGAAGCCAAGAAATGGTTGAGAAGCCAAAAAATTTTTCGCAATTCTGCTGCTCCAAACGCTTAAGTAGAATGGCCTAGGGAAAAAATAAACATACCGTTGTAATCGGGCGAGTTTCTACTTTCAGATGCAATAGGAATTTTTCGGTTAGGTCAATCCGTTCGCGAGATATGGGAGTTTGAAGCAAAGAAATGGTAGAGAAGGCAAAAAATTTTTCACAATTCTGTTGTTCCAAACGCTTAACCAGAATGGCCAAGGGAAAAAATACACATACCGTTGTAATCGGGCGAGTTTCTACTTTCAGATGCAATAGGAATTTTTGGGTTAGGTCAATCCGTTCGCGAGATATGGGAGTTTGAAGCCAAGAAATGGTTGAGAAGGCAAAAAATTTTTCGCAATTCTGCTGCTCCAAACGCTTAACCAAAATGGCCAAGGGAAAAAATACACATACCGCTGTAATCGGGCGAGTTTCTACTTTCAGATGCAATAGGAATTTTTGGGTTAGGTCAGTCTGTTCGCGAGATGTGGGAGTTTGAACCCAAGAAATGGTAGAGAAGGCAAAAAATTTTTCACAATTCTGCTGCTCCAAACGCTTAACCAGAATGGGCTAGGGACAAAATACACATACCGTTGTAATCGAGCGAGTTTCTACATTCAGATGCAATAGGAATTTTTGGGTTAGGTCAATCGGTTCGCGAGATATGGGAGATTGAAGACAAGAAATGGTTGAGAAGGCAAAAAATTTTTCGCAATTGAGCTGCTCCGAACGCTTAACCAGAATGGGTTAGGGAAAAAATACACATACCGTTGTAATCGGGCGAGTTTCTACTTTCAGATGCAATAGGAATTTTTGGGTTAGGTTAATCCGTTCGCGAGAGATGGAAGTTTGAAGCCAAGAAATGGTTGAGAAGGCAAAAAATTTTTCGCAATTCTGCTGCTCCAAACGCTTAACCAAAATGGCCAAGGGAAAAAATACACATACCGCTTTAATCGGGCGAGTTTCTACTTTCAGATGCAATAGGAATTTTTGTGTTAGGTCAATTCGTTCGCGAGATATGGGAGTTTGAAGACAAGAAATGGTAGAGAAGGCAAAAAATTTTTCACAATTCTGCTGCTCCAAACGCTTAACCAGAATGGGCTAGGGAAAAAATACACATACCGTTGTAATCGGGCGAGTTTCTACTTTCAAATGCAATAGGAATTTTTGGGTTAGGTCAATCCGTTCGCGAGATATGGGAGATTGAAGACAAGAAATGTTTGAGAAGGCAAGAAATTTTTCGCAATTCTGCTGCTCCGAACGCTTAACCAGAATGGCCTAGGGAAAAAATACACACACCGTTGTAATCGGGCGAGTTTCTACCTTCAGATGCAATAGGAATTTTTGGGTTACGTCAATCCGTTCGCGAGATATGGGAGTTTGAAGCGAAGAAATGGTTGAGAAGACAACAAATTTTTCGCAATTCTGCTGCTCCATACGCTTAACCAGAATGGCCTAGGGAAAAAATACACATACCGTTGTAATCGGGCGAGTTTCTACTTTCAGATGCAATAGGAATTTTTGGGTTAGGTCAATCCGTTCGCGAGATATGGGAGATTGAAGACAAGAAATGGTTGAGAAGGCAAGAAATTTTTCGCAATTCTGCTGCTCCGAACGCTTAACCAGAATGGCCTAGGGAAAAAATACACATACCGTTGTAATCGGGCGAGCTTCTACTTTCAGATGCAATAGGAATTTTTGGGTTACGTCAATCCGTTCGCGAGATATGGGAGTTTGAAGCGAAGAAATGGTTGAGAAGACAACAAATTTTTCGCACTTCTGCTGCTGCAAACGCTTAACCAGAATGGCCTAGGGAAAAAATACACATACCGTTGTAATCGGGTGAGTTTCTACTTTCAGATGCAATAGGAATTTTTGGGTTAGGTCAATACGTTCGCGAGATATGGGAGTTTGAAGACAAGAAATGGTAGAGAAGGCAAAAAATTTTTCACAATTCTGCTGCTCCAAACGCTTAACCAGAATGGGCTAGGGAAAAAATACACATACCGTTGTAATCGGGCGAGTTTCTACTTTCAGATGCAATAGGAATTTTTGGGTTAGGTCAATCCGTTCGCGAGATATGGGAGATTGAAGACAAGAAATGGTTGAGAAGGCAAGAAATTTTACGCAATTATGCTGCTCCGAACGCTTAACCAGAATGGCATAGGGAAAAAATACACATACCGTTGTAATCGGGCGAGTTTCTACTTTCAGATGCAATAGGAATTTTTGGGTTACGTCAATCCGTTCGCGAGATATGGGAGTTTGAAGCGAAGAAATGGTTGAGAAGACAACAAATTTTTCGCACTTCTGCTGCTCCAAACGCTTAACCAGAATGGCCTAGGGAAAAAAATACACATACCGTTGTAATCGGGTGAGCTTCTACTTTCAGATGCAATAGGAATTTTTGGGTTAGCTCAATCCGTTCGCGAGATATGGGAGTTTGAAGCCAAGAAATGGTTGAGAAGCCAAAAAATTTTTCGCAATTCTGCTGCTCCAAACGCTTAAGTAGAATGGCCTAGGGAAGAAATAAACATACCGTTGTAATCGGGCGAGTTTCTACTTTCAGATGCAATAGGAATCTTTCGGTTAGGTCAATCCGTTCGCGAGATATGGGAGATTGAAGACAAGAAATGGTTGAGAAGGCAAGAAATTTTTCGCAATTCTGCTGCTCCGAACGCTTAACCAGAATGGCATAGGGAAAAAATACACATACCGTTGTAATCGGGCGAGTTTCTACTTTCAGATGCAATAGGAATTTTTGGGTTACGTCAATCCGTTCGCGAGATATGGGAGTTTGAAGCGAAGAAATGGTTGAGAAGACAACAAATTTTTCGCACTTCTGCTGCTCCAAACGCTTAACCAGAATGGCCTAGGGAAAAAATACACATACCGTTGTAATCGGGTGAGTTTCTACTTTCAGATGCAATAGGAATTTTTGGGTTAGGTCAGTCTGTTCGCGAGATATGGGAGATTGAAGACAAGAAATGGTTGAGAAGGCAAAAAATTTTTCGCAATTGAGCTGCTCCGAACGCTTAACCAGAATGGGCTAGGGAAAAAATACACATACCGTTGTAATCGGGCGAGTTTCTACTTTCAGATGCAATAGGAATTTTTGGGTTAGGTTAATCCGTTCGCGAGAGATGGAAGTTTGAAGCCAAGAAATGGTTGAGAAGGCAAAAAATTTTTCGCAATTCTGCTGCTCCAAACGCTTAACCAAAATGGCCAAGGGAAAAAATACACATACCGCTGTAATCGGGCGAGTTTCTACTTTCAGATGCAATAGGAATTTTTGGGTTAGGTCAATACGTTCGCGAGATATGGGAGATTGAAGACAAGAAATGGTTGAGAAGGCAAGAAATTTTTCGTAATTCTGCTGCTCCGAACGCTTAACCAGAATGGCCTAGGGAAAAAATACACACACCGTTGTAATCGGGCGAGTTTCTACCTTTAGATGCAATAGGAATTTTTGGGTTACGTCAATCCGTTCGCGAGATATGGGAGTTTGAAGTGAAGAAATGGTTGAGAAGACAACAAATTTTTCGCACTTCTGCTGCTCCAAACGCTTAACCAGAATGGCCTAGGGAAAAAATACACATACCGTTGTAATCGGGCGAGTTTCTACTTAAAGATGCAATAGGAATTTTTGGGTTAGGTCAGTCCGTTCGCGAGATATGGGAGATTGAAGACAAGAAATGGTTGAGAAGGCAAGAAATTTTTCGCAATTCTGCTGCTCCGAACGCTTAACCAGAATGGCCTAGGGAAAAAATACACATACCGTTGTAATCGGGCGAGTTTCTACTTTCAGATGCAATAGGAATTTTTGGGTTACGTCAATCCGTTCGCGAGATATGGGAGTTTGAAGCGAAGAAATGGTTGAGAAGACAACAAATTTTTCGCACTTCTGCTGCTCCAAACGCTTAAGTAGAATGGCCTAGGGAAAAAATAAACATACCGTTGTAATCGGGCGAGTTTCTACTTTCAGATGCAATAGGAATTTTTCGGTTAGGTCAATCCGTTCGCGAGATATGGGAGTTTGAAGCAAAGAAATGGTAGAGAAGGCAAAAAATTTTTCACAATTCTGCTGCTCCAAACGCTTAACCAGAATGGCCAAGGGAAAAAATACACATACCGTTGTAATCGGGCGAGTTTCTACTTTCAGATGCAATAGGAATTTTTGGGTTAGGTCAATCCGTTCGCGAGATATGGGAGTTTGAAGCCAAGAAATGGTTGAGAAGGCAAAAAATTTTTGGCAATTCTGCTGCTCCAAACGCTTAACCAAAATGGCCAAGGGAAAAAATACACATACCGCTGTAATCGGGCGAGTTTCTACTTTCAGATGCAATAGGAATTTTTGGGTTAGGTCAGTCTGTTCGCGAGATATGGGAGTTTGAACCCAAGAAATGGTAGAGAAGGCAAAAAATTTTTCACAATTCTGCTGCTCCAAACGCTTAACCAGAATGGGCTAGGGACAAAATACACATACCGTTGTAATCGGGCGAGTTTCTACATTCAGATGCAATAGGAATTTTTGGGTTAGGTCAATCGGTTCGCGAGATATGGGAGATTGAAGACAAGAAATGGTTGAGAAGGCAAAAAATTTTTCGCAATTGAGCTGCTCCGAACGCTTAACCAGAATGGGCTAGGGAAAAAATACACATACCGTTGTAATCGGGCGAGTTTCTACTTTCAGATGCAATAGGAATTTTTGGGTTAGGTCAATCCGTTCGCGAGATATGGGAGATTGAAGACAAGAAATGGTTGAGAAGGCAAGAAATTTTTCGCAATTCTGCTGCTCCGAACGCTTAAACAGAATGGCCTAGGGAAAAAATACACACACCGTTGTAATCGGGCGAGTTTCTACCTTCAGATGCAATAGGAATTTTTGGGTTACGTCAATCCGTTCGCGAGATATGGGAGTTTGAAGCGAAGAAATGGTTGAGAAGACAACAAATTTTTCGCACTTCTGCTGCTCCAAACGCTTAACCAGAATGGCCTAGGGAAAAAATACACATACCGTTGTAATCGGGCGAGTTTCTACTTTCAGATGCAATAGGAATTTTTGGGTTAGGTCAATCCGTTCGCGAGATATGGGAGATTGAAGACAAGAAATGGTTGAGAAGGCAAGAAATTTTTCGCAATTCTGCTGCTCCGAACGCTTAACCAGAATGGCCTAGGGAAAAAATACACATACCGTTGTAATCGGGCGAGTTTCTACTTTCAGATGCAATAGGAATTTTTGGGTTACGTCAATCCGTTCGCGAGATATGGGAGTTTGAAGCGAAGAAATGGTTGAGAAGACAACAAATTTTTCGCAATTCTGCTGCTCCAAACGCTTAACCAGAATGGCCTAGGGAAAAAATACACATACCGTTGTAATCGGGTGAGTTTCTACTTTCAGATGCAATAGGAATTTTTGGGTTAGGTCAATCCGTTCGCGAGATATGGGAGTTTGAAGCCAAGAAATGGTTGAGTAGCCAAAAAATTTTTCGCAATTCTGCTGCTCCGAACGCTTAAGTAGAATGGCCTAGGGAAAAAATAAACATACCGTTGTAATCGGGCGAGTTTCTACTTTCAGATGCAATAGGAATTTTTCGGTTAGGTCAATCCGTTCGCGAGATATGGGAGTTTGAAGCCAAGAAATGGTTGAGAAGGCAAAAAATTTTTCGCAATTCTGCTGCTCCAAACGCTTAACCAAAATGGCCAAGGGAAAAAATACACATACCGCTGTAATCGGGCGAGTTTCTACTTTCAGATGCAATAGGAATTTTTGGGTTAGGTCAGTCTGTTCGCGAGATATGGGAGTTTGAACCCAAGAAATGGTAGAGAAGGCAAAAAATTTTTCACAATTCTGCTGCTCCAAACGCTTAACCAGAATGGGCTAGGGACAAAATACACATACCGTTGTAATCGGGCGAGTTTCTACATTCAGATGCAATAGGAATTTTTGGGTTAGGTCAATCGGTTCGCGAGATATGGGAGATTGAAGACAAGAAATGGTTGAGAAGGCAAAAAATTTTTCGCAATTGAGCTGCTCCGAACGCTTAACCAGAATGGGCTAGGGAAAAAATACACATACCGTTGTAATCGGGCGAGTTTCTACTTTCAGATGCAACAGGAATTTTTGGGTTAGGTTAATCCGTTCGCGAGAGATGGAAGTTTGAAGCCAAGAAATGGTTGAGAAGGCAAAAAATTTTTCGCAATTCTGCTGCTCCAAACGCTTAACCAAAATTGCCAAGGGAAAAAATACACATACCGCTGTAATCGGGCGAGTTTCTACTTTCAGATGCAATAGGAATTTTTGGGTTAGGTCAATTCGTTCGCGAGATATGGGAGTTTGAATACAAGAAATGGTAGAGAAGGCAAAAAATATTTCACAATTCTGCTGCTCCAAACGCTTAAACAGAATGGGCTAGGGAAAAAATACACATACCGTTGTAATCGGGCGAGTTTCTACTTTCAGATGCAATAGGAATTTTTGGGTTAGGTCAATCCGTTCGCGAGATATGGGAGATTGAAGACAAGAAATGGTTGAGAAGGCAAGAAATTTTTCGCAATTCTGCTGCTCCGAACGCTTAACCAGAATGGCCTAGGGAAAAAATACACATACCGTTGTAATCGGGCGAGTTTCTACTTCCAGATGCAATAGGAATTTTTGGGTTACGTCAATCCTTTCGCGAGATATGGGAGTTTGAAGCGAAGAAATGGTTGAGAAGACAACAAATTTTTCGCACTTCTGCTGCTCCAAACGCTTAACCAGAATGGCCTAGGGAAAAAATACACATACCGTTGTAATCGGGTGAGTTTCTACTTTCAGATGCAATAGGAATTTTTGGGTTAGGTCAAACCGTTCGCGAGATATGGGAGTTTGAAGCCAAGAAATGGTTGAGAAGCCAAAAAATTTTTCGCAATTCTGCTGCTCCAAACGCTTAACTAGAATGGCCTAGGGAAAAAATACACATACCGTTGTAATCGGGCGAGTTTCTACTTTCAGATGCAATATGAATTTTTGGGTTAGGTCAATTCGTTCGCGAGATATGGGAGTTTGAAGCCAAGAAATTGTTGAGAAGGCAAAAAATTTTTCGCAATTATGCTGCTCCAAACGCTTAACCAGAATGGCCTAGGGAAAAAATACACATACCCTTGTAATCGGGCGAGTTTCTACTTTCAGATGCAATAGGAATTTTTGGGTTAGGTCAATTCGTTCGCGAGATATGGGACTTTGAAGCCAAGAAATGGTTGAGAAGGCAAACAATTTTTCACAATTCTGCTGCTCCAAACGCTTAACCAGAATGGCCTAGGGAAAAAATACACATACCGTTGTAATCGGGCGAGTTTCTACTTTCAGATGCAATAGGAATTTTTGGGTTACGTCAATCCGTTCGCGAGATATGGGAGTTTGAAGCTAAGAAATGGTTGAGATGACAACAAATTTTTCGCACTTCTGCTGCTCCAAACGCTTAACTAGAATGGCCTAGGGAAAAAATAAACATACCGTTGTAATCGGGCGAGTTTCTACTTTCAGATGCAATAGGAATTTTTGGGTTAGGTCAATTCGTTCGCGAGATATGGGAGTTTGAAGCCAAGAAATTGTTGAGAAGGCAAAAAATTTTTCGCAATTATGCTGCTCCAAACGCTTAACCAGAATGGGCTAGGGAAAAAATACACATACCGTTGTAATCGGGCGAGTTTCTACTTTCAGATGCAATAGGAATTTTTGGGTTAGGTCAATCCGTTCGCGAGATATGGGAGATTGAAGACAAGAAATGGTTGAGAAGGCAAGAAATTTTTCGCAATTCTGCTGCTCCGAACGCTTAACCAGAATGGCCTAGGGAAAAAATACACATACCGTTGTAATCGGGCGAGTTTCTACTTTCAGATGCAATAGGAATTTTTGGGTTACGTCAATCCGTTTGCGAGATATGGGAGTTTGAAGCGAAGAAATGGTTGAGAAGACAACAAATTTTTCGCACTTCTGCTGCTCCAAACGCTTAACCAGAATGGCCTAGGGAAAAAATACACATACCGTTGTAATCGGGCGAGCTTCTACTTTCAGATGCAATAGGAATTTTTGGGTTACGTCAATCCGTTCGCGAGATATGGGAGTTTGAAGCGAAGAAATGGTTGAGAAGACAACAAATTTTTCGCACTTCTGCTGCTCCAAACGCTTAACCAGAATGGCCTAGGGAAAAAATACACATACCGTTGTAATCGGGTGAGTTTCTACTTTCAGATGCAATAGGAATTTTTGGGTTAGGTCAATCCGTTCGCGAGATATGGGAGTTTGAAGCCAAGAAATGGTTGAGAAGCCAAAAAATTTTTCGCAATTCTGCTGCTCCAAACGCTTAAGTAGAATGGCCTAGGGAAAAAATAAACATACCGTTGTAATCGGGCGAGTTTCTACTTTCAGATGCAATAGGAATTTTTGGGTTAGGTCAATACGTTCGCGAGATATGGGAGTTTGAAGACAAGAAATGGTAGAGAAGGCAAAAAATTTTTCACAATTCTGCTGCTCCAAACGCTTAACCAGAATGGGCTAGGGAAAAAATACACATACCGTTGTAATCGGGCGAGTTTCTACTTTCAGATGCAATAGGAATTTTTGGGTTAGGTCAATCCGTTCGCGAGATATGGGAGATTGAAGACAAGAAATGGTTGAGAAGGCAAAAAATTTTTCGCAATTGAGCTGCTCCGAACGCTTAACCAGAATGGGCTAGGGAAAAAATACACATACCGTTGTAATCGGGCGAGTTTCTACTTTCAGATGCAATAGGAATTTTTGGGTTAGGTTAATCCGTTCGCGAGAGATGGAAGTTTGAAGCCAAGAAATGGTTGAGAAGGCAAAAAATTTTTCGCAATTCTGCTGCTCCAAACGCTTAACCAAAATTGCCAAGGGAAAAAATACACATACCGCTGTAATCGGGCGAGTTTCTACTTTCAGATGCAATAGGAATTTTTGGGTTAGGTCAATTCGTTCGCGAGATATGGGAGTTTGAAGACAAGAAATGGTTGAGAAGGCAAGAAATTTTTCGCAATTCTGCTGCTCCAAACGCTTAAGTAGAATGGCCTAGGGAAAAAATACACATACCGCTGTAATCGGGCGAGTTTCTACTTTCAGATGCAATAGGAATTTTTGGGTTAGGTCAATCCGTTCGCGAGATATGGGAGATTGAAGACAAGAAATGGTTGAGAAGGCAAGAAATTTTTCGCAATTCTGCTGCTCCGAACGCTTAACCAGAATGGCCTAGGGAAAAAATACACATACCGTTGTAATCGGGCGAGTTTCTACTTCCAGATGCAATAGGAATTTTTGGGTTACGTCAATCCTTTAGCGAGATATGGGAGTTTGAAGCGAAGAAATGGTTGAGAAGACAACAAATTTTTCGCACTTCTGCTGCTCCAAACGCTTAACCAGAATGGCCTAGGGAAAAAATACACATACCGTTGTAATCGGGTGAGTTTCTACTTTCAGATGCAATAGGAATTTTTGGGTTAGGTCAAACCGTTCGCGAGATATGGGAGTTTGAAGCCAAGAAATGGTTGAGAAGCCAAAAAATTTTTCGCAATTCTGCTGCTCCAAACGCTTAACTAGAATGGCCTAGGGAAAAAATACACATACCGTTGTAATCGGGCGAGTTTCTACTTTCAGATGCAATATGAATTTTTGGGTTAGGTCAATTCGTTCGCGAGATATGGGAGTTTGAAGCCAAGAAATTGTTGAGAAGGCAAAAAATTTTTCGCAATTATGCTGCTCCAAACGCTTAACCAGAATGGCCTAGGGAAAAAATACACATACCCTTGTAATCGGGCGAGTTTCTACTTTCAGATGCAATAGGAATTTTTGGGTTAGGTCAATTCGTTCGCGAGATATGGGACTTTGAAGCCAAGAAATGGTTGAGAAGGCAAACAATTTTTCACAATTCTGCTGCTCCAAACGCTTAACCAGAATGGCCTAGGGAAAAAATACACATACCGTTGTAATCGGGCGAGTTTCTACTTTCAGATGCAATAGGAATTTTTGGGTTACGTCAATCCGTTCGCGAGATATGGGAGTTTGAAGCTAAGAAATGGTTGAGATGACAACAAATTTTTCGCACTTCTGCTGCTCCAAACGCTTAACTAGAATGGCCTAGGGAAAAAATAAACATACCGTTGTAATCGGGCGAGTTTCTACTTTCAGATGCAATAGGAATTTTTGGGTTAGGTCAATTCGTTCGCGAGATATGGGAGTTTGAAGCCAAGAAATTGTTGAGAAGGCAAAAAATTTTTCGCAATTATGCTGCTCCAAACGCTTAACCAGAATGGGCTAGGGAAAAAATACACATACCGTTGTAATCGGGCGAGTTTCTACTTTCAGATGCAATAGGAATTTTTGGGTTAGGTCAATCCGTTCGCGAGATATGGGAGATTGAAGACAAGAAATGGTTGAGAAGGCAAGAAATTTTTCGCAATTCTGCTGCTCCGAACGCTTAACCAGAATGGCCTAGGGAAAAAATACACATACCGTTGTAATCGGGCGAGTTTCTACTTTCAGATGCAATAGGAATTTTTGGGTTACGTCAATCCGTTTGCGAGATATGGGAGTTTGAAGCGAAGAAATGGTTGAGAAGACAACAAATTTTTCGCACTTCTGCTGCTCCAAACGCTTAACCAGAATGGCCTAGGGAAAAAATACACATACCGTTGTAATCGGGCGAGCTTCTACTTTCAGATGCAATAGGAATTTTTGGGTTACGTCAATCCGTTCGCGAGATATGGGAGTTTGAAGCGAAGAAATGGTTGAGAAGACAACAAATTTTTCGCACTTCTGCTGCTCCAAACGCTTAACCAGAATGGCCTAGGGAAAAAATACACATACCGTTGTAATCGGGTGAGTTTCTACTTTCAGATGCAATAGGAATTTTTGGGTTAGGTCAATCCGTTCGCGAGATATGGGAGTTTGAAGCCAAGAAATGGTTGAGAAGCCAAAAAATTTTTCGCAATTCTGCTGCTCCAAACGCTTAAGTAGAATGGCCTAGGGAAAAAATAAACATACCGTTGTAATCGGGCGAGTTTCTACTTTCAGATGCAATAGGAATTTTTGGGTTAGGTCAATACGTTCGCGAGATATGGGAGTTTGAAGACAAGAAATGGTAGAGAAGGCAAAAAATTTTTCACAATTCTGCTGCTCCAAACGCTTAACCAGAATGGGCTAGGGAAAAAATACACATACCGTTGTAATCGGGCGAGTTTCTACTTTCAGATGCAATAGGAATTTTTGGGTTAGGTCAATCCGTTCGCGAGATATGGGAGATTGAAGACAAGAAATGGTTGAGAAGGCAAAAAATTTTTCGCAATTGAGCTGCTCCGAACGCTTAACCAGAATGGGCTAGGGAAAAAATACACATACCGTTGTAATCGGGCGAGTTTCTACTTTCAGATGCAATAGGAATTTTTGGGTTAGGTTAATCCGTTCGCGAGAGATGGAAGTTTGAAGCCAAGAAATGGTTGAGAAGGCAAAAAATTTTTCGCAATTCTGCTGCTCCAAACGCTTAACCAAAATTGCCAAGGGAAAAAATACACATACCGCTGTAATCGGGCGAGTTTCTACTTTCAGATGCAATAGGAATTTTTGGGTTAGGTCAATTCGTTCGCGAGATATGGGAGTTTGAAGACAAGAAATGGTTGAGAAGGCAAGAAATTTTTCGCAATTCTGCTGCTCCAAACGCTTAAGTAGAATGGCCTAGGGAAAAAATACACATACCGCTGTAATCGGGCGAGTTTCTACTTTCAGATGCAATAGGAATTTTTGGGTTAGGTCAATCCGTTCGCGAGATATGGGAGATTGAAGACAAGAAATGGTTGAGAAGGCAAGAAATTTTTCGCAATTCTGCTGCTCCGAACGCTTAACCAGAATGGCCTAGGGAAAAAATACACATACCGTTGTAATCGGGCGAGTTTCTACTTTCAGATGCAATAGGAATTTTTGGGTTACGTCAATCCGTTCGCGAGATATGGGAGTTTGAAGCGAAGAAATGGTTGAGAAGACAACAAATTTTTCGCACTTCTGCTGCTCCAAACGCTTAACCAGAATGGCCTAGGGAAAAAATACACATACCGTTGTAATCGGGTGAGTTTCTACTTTCAGATGCAATAGGAATTTTTGGGTTAGGTCAAACCGTTCGCGAGATATGGGAGTTTGAAGCCAAGAAATGGTTGAGAAGCCAAAAAATTTTTCGCAATTCTGCTGCTCCAAACGCTTAACTAGAATGGCCTAGGGAAAAAATAAACATACCGTTGTAATCGGGCGAGTTTCTACTTTCAGATGCAATATGAATTTTTGGGTTAGGTCAATTCGTTCGCGAGATATGGGAGTTTGAAGCCAAGAAATTGTTGAGAAGGCAAAAAATTTTTCGCAATTATGCTGCTCCAAACGCTTAACCAGAATGGCCTAGGGAAAAAATACACATACCGTTGTAATCGGGCGAGTTTCTACTATCACGATGCAATAGGAATTTTTGGGTTAGGTCAATCCGTTCGCGAGATATGGGAGTTTGAAGCCAAGAAATGGTAGAGAAGGCAAAAAATTTTTCACAATTCTGCTGCTCCAAACGCTTAACCAGAATGGCCTAGGGAAAAAATACACATACCCTTGTAATCGGGCGAGTTTCTACTTTCAGATGCAATAGGAATTTTTGGGTTAGGTCAATTCGTTCGCGAGATATGGGACTTTGAAGCCAAGAAATGGTTGAGAAGGCAAACAATTTTTCACAATTCTGCTGCTCCAAACGCTTAACCAGAATGGCCTAGGGAAAAAATACACATACCGTTGTAATCGGGCGAGTTTCTACTTTCAGATGCAATAGGAATTTTTGGGTTACTTCAATCCGTTCGCGAGATATGGGAGTTTGAAGCTAAGAAATGGTTGAGATGACAACAAATTTTTCGCACTTCTGCTGCTCCAAACGCTTAACTAGAATGGCCTAGGGAAAAAATAAACATACCGTTGTAATCGGGCGAGTTTCTACTTTCAGATGCAATAGGAATTTTTGGGTTAGGTCAATTCGTTCGCGAGATATGGGAGTTTGAAGCCAAGAAATTGTTGAGAAGGCAAAAAATTTTTCGCAATTATGCTGCTCCAAACGCTTAACCAGAATGGGCTAGGGAAAAAATACACATACAGTTGTAATCGGGCGAGTTTCCACTTTCAGATGCAATAGGAATTTTTGGGTTAGGTCAATCCGTTCGCGAGATATGGGAGATTGAAGACAAGAAATGGTTGAGAAGGCAAGAAATTTTTCGCAATTCTGCTGCTCCGAACGCTTAACCAGAATGGCCTAGGGAAAAAATACACATACCGTTGTAATCGGGCGAGTTTCTACTTTCAGATGCAATAGGAATTTTTGGGTTACGTCAATCCGTTTGCGAGATATGGGAGTTTGAAGCGAAGAAATGGTTGAGAAGACAACAAATTTTTCGCACTTCTGCTGCTCCAAACGCTTAACCAGAATGGCCTAGGGAAAAAATACACATACCGTTGTAATCGGGCGAGCTTCTACTTTCAGATGCAATAGGAATTTTTGGGTTACGTCAATCCGTTCGCGAGATATGGGAGTTTGAAGCGAAGAAATGGTTGAGAAGACAACAAATTTTTCGCACTTCTGCTGCTCCAAACGCTTAACCAGAATGGCCTAGGGAAAAAATACACATACCGTTGTAATCGGGTGAGTTTCTACTTTCAGATGCAATAGGAATTTTTGGGTTAGGTCAATCCGTTCGCGAGATATGGGAGTTTGAAGCCAAGAAATGGTTGAGAAGCCAAAAAATTTTTCGCAATTCTGCTGCTCCAAACGCTTAAGTAGAATGGCCTAGGGAAAAAATAAACATACCGTTGTAATCGGGCGAGTTTCTACTTTCAGATGCAATAGGAATTTTTGGGTTAGGTCAATCCGTTCGCGAGATATGGGAGATTGAAGACAAGAAATGGTTGAGAAGGCAAGAAATTTTACGCAATTATGCTGCTCCGAACGCTTAACCAGAATGGCATAGGGAAAAAATACACATACCGTTGTAATCGGGCGAGTTTCTACTTTCAGATGCAATAGGAATTTTTGGGTTACGTCAATCCGTTCGCGAGATATGGGAGTTTGAAGCGAAGAAATGGTTGAGAAGACAACAAATTTTTCGCACTTCTGCTGCTCCAAACGCTTAACCAGAATGGCCTAGGGAAAAAATACACATACCGTTGTAATCGGGTGAGCTTCTACTTTCAGATGCAATAGGAATTTTTGGGTTAGGTCAATCCGTTCGCGAGATATGGGAGTTTGAAGCCAAGAAATGGTTGAGAAGCCAAAAAATTTTTCGCAATTCTGCTGCTCCAAACGCTTAAGTAGAATGGCCTAGGGAAAAAATAAACATACCGTTGTAATCGGGCGAGTTTCTACTTTCAGATGCAATAGGAATTTTTCGGTTAGGTCAATCCGTTCGCGAGATATGGGAGATTGAAGACAAGAAATGGTTGAGAAGGCAAGAAATTTTTCGCAATTCTGCTGCTCCGAACGCTTAACCAGAATGGCATAGGGAAAAAATACACATACCGTTGTAATCGGGCGAGTTTCTACTTTCAGATGCAATAGGAATTTTTGGGTTACGTCAATCCGTTCGCGAGATATGCGAGTTTGAAGCGAAGAAATGGTTGAGAAGACAACAAATTTTTCGCACTTCTGCTGCTCCAAACGCTTAACCAGAATGGCCTAGGGAAAAAATACACATACCGTTGTAATCGGGTGAGTTTCTACTTTCAGATGCAATAGGAATTTTTGGGTTAGGTCAGTCTGTTCGCGAGATATGGGAGATTGAAGACAAGAAATGGTTGAGAAGGCAAAAAATTTTTCGCAATTGAGCTGCTCCGAACGCTTAACCAGAATGGGCTAGGGAAAAAATACACATACCGTTGTAATCGGGCGAGTTTCTACTTTCAGATGCAATAGGAATTTTTGGGTTAGGTTAATCCGTTCGCGAGAGATGGAAGTTTGAAGACAAGAAATGGTAGAGAAGGCAAAAAATTTTTCACAATTCTGCTGCTCCAAACGCTTAACCAGAATGGGCTAGGGAAAAAATACACATACCGTTGTAATCGGGCGAGTTTCTACTTTCAGATGCAATAGAAATTTTTGGGTTAGGTCAATCCGTTCGCGAGATATGGGAGATTGAAGACAAGAAATGGTTGAGAAGGCAAGAAATTTTTCGTAATTCTGCTGCTCCGAACGCTTAACCAGAATGGCCTAGGGAAAAAATACACACACCGTTGTAATCGGGCGAGTTTCTACCTTTAGATGCAATAGGAATTTTTGGGTTACGTCAATCCGTTCGCGAGATATGGGAGTTTGAAGTGAAGAAATGGTTGAGAAGACAACAAATTTTTCGCACTTCTGCTGCTCCAAACGCTTAACCAGAATGGCCTAGGGAAAAAATACACATACCGTTGTAATCGGGCGAGTTTCTACTTTCAGATGCAATAGGAATTTTTGGGTTAGGTCAATCCGTTCGCGAGAGATGGAAGTTTGAAGCCAAGAAATGGTTGAGAAGGCAAAAAATTTTTCGCAATTCTGCTGCTCCAAACGCTTAACCAAAATTGCCAAGGGAAAAAATACACATACCGCTGTAATCGGGCGAGTTTCTACTTTCAGATGCAATAGGAATTTTTGGGTTAGGTTAATCCGTTCGCGAGAGATGGAAGTTTGAAGCCAAGAAATGGTTGAGAAGGCAAAAAATTTTTCGCAATTCTGCTGCTCCAAACGCTTAACCAAAATTGCCAAGGGAAAAAATACACATACCGCTGTAATCGGGCGAGTTTCTACTTTCAGATGCAATAGGAATTTTTGGGTTAGGTCAATTCGTTCGCGAGATATGGGAGTTTGAAGACAAGAAATGGTAGAGAAGGCAAAAAATTTTTCACAATTCTGCTGCTCCAAACGCTTAACCAGAATGGGCTAGGGAAAAAATACACATACCGTTGTAATCGGGCGGGTTTCTACCTTTAGATGCAATAGGAATTTTTGGGTTACGTCAATCCGTTCGCGAGATATGGGAGTTTGAAGCGAAGAAATGGTTGAGAAGACAACAAATTTTTCGCACTTCTGCTGCTCCAAACGCTTAACCAGAATGGCCTAGGGAAAAAATACACATACCGTTGTAATCGGGCGAGTTTCTACTTTCAGATGCAATAGGAATTTTTGGGTTAGGTCAATCCGTTCGCGAGATATGGGAGATTGAAGACAAGAAATGGTTGAGAAGGCAAGAAATTTTTCGCAATTCTGCTGCTCCGAACGCTTAACCAGAATGGCCTAGGGAAAAAATACACATACCGTTGTAATCGGGCGAGTTTCTACTTTCAGATGCAATAGGAATTTTTGGGTTACGTCAATCCGTTCGCGAGATATGGGAGTTTGAAGCGAAGAAATGGTTGAGAAGACAACAAATTTTTCGCACTTCTGCTGCTCCAAACGCTTAACCAGAATGGCCTAGGGAAAAAATACACATACCGTTGTAATCGGGTGAGTTTCTGCTTTCAGATGCAATAGGAATTTTTGGGTTAGGTCAATCCGTTCGAGAGATATGGGAGTTTGAAGCCAAGAATTGGTTGAGAAGCCAAAAAATTTTTCGCAATTCTGCTGCTCCAAACGCTTAAGTAGAATGGCCTAGGGAAAAAATAAACATACCGTTGTAATCGGGCGAGTTTCTACTTTCAGATGCAATAGGAATTTTTCGGTTAGGTCAATCCGTTCGCGAGATATGGGAGTTTGAAGCAAAGAAATGGTAGAGAAGGCCAAAAATTTTTCACAATTCTGCTGCACCAAACGCTTAACCAGAATGGCCAAGGGAAAAAATACACATACCGTTGTAATCGGGCGAGTTTCTACTTTCAGATGCAATAGGAATTTTTGGGTTAGGTCAATCCGTTCGCGAGATATGGGAGTTTGAAGCCAAGAAATGGTTGAGAAGGCAAAAAATTTTTCGCAATTCTGCTGCTCCGAACGCTTAACCAGAATGGGCTAGGGAAAAAATACACATACCGTTGTAATCGGGCGAGTTTCTACATTCAGATGCAATAGGAATTTTTGGGTTAGGTCAATCGGTTCGCGAGATATGGGAGATTGAAGACAAGAAATGGTTGAGAAGGCAAAAAATTTTTCGCAATTGAGCTGCTCCGAACGCTTAACCAGAATGGGCTAGGGAAAAAATACACATACCGTTGTAATCCGGCGAGTTTCTACTTTCAGATGCAATAGAAATTTTTGGGTTAGGTCAATCCGTTCGCGAGATATGGGAGATTGAAAACAAGAAATGGTTGAGAAGGCAAGAAATTTTTCGTAATTCTGCTGCTCCGAACGCTTAACCAGAATGGCCTAGGGAAAAAATACACACACCGTTGTAATCGGGCGAGTTTCTACCTTTAGATGCAATAGGAATTTTTGGGTTACGTCAATCCGTTCGCGAGATATGGGAGTTTGAAGTGAAGAAATGGTTGAGAAGACAACAAATTTTTCGCACTTCTGCTGCTCCAAACGCTTAACCAGAATGGCCTAGGGAAAAAATACACATACCGTTGTAATCGGGCGAGTTTCTACTTTCAGATGCAATAGGAATTTTTGGGTTAGGTCAATCCGTTCGCGAGAGATGGAAGTTTGAAGCCAAGAAATGGTTGAGAAGGCAAAAAATTTTTCGCAATTCTGCTGCTCCAAACGCTTAACCAAAATTGCCAAGGGAAAAAATACACATACCGCTGTAATCGGGCGAGTTTCTACTTTCAGATGCAATAGGAATTTTTGGGTTAGGTTAATCCGTTCGCGAGAGATGGAAGTTTGAAGCCAAGAAATGGTTGAGAAGGCAAAAAATTTTTCGCAATTCTGCTGCTCCAAACGCTTAACCAAAATTGCCAAGGGAAAAAATACACATACCGCTGTAATCGGGCGAGTTTCTACTTTCAGATGCAATAGGAATTTTTGGGTTAGGTCAATTCGTTCGCGAGATATGGGAGTTTGAAGACAAGAAATGGTAGAGAAGGCAAAAAATTTTTCACAATTCTGCTGCTCCAAACGCTTAACCAGAATGGGCTAGGGAAAAAATACACATACCGTTGTAATCGGGCGAGTTTCTACCTTTAGATGCAATAGGAATTTTTGGGTTACGTCAATCCGTTCGCGAGATATGGGAGTTTGAAGTGAAGAAATGGTTGAGAAGACAACAAATTTTTCGCACTTCTGCTGCTCCAAACGCTTAACCAGAATGGCCTAGGGAAAAAATACACATACCGTTGTAATCGGGCGAGTTTCTACTTTCAGATGCAATAGGAATTTTTGGGTTAGGTCAATCCGTTCGCGAGATATGGGAGATTGAAGACAAGAAATGGTTGAGAGGGCAAGAAATTTTTCGCAATTCTGCTGCTCCGAACGCTTAACCAGAATGGCCTAGGGAAAAAATACACATACCGTTGTAATCGGGCGAGTTTCTACTTTCAGATGCAATAGGAATTTTTGGGTTACGTCAATCCGTTCGCGAGATATGGGAGTTTGAAGCGAAGAAATGGTTGAGAAGACAACAAATTTTTCGCACTTCTGCTGCTCCAAACGCTTAACCAGAATGGCCTAGGGAAAAAATACACATAACGTTGTAATCGGGTGAGTTTCTACTTTCAGATGCAATAGGAATTTTTGGGTTAGGTCAATCCGTTCGAGAGATATGGGAGTTTGAAGCCAAGAATTGGTTGAGAAGCCAAAAAATTTTTCGCAATTCTGCTGCTCCAAACGCTTAAGTAGAATGGCCTAGGGAAAAAATAAACATACCGTTGTAATCGGGCGAGTTTCTACTTTCAGATGCAATAGGAATTTTTCGGTTAGGTCAATCCGTTCGCGAGATATGGGAGTTTGAAGCAAAGAAATGGTAGAGAAGGCAAAAAATTTTTCACAATTCTGCTGCTCCAAACGCTTAACCAGAATGGCCAAGGGAAAAAATACACATACCGTTGTAATCGGGCGAGTTTCTACTTTCAGATGCAATAGGAATTTTTGGGTTAGGTCAATCCGTTCGCGAGATATGGGAGTTTGAAGCCAAGAAATGGTTGAGAAGGCAAAAAATTTTTCGCAATTCTGCTGCTCCAAACGCTTAACCAAAATGGCCAAGGGAAAAAATACACATACCGCTGTAATCGGGCGAGTTTCTACTTTCAGATGCAATAGGAATTTTTGGGTTAGGTCAGTCTGTTCGCGAGATATGGGAGTTTGAACCCAAGAAATGGTAGAGAAGGCAAAAAATTTTTCACAATTCTGCTGCTCCAAACGCTTAACCAGAATGGGCTAGGGACAAAATACACATACCGTTGTAATCGGGCGAGTTTCTACATTCAGATGCAATAGGAATTTTTGGGTTAGGTCAATCGGTTCGCGAGATATGGGAGATTGAAGACAAGAAAAGGTTGAGAAGGCAAAAAATTTTTCGCAATTGAGCTGCTCCGAACGCTTAACCAGAATGGGCTAGGGAAAAAATACACATACCGTTGTAATCGGGCGAGTTTCTACTTTCAGATGCAATAGGAATTTTTGGGTTAGGTTAATCCGTTCGCGAGAGATGGAAGTTTGAAGCCAAGAAATGGTTGAGAAGGCAAAAAATTTTTCGCAATTCTGCTGCTCCAAACGCTTAACCAAAATGGCCAAGGGAAAAAATACACATACCGCTGTAATCGGGCGAGTTTCTACTTTCAGATGCAATAGGAATTTTTGGGTTAGGTCAATTCGTTCGCGAGATATGGGAGTTTGAAGACAAGAAATGGTTGAGAAGGCAAGAAATTTTTCGCAATTCTGCTGCTCCGACCGCTTAACCAGAATGGCCTAGGGAAAAAATACACATACCGTTGTAATCGGGCGAGTTTCTACTTTCAGATGCAATAGGAATTTTTGGGTTACGTCAATCCGTTCGCGAGATATGGGAGTTTGAAGCGAAGAAATGGTTGAGAAGACAACAAATTTTTCGCAATTCTGCTGCTCCAAACGCTTAACCAGAATGGCCTAGGGAAAAAATACACATACCGTTGTAATCGGGTGAGTTTCTACTTTCAGATGCAATAGGAATTTTTGGGTTAGGTCAATCCGTTCGCGAGATATGGGAGTTTGAAGCCAAGAAATGGTTGAGTAGCCAAAAAATTTTTCGCAATTCTGCTGCTCCGAACGCTTAAGTAGAATGGCCTAGGGAAAAAATAAACATACCGTTGTAATCGGGCGAGTTTCTACTTTCAGATGCAATAGGAATTTTTCGGTTAGGTCAATCCGTTCGCGAGATATGGGAGTTTGAAGCAAAGAAATGGTAGAGAAGGCAAAAAATTTTTCACAATTCTGCTGCTCCAAACGCTTAACCAGAATGGCCAAGGGAAAAAATACACATACCGTTGTAATCGGGCGAGTTTCTACTTTCAGATGCAATAGGAATTTTTGGGTTAGGTCAATCCGTTCGCGAGATATGGGAGTTTGAAGCGAAGAAATGGTAGAGAAGGCAAAAAATTTTTCACAATTCTGCTGCTCCAAACGCTTAACCAGAATGGCCAAGGGAAAAAATACACATACCGTTGTAATCGGGCGAGTTTCTACTTTCAGATGCAATAGGAATTTTTGGGTTAGGTCAATCCGTTCGCGAGATATGGGAGTTTGAAGCCAAGAAATGGTTGAGAAGGCAAAAAATTTTTCGCAATTCTGCTGCTCCAAACGCTTAACCAAAATGGCCAAGGGAAAAAATACACATACCGCTGTAATCGGGCGAGTTTCTACTTTCAGATGCAATAGGAATTTTTGGGTTAGGTCAGTCTGTTCGCGAGATATGGGAGTTTGAACCCAAGAAATGGTAGAGAAGGCAAAAAATTTTTCACAATTCTGCTGCTCCAAACGCTTAACCAGAATGGGCTAGGGACAAAATACACATACCGTTGTAATCGGGCGAGTTTCTACATTCAGATGCAATAGGAATTTTTGGGTTAGGTCAATCGGTTCGCGAGATATGGGAGATTGAAGACAAGAAATGGTTGAGAAGGCAAAAAATTTTTCGCAATTGAGCTGCTCCGAACGCTTAACCAGAATGGGCTAGGGAAAAAATACACATACCGTTGTAATCGGGCGAGTTTCTACTTTCAGATGCAATAGGAATTTTTGGGTTAGGTTAATCCGTTCGCGAGAGATGGAAGTTTGAAGCCAAGAAATGGTTGAGAAGGCAAAAAATTTTTCGCAATTCTGCTGCTCCAAACGCTTAACCAAAATGGCCAAGGGAAAAAATACACATACCGCTGTAATCGGGCGAGTTTCTACTTTCAGATGCAATAGGAATTTTTGGGTTAGGTCAATTCGTTCGCGAGATATGGGAGTTTGAAGACAAGAAATGGTTGAGAAGGCAAGAAATTTTTCGCAATTCTGCTGCTCCGACCGCTTAACCAGAATGGCCTAGGGAAAAAATACACATACCGTTGTAATCGGGCGAGTTTCTACTTTCAGATGCAATAGGAATTTTTGGGTTACGTCAATCCGTTCGCGAGATATGGGAGTTTGAAGCGAAGAAATGGTTGAGAAGACAACAAATTTTTCGCAATTCTGCTGCTCCAAACGCTTAACCAGAATGGCCTAGGGAAAAAATACACATACCGTTGTAATCGGGTGAGTTTCTACTTTCAGATGCAATAGGAATTTTTGGGTTAGGTCAATCCGTTCGCGAGATATGGGAGTTTGAAGCCAAGAAATGGTTGAGTAGCCAAAAAATTTTTCGCAATTCTGCTGCTCCGAACGCTTAAGTAGAATGGCCTAGGGAAAAAATAAACATACCGTTGTAATCGGGCGAGTTTCTACTTTCAGATGCAACAGGAATTTTTCGGTTAGTTCAATCCGTTCGCGAGATATGGGAGTTTGAAGCAAAGAAATGGTAGAGAAGGCAAAAAATTTTTCACAATTCTGCTGCTCCAAACGCTTAACCAGAATGGCCAAGGGAAAAAATACACATACCGTTGTAATCGGGCGAGTTTCTACTTTCAGATGCAATAGGAATTTTTGGGTTAGGTCAATCCGTTCGCGAGATATGGGAGTTTGAAGCCAAGAAATGGTTGAGAAGGCAAAAAATTTTTCGCAATTCTGCTGCTCCAAACGCTTAACCAAAATGGCCAAGGGAAAAATACACATACCGCTGTAATCGGGCGAGTTTCTACTTTCAGATGCAATAGGAATTTTTGGGTTAGGTCAGTCTGTTCGCGAGATATGGGAGTTTGAACCCAAGAAATGGTAGAGAAGGCAAAAAATTTTTCACAATTCTGCTGCTCCAAACGCTTAACCAGAATGGGCTAGGGACAAAATACACATACCGTTGTAATCGGGCGAGTTTCTACATTCAGATGCAATAGGAATTTTTGGGTTAGGTCAATCGGTTCGCGAGATATGGGAGATTGAAGACAAGAAATGGTTGAGAAGGCAAAAAATTTTTCGCAATTGAGCTGCTCCGAACGCTTAACCAGAATGGGCTAGGGAAAAAATACACATACCGTTGTAATCGGGCGAGTTTCTACTTTCAGATGCAATAGGACTTTTTGGGTTAGGTTAATCCGTTCGCGAGAGATGGAAGTTTGAAGCCAAGAAATGGTTGAGAAGGCAAAAAATTTTTCGCAATTCTGCTGCTACAAACGCTTAACCAAAATTGCCAAGGGAAAAAATACACATACCGTTGTAATCGGGCGAGTTTCTACTTTCAGATGCAATAGGAATTTTTGGGTTACGTCAATCCGTTCGCGAGATATGGGAGTTTGAAGCGAAGAAATGGTTGAGAAGACAACAAATTTTTCGCACTTCTGCTGCTCCAAACGCTTAACCAGAATGGCCTAGGGAAAAAATACACATACCGGTGTAATCGGGTGAGTTTCTACTTTCAGATGCAATAGGAATTTTTGGGTTAGGTCAATCCGTTCGAGAGATATGGGAGTTTGAAGCCAAGAATTGGTTGAGAAGCCAAAAAATTTTTCGCATTTCTGCTGCTCCAAACGCTTAAGTAGAATGGCCTAGGGAAAAAATAAACATACCGTTGTAATCGGGCGAGTTTCTACTTTCAGATGCAATAGGAATTTTTCGGTTAGGTCAATCCGTTCGCGAGATATGGGAGTTTGAAGCAAAGAAATGGTAGAGAAGGCCAAAAATTTTTCACAATTCTGCTGCACCAAACGCTTAACCAGAATGGCCAAGGGAAAAAATACACATACCGTTGTAATCGGGCGAGTTTCTACTTTCAGATGCAATAGGAATTTTTGGGTTAGGTCAATCCGTTCGCGAGATATGGGAGTTTGAAGCCAAGAAATGGTTGAGAAGGCAAAAAATTTTTCGCAATTCTGCTGCTCCGAACGCTTAACCAGAATGGGCTAGGGAAAAAATACACATACCGTTGTAATCGGGCGAGTTTCTACATTCAGATGCAATAGGAATTTTTGGGTTAGGTCAATCGGTTCGCGAGATATGGGAGATTGAAGACAAGAAATGGTTGAGAAGGCAAAAAATTTTTCGCAATTGAGCTGCTCCGAACGCTTAACCAGAATGGGCTAGGGAAAAAATACACATACCGTTGTAATCCGGCGAGTTTCTACTTTCAGATGCAATAGAAATTTTTGGGTTAGGTCAATCCGTTCGCGAGATATGGGAGATTGAAGACAAGAAAAGGTTGAGAAGGCAAAAAATTTTTCGTAATTGAGCTGCTCCGAACGCTTAACCAGAATGGGCTAGGGAAAAAATACACATACCGTTGTAATCGGGCGAGTTTCTACTTTCAGATGCAATAGGAATTTTTGGGTTAGGTTAATCCGTTCGCGAGAGATGGAAGTTTGAAGCCAAGAAATGGTTGAGAAGGCAAAAAATTTTTCGCAATTCTGCTGCTCCAAACGCTTAACCAAAATGGCCAAGGGAAAAAATACACATACCGCTGTAATCGGGCGAGTTTCTACTTTCAGATGCAATAGGAATTTTTGGGTTAGGTCAATTCGTTCGCGAGATATGGGAGTTTGAAGACAAGAAATGGTTGAGAAGGCAAGAAATTTTTCGCAATTCTGCTGCTCCGACCGCTTAACCAGAATGGCCTAGGGAAAAAATACACATACCGTTGTAATCGGGCGAGTTTCTACTTTCAGATGCAATAGGAATTTTTGGGTTACGTCAATCCGTTCGCGAGATATGGGAGTTTGAAGCGAAGAAATGGTTGAGAAGACAACAAATTTTTCGCAATTCTGCTGCTCCAAACGCTTAACCAGAATGGCCTAGGGAAAAAATACACATACCGTTGTAATCGGGTGAGTTTCTACTTTCAGATGCAATAGGAATTTTTGGGTTAGGTCAATCCGTTCGCGAGATATGGGAGTTTGAAGCCAAGAAATGGTTGAGTAGCCAAAAAATTTTTCGCAATTCTGCTGCTCCGAACGCTTAAGTAGAATGGCCTAGGGAAAAAATAAACATACCGTTGTAATCGGGCGAGTTTCTACTTTCAGATGCAATAGGAATTTTTCGGTTAGGTCAATCCGTTCGCGAGATATGGGAGTTTGAAGCAAAGAAATGGTAGAGAAGGCAAAAAATTTTTCACAATTCTGCTGCTCCAAACGCTTAACCAGAATGGCCAAGGGAAAAAATACACATACCGTTGTAATCGGGCGAGTTTCTACTTTCAGATGCAATAGGAATTTTTGGGTTAGGTCAATCCGTTCGCGAGATATGGGAGTTTGAAGCGAAGAAATGGTAGAGAAGGCAAAAAATTTTTCACAATTCTGCTGCTCCAAACGCTTAACCAGAATGGCCAAGGGAAAAAATACACATACCGTTGTAATCGGGCGAGTTTCTACTTTCAGATGCAATAGGAATTTTTGGGTTAGGTCAATCCGTTCGCGAGATATGGGAGTTTGAAGCCAAGAAATGGTTGAGAAGGCAAAAAATTTTTCGCAATTCTGCTGCTCCAAACGCTTAACCAAAATGGCCAAGGGAAAAAATACACATACCGCTGTAATCGGGCGAGTTTCTACTTTCAGATGCAATAGGAATTTTTGGGTTAGGTCAGTCTGTTCGCGAGATATGGGAGTTTGAACCCAAGAAATGGTAGAGAAGGCAAAAAATTTTTCACAATTCTGCTGCTCCAAACGCTTAACCAGAATGGGCTAGGGACAAAATACACATACCGTTGTAATCGGGCGAGTTTCTACATTCAGATGCAATAGGAATTTTTGGGTTAGGTCAATCGGTTCGCGAGATATGGGAGATTGAAGACAAGAAATGGTTGAGAAGGCAAAAAATTTTTCGCAATTGAGCTGCTCCGAACGCTTAACCAGAATGGGCTAGGGAAAAAATACACATACCGTTGTAATCGGGCGAGTTTCTACTTTCAGATGCAATAGGAATTTTTGGGTTAGGTTAATCCGTTCGCGAGAGATGGAAGTTTGAAGCCAAGAAATGGTTGAGAAGGCAAAAAATTTTTCGCAATTCTGCTGCTCCAAACGCTTAACCAAAATGGCCAAGGGAAAAAATACACATACCGCTGTAATCGGGCGAGTTTCTACTTTCAGATGCAATAGGAATTTTTGGGTTAGGTCAATTCGTTCGCGAGATATGGGAGTTTGAAGACAAGAAATGGTTGAGAAGGCAAGAAATTTTTCGCAATTCTGCTGCTCCGACCGCTTAACCAGAATGGCCTAGGGAAAAAATACACATACCGTTGTAATCGGGCGAGTTTCTACTTTCAGATGCAATAGGAATTTTTGGGTTACGTCAATCCGTTCGCGAGATATGGGAGTTTGAAGCGAAGAAATGGTTGAGAAGACAACAAATTTTTCGCAATTCTGCTGCTCCAAACGCTTAACCAGAATGGCCTAGGGAAAAAATACACATACCGTTGTAATCGGGTGAGTTTCTACTTTCAGATGCAATAGGAATTTTTGGGTTAGGTCAATCCGTTCGCGAGATATGGGAGTTTGAAGCCAAGAAATGGTTGAGTAGCCAAAAAATTTTTCGCAATTCTGCTGCTCCGAACGCTTAAGTAGAATGGCCTAGGGAAAAAATAAACATACCGTTGTAATCGGGCGAGTTTCTACTTTCAGATGCAATAGGAATTTTTCGGTTAGTTCAATCCGTTCGCGAGATATGGGAGTTTGAAGCAAAGAAATGGTAGAGAAGGCAAAAAATTTTTCACAATTCTGCTGCTCCAAACGCTTAACCAGAATGGCCAAGGGAAAAAATACACATACCGTTGTAATCGGGCGAGTTTCTACTTTCAGATGCAATAGGAATTTTTGGGTTAGGTCAATCCGTTCGCGAGATATGGGAGTTTGAAGCCAAGAAATGGTTGAGAAGGCAAAAAATTTTTCGCAATTCTGCTGCTCCAAACGCTTAACCAAAATGGCCAAGGGAAAAATACACATACCGCTGTAATCGGGCGAGTTTCTACTTTCAGATGCAATAGGAATTTTTGGGTTAGGTCAGTCTGTTCGCGAGATATGGGAGTTTGAACCCAAGAAATGGTAGAGAAGGCAAAAAATTTTTCACAATTCTGCTGCTCCAAACGCTTAACCAGAATGGGCTAGGGACAAAATACACATACCGTTGTAATCGGGCGAGTTTCTACATTCAGATGCAATAGGAATTTTTGGGTTAGGTCAATCGGTTCGCGAGATATGGGAGATTGAAGACAAGAAATGGTTGAGAAGGCAAAAAATTTTTCGCAATTGAGCTGCTCCGAACGCTTAACCAGAATGGGCTAGGGAAAAAATACACATACCGTTGTAATCGGGCGAGTTTCTACTTTCAGATGCAATAGGACTTTTTGGGTTAGGTTAATCCGTTCGCGAGAGATGGAAGTTTGAAGCCAAGAAATGGTTGAGAAGGCAAAAAATTTTTCGCAATTCTGCTGCTACAAACGCTTAACCAAAATTGCCAAGGGAAAAAATACACATACCGTTGTAATCGGGCGAGTTTCTACTTTCAGATGCAATAGGAATTTTTGGGTTACGTCAATCCGTTCGCGAGATATGGGAGTTTGAAGCGAAGAAATGGTTGAGAAGACAACAAATTTTTCGCACTTCTGCTGCTCCAAACGCTTAACCAGAATGGCCTAGGGAAAAAATACACATACCGGTGTAATCGGGTGAGTTTCTACTTTCAGATGCAATAGGAATTTTTGGGTTAGGTCAATCCGTTCGAGAGATATGGGAGTTTGAAGCCAAGAAATGGTTGAGAAGGCAAAAAATTTTTCGCAATTCTGCTGCTCCGAACGCTTAACCAGAATGGGCTAGGGAAAAAATACACATACCGTTGTAATCGGGCGAGTTTCTACTTTCAGATGCAATAGGAATTTTTGGGTTAGGTCAATCCGTTCGCGAGATATGGGAGTTTGAAGCCAAGAAATGGTTGAGAAGGCAAAAAATTTTTCGCAATTCTGCTGCTCCGAACGCTTAACCAGAATGGGCTAGGGAAAAAATACACATACCGTTGTAATCGGGCGAGTTTCTACATTCAGATGCAATAGGAATTTTTGGGTTAGGTCAATCGGTTCGCGAGATATGGGAGATTGAAGACAAGAAATGGTTGAGAAGGCAAAAAATTTTTCGCAATTGAGCTGCTCCGAACGCTTAACCAGAATGGGCTAGGGAAAAAATACACATACCGTTGTAATCCGGCGAGTTTCTACTTTCAGATGCAATAGAAATTTTTGGGTTAGGTCAATCCGTTCGCGAGATATGGGAGATTGAAAACAAGAAATGGTTGAGAAGGCAAGAAATTTTTCGTAATTCTGCTGCTCCGAACGCTTAACCAGAATGGCCTAGGGAAAAAATACACACACCGTTGTAATCGGGCGAGTTTCTACCTTTAGATGCAATAGGAATTTTTGGGTTACGTCAATCCGTTCGCGAGATATGGGAGTTTGAAGTGAAGAAATGGTTGAGAAGACAACAAATTTTTCGCACTTCTGCTGCTCCAAACGCTTAACCAGAATGGCCTAGGGAAAAAATACACATACCGTTGTAATCGGGCGAGTTTCTACTTTCAGATGCAATAGGAATTTTTGGGTTAGGTCAATCCGTTCGCGAGAGATGGAAGTTTGAAGCCAAGAAATGGTTGAGAAGGCAAAAAATTTTTCGCAATTCTGCTGCTCCAAACGCTTAACCAAAATTGCCAAGGGAAAAAATACACATACCGCTGTAATCGGGCGAGTTTCTACTTTCAGATGCAATAGGAATTTTTGGGTTAGGTTAATCCGTTCGCGAGAGATGGAAGTTTGAAGCCAAGAAATGGTTGAGAAGCCAAAAAATTTTTCGCAATTCTGCTGCTCCAAACGCTTAACCAAAATTGCCAAGGGAAAAAATACACATACCGCTGTAATCGGGCGAGTTTCTACTTTCAGATGCAATAGGAATTTTTGGGTTAGGTCAATTCGTTCGCGAGATATGGGAGTTTGAAGACAAGAAATGGTAGAGAAGGCAAAAAATTTTTCACAATTCTGCTGCTCCAAACGCTTAACCAGAATGGGCTAGGGAAAAAATACACATACCGTTGTAATCGGGCGAGTTTCTACCTTTAGATGCAATAGGAATTTTTGGGTTACGTCAATCCGTTCGCGAGATATGGGAGTTTGAAGTGAAGAAATGGTTGAGAAGACAACAAATTTTTCGCACTTCTGCTGCTCCAAACGCTTAACCAGAATGGCCTAGGGAAAAAATACACATACCGTTGTAATCGGGCGAGTTTCTACTTTCAGATGCAATAGGAATTTTTGGGTTAGGTCAATCCGTTCGCGAGATATGGGAGATTGAAGACAAGAAATGGTTGAGAGGGCAAGAAATTTTTCGCAATTCTGCTGCTCCGAACGCTTAACCAGAATGGCCTAGGGAAAAAATACACATACCGTTGTAATCGGGCGAGTTTCTACTTTCAGATGCAATAGGAATTTTTGGGTTACGTCAATCCGTTCGCGAGATATGGGAGTTTGAAGCGAAGAAATGGTTGAGAAGACAACAAATTTTTCGCACTTCTGCTGCTCCAAACGCTTAACCAGAATGGCCTAGGGAAAAAATACACATACCGTTGTAATCGGGTGAGTTTCTACTTTCAGATGCAATAGGAATTTTTGGGTTAGGTCAATCCGTTCGAGAGATATGGGAGTTTGAAGCCAAGAATTGGTTGAGAAGCCAAAAAATTTTTCGCAATTCTGCTGCTCCAAACGCTTAAGTAGAATGGCCTAGGGAAAAAATAAACATACCGTTGTAATCGGGCGAGTTTCTACTTTCAGATGCAATAGGAATTTTTCGGTTAGGTCAATCCGTTCGCGAGATATGGGAGTTTGAAGCAAAGAAATGGTAGAGAAGGCAAAAAATTTTTCACAATTCTGCTGCTCCAAACGCTTAACCAGAATGGCCAAGGGAAAAAATACACATACCGTTGTAATCGGGCGAGTTTCTACTTTCAGATGCAATAGGAATTTTTGGGTTAGGTCAATCCGTTCGCGAGATATGGGAGTTTGAAGCCAAGAAATGGTTGAGAAGGCAAAAAATTTTTCGCAATTCTGCTGCTCCAAACGCTTAACCAAAATGGCCAAGGGAAAAAATACACATACCGCTGTAATCGGGCGAGTTTCTACTTTCAGATGCAATAGGAATTTTTGGGTTAGGTTAATCCGTTCGCGAGAGATGGAAGTTTGAAGCCAAGAAATGGTTGAGAAGGCAAAAAATTTTTCGCAATTCTGCTGCTACAAACGCTTAACCAAAATTGCCAAGGGAAAAAATACACATACCGTTGTAATCGGGCGAGTTTCTACTTTCAGATGCAATAGGAATTTTTGGGTTACGTCAATCCGTTCGCGAGATATGGGAGTTTGAAGCGAAGAAATGGTTGAGAAGACAACAAATTTTTCGCACTTCTGCTGCTCCAAACGCTTAACCAGAATGGCCTAGGGAAAAAATACACATACCGGTGTAATCGGGTGAGTTTCTACTTTCAGATGCAATAGGAATTTTTGGGTTAGGTCAATCCGTTCGAGAGATATGGGAGTTTGAAGCCAAGAATTGGTTGAGAAGCCAAAAAATTTTTCGCAATTCTGCTGCTCCAAACGCTTAAGTAGAATGGCCTAGGGAAAAAATAAACATACCGTTGTAATCGGGCGAGTTTCTACTTTCAGATGCAATAGGAATTTTTCGGTTAGGTCAATCCGTTCGCGAGATATGGGAGTTTGAAGCAAAGAAATGGTAGAGAAGGCCAAAAATTTTTCACAATTCTGCTGCACCAAACGCTTAACCAGAATGGCCAAGGGAAAAAATACACATACCGTTGTAATCGGGCGAGTTTCTACTTTCAGATGCAATAGGAATTTTTGGGTTAGGTCAATCCGTTCGCGAGATATGGGAGTTTGAAGCCAAGAAATGGTTGAGAAGGCAAAAAATTTTTCGCAATTCTGCTGCTCCGAACGCTTAACCAGAATGGGCTAGGGAAAAAATACACATACCGTTGTAATCGGGCGAGTTTCTACATTCAGATGCAATAGGAATTTTTGGGTTAGGTCAATCGGTTCGCGAGATATGGGAGATTGAAGACAAGAAATGGTTGAGAAGGCAAAAAATTTTTCGCAATTGAGCTGCTCCGAACGCTTAACCAGAATGGGCTAGGGAAAAAATACACATACCGTTGTAATCCGGCGAGTTTCTACTTTCAGATGCAATAGGAATTTTTGGGTTAGGTCAGTCTGTTCGCGAGATATGGGAGTTTGAACCCAAGAAATGGTAGAGAAGGCAAAAAATTTTTCACAATTCTGCTGCTCCAAACGCTTAACCAGAATGGGCTAGGGACAAAATACACATACCGTTGTAATCGGGCGAGTTTCTACATTCAGATGCAATAGGAATTTTTGGGTTAGGTCAATCGGTTCGCGAGATATGGGAGATTGAAGACAAGAAATGGTTGAGAAGGCAAAAAATTTTTCGCAATTGAGCTGCTCCGAACGCTTAACCAGAATGGGCTAGGGAAAAAATACACATACCGTTGTAATCGGGCGAGTTTCTACTTTCAGATGCAATAGGAATTTTTGGGTTAGGTTAATCCGTTCGCGAGAGATGGAAGTTTGAAGCCAAGAAATGGTTGAGAAGGCAAAAAATTTTTCGCAATTCTGCTGCTCCAAACGCTTAACCAAAATGGCCAAGGGAAAAAATACACATACCGCTGTAATCGGGCGAGTTTCTACTTTCAGATGCAATAGGAATTTTTGGGTTAGGTCAATTCGTTCGCGAGATATGGGAGTTTGAAGACAAGAAATGGTTGAGAAGGCAAGAAATTTTTCGCAATTCTGCTGCTCCGACCGCTTAACCAGAATGGCCTAGGGAAAAAATACACATACCGTTGTAATCGGGCGAGTTTCTACTTTCAGATGCAATAGGAATTTTTGGGTTACGTCAATCCGTTCGCGAGATATGGGAGTTTGAAGCGAAGAAATGGTTGAGAAGACAACAAATTTTTCGCAATTCTGCTGCTCCAAACGCTTAACCAGAATGGCCTAGGGAAAAAATACACATACCGTTGTAATCGGGTGAGTTTCTACTTTCAGATGCAATAGGAATTTTTGGGTTAGGTCAATCCGTTCGCGAGATATGGGAGTTTGAAGCCAAGAAATGGTTGAGTAGCCAAAAAATTTTTCGCAATTCTGCTGCTCCGAACGCTTAAGTAGAATGGCCTAGGGAAAAAATAAACATACCGTTGTAATCGGGCGAGTTTCTACTTTCAGATGCAATAGGAATTTTTCGGTTAGGTCAATCCGTTCGCGAGATATGGGAGTTTGAAGCAAAGAAATGGTAGAGAAGGCAAAAAATTTTTCACAATTCTGCTGCTCCAAACGCTTAACCAGAATGGCCAAGGGAAAAAATACACATGCCGTTGTAATCGGGCGAGTTTCTACTTTCAGATGCAATAGGAATTTTTGGGTTAGGTCAATCCGTTCGCGAGATATGGGAGTTTGAAGCAAAGAAATGGTAGAGAAGGCAAAAAATTTTTCACAATTCTGCTGCTCCAAACGCTTAACCAGAATGGCCAAGGGAAAAAATACACATACCGTTGTAATCGGGCGAGTTTCTACTTTCAGATGAAATAGGAATTTTTGGGTTAGGTCAATCCGTTCGCGAGATATGGGAGTTTGAAGCCAAGAAATGGTTGAGAAGGCAAAAAATTTTTCGCAATTCTGCTGCTCCAAACGCTTAACCAAAATGGCCAAGGGAAAAAATACACATACCGCTGTAATCGGGCGAGTTTCTACTTTCAGATGCAATAGGAATTTTTGGGTTAGGTCAGTCTGTTCGCGAGATATGGGAGTTTGAACCCAAGAAATGGTAGAGAAGGCAAAAAATTTTTCACAATTCTGCTGCTCCAAACGCTTAACCAGAATGGGCTAGGGACAAAATACACATACCGTTGTAATCGGGCGAGTTTCTACATTCAGATGCAATAGGAATTTTTGGGTTAGGTCAATCGGTTCGCGAGATATGGGAGATTGAAGACAAGAAATGGTTGAGAAGGCAAAAAATTTTTCGCAATTGAGCTGCTCCGAACGCTTAACCAGAATGGGCTAGGGAAAAAATACACATACCGTTGTAATCGGGCGAGTTTCTACTTTCAGATGCAATAGGAATTTTTGGGTTAGGTTAATCCGTTCGCGAGAGATGGAAGTTTGAAGCCAAGAAATGGTTGAGAAGGCAAAAAATTTTTCGCAATTCTGCTGCTCCAAACGCTTAACCAAAATGGCCAAGGGAAAAAATACACATACCGCTGTAATCGGGCGAGTTTCTACTTTCAGATGCAATAGGAATTTTTGGGTTAGGTCAATTCGTTCGCGAGATATGGGAGTTTGAAGACAAGAAATGGTTGAGAAGGCAAGAAATTTTTCGCAATTCTGCTGCTCCGACCGCTTAACCAGAATGGCCTAGGGAAAAAATACACATACCGTTGTAATCGGGCGAGTTTCTACTTTCAGATGCAATAGGAATTTTTGGGTTACGTCAATCCGTTCGCGAGATATGGGAGTTTGAAGCGAAGAAATGGTTGAGAAGACAACAAATTTTTCGCAATTCTGCTGCTCCAAACGCTTAACCAGAATGGCCTAGGGAAAAAATACACATACCGTTGTAATCGGGTGAGTTTCTACTTTCAGATGCAATAGGAATTTTTGGGTTAGGTCAATCCGTTCGCGAGATATGGGAGTTTGAAGCCAAGAAATGGTTGAGTATCCAAAAAATTTTTCGCAATTCTGCTGCTCCGAACGCTTAAGTAGAATGGCCTAGGGAAAAAATAAACATACCGTTGTAATCGGGCGAGTTTCTACTTTCAGATGCAATAGGAATTTTTCGGTTAGGTCAATCCGTTCGCGAGATATGGGAGTTTGAAGCAAAGAAATGGTAGAGAAGGCAAAAAATTTTTCACAATTCTGCTGCTCCAAACGCTTAACCAGAATGGCCAAGGGAAAAAATACACATACCGTTGTAATCGGGCGAGTTTCTACTTTCAGATGCAATAGGAATTTTTGGGTTAGGTCAATCCGTTCGCGAGATATGGGAGTTTGAAGCCAAGAAATGGTTGAGAAGGCAAAAAATTTTTCGCAATTCTGCTGCTCCAAACGCTTAACCAAAATGGCCAAGGGAAAAATACACATACCGCTGTAATCGGGCGAGTTTCTACTTTCAGATGCAATAGGAATTTTTGGGTTAGGTCAGTCTGTTCGCGAGATATGGGAGTTTGAACCCAAGAAATGGTAGAGAAGGCAAAAAATTTTTCACAATTCTGCTGCTCCAAACGCTTAACCAGAATGGGCTAGGGACAAAATACACATACCGTTGTAATCGGGCGAGTTTCTACATTCAGATGCAATAGGAATTTTTGGGTTAGGTCAATCGGTTCGCGAGATATGGGAGATTGAAGACAAGAAATGGTTGAGAAGGCAAAAAATTTTTCGCAATTGAGCTGCTCCGAACGCTTAACCAGAATGGGCTAGGGAAAAAATACACATACCGTTGTAATCGGGCGAGTTTCTACTTTCAGATGCAATAGGACTTTTTGGGTTAGGTTAATCCGTTCGCGAGAGATGGAAGTTTGAAGCCAAGAAATGGTTGAGAAGGCAAAAAATTTTTCGCAATTCTGCTGCTACAAACGCTTAACCAAAATTGCCAAGGGAAAAAATACACATACCGTTGTAATCGGGCGAGTTTCTACTTTCAGATGCAATAGGAATTTTTGGGTTACGTCAATCCGTTTGCGAGATATGGGAGTTTGAAGCGAAGAAATGGTTGAGAAGACAACAAATTTTTCGCACTTCTGCTGCTCCAAACGCTTAACCAGAATGGCCTAGGGAAAAAATACACATACCGTTGTAATCGGGTGAGTTTCTACTTTCAGATGCAATAGGAATTTTTGGGTTAGGTCAAACCGTTCGCGAGATATGGGAGTTTGAAGCCAAGAAATGGTTGAGAATCCAAAAAATTTTTCGCAATTCTGCTGCTCCAAACGCTTAACTAGAATGGCCTAGGGAAAAAATAAACATACCGTTGTAATCGGGCGAGTTTCTACTTTCAGATGCAATATGAATTTTTGGGTTAGGTCAATTCGTTCGCGAGATATGGGAGTTTGAAGCCAAGAAATTGTTGAGAAGGCAAAAAATTTTTCGCAATTATGCTGCTCCAAACGCTTAACCAGAATGGCCTAGGGAAAAAATACACATACCGTTGTAATCGGGCGAGTTTCTACTTTCAGATGCAATAGGAATTTTTGGGTTAGGTCAATCCGTTCGCGAGATATGGGAGTTTGAAGCCAAGAAATGGTAGAGAAGGCAAAAAATTTTTCACAATTCTGCTGCTCCAAACGCTTAACCAGAATGGCCTAGGGAAAAAATACACATACCCTTGTAATCGGGCGAGTTTCTACTTTCAGATGCAATAGGAATTTTTGGGTTAGGTCAATTCGTTCGCGAGATATGGGACTTTGAAGCCAAGAAATGGTTGAGAAGGCAAACAATTTTTCACAATTCTGCTGCTCCAAACGCTTAACCAGAATGGCCTAGGGAAAAAATACACATACCGTTGTAATCGGGCGAGTTTCTACTTTCAGATGCAATAGGAATTTTTGGGTTACGTCAATCCGTTCGCGAGATATGGGAGTTTGAAGCTAAGAAATGGTTGAGATGACAACAAATTTTTCGCACTTCTGCTGCTCCAAACGCTTAACTAGAATGGCCTAGGGAAAAAATAAACATACCGTTGTAATCGGGCGAGTTTCTACTTTCAGATGCAATAGGAATTTTTGGGTTAGGTCAATTCGTTCGCGAGATATGGGAGTTTGAAGCCAAGAAATTGTTGAGAAGGCAAAAAATTTTTCGCAATTCTGCTGCTCCAAACGCTTAACCAGAATGGGCTAGGGAAAAAATACACATACCGTTGTAATCGGGCGAGTTTCTACTTTCAGATGCAATAGGAATTTTTGGGTTAGGTCAATCCGTTCGGGAGATATGGGAGATTGAAGACAAGAAATGGTTGAGAAGGCAAGAAATTTTTCGCAATTCTGCTGCTCCGAACGCTTAACCAGAATGGCCTAGGGAAAAAATACACATACCGTTGTAATCGGGCGAGTTTCTACTTTCAGATGCAATAGGAATTTTTGGGTTACGTCAATCCGTTTGCGAGATATGGGAGTTTGAAGCGAAGAAATGGTTGAGAAGACAACTAATTTTTCGCACTTCTGCTGCTCCAAACGCTTAACCAGAATGGCCTAGGGAAAAAATACACATACCGTTGTAATCGGGTGAGTTTCTACTTTCAGATGCAATAGGAATTTTTCGGTTAGGTCAAACCGTTCGCGAGATATGGGAGTTTGAAGCCAAGAAATGGTTGAGAAGCCAAAAAATTTTTCGCAATTCTGCTGCTCCAAACGCTTAACTAGAATGGCCTAGGGAAAAAATAAACATACCGTTGTAATCGGGCGAGTTTCTACTTTCAGATGCAATAGGAATTTTTGGGTTAGGTCAATTCGTTCGCGAGATATGGGAGTTTGAAGCCAAGAAATTGTTGAGAAGGCAAAAAATTTTTCGCAATTATGCTGCTCCAAACGCTTAACCAGAATGGCCTAGGGAAAAAATACACATACCGTTGTAATCGGGCGAGTTTCTACTTTCAGATGCAATAGGAATTTTTGGGTTAGGTCAATTCGTTCGCGAGATATGGGACTTTGAAGCCAAGAAATGGTTGAGAAGGCAAACAATTTTTCACAATTCTGCTGCTCCAAACGCTTAACCAGAATGGCCTAGGGAAAAAATACACATACCGTTGTAATCGGGCGAGTTTCTACTTTCAGATGCAATAGGAATTTTTGGGTTACGTCAATCCGTTTGCGAGATATGGGAGTTTGAAGCGAAGAAATGGTTGAGAAGACAACTAATTTTTCGCACTTCTGCTGCTCCAAACGCTTAACCAGAATGGCCTAGGGAAAAAATACACATACCGTTGTAATCGGGTGAGTTTCTACTTTCAGATGCAATAGGAATTTTTGGGTTAGGTCAAACCGTTCGCGAGATATGGGAGTTTGAAGCCAAGAAATGGTTGAGAAGCCAAAAAATTTTTCGCAATTCTGCTGCTCCAAACGCTTAACTAGAATGGCCTAGGGAAAAAATAAACATACCGTTGTAATCGGGCGAGTTTCTACTTTCAGATGCAATAGGAATTTTTGGGTTAGGTCAATTCGTTCGCGAGATATGGGAGTTTGAAGCCAAGAAATTGTTGAGAAGGCAAAAAATTTTTCGCAATTATGCTGCTCCAAACGCTTAACCAGAATGGCCTAGGGAAAAAATACACATACCGTTGTAATCGGGCGAGTTTCTACTTTCAGATGCAATAGGAATTTTTGGGTTAGGTCAATTCGTTCGCGAGATATGGGACTTTGAAGCCAAGAAATGGTTGAGAAGGCAAACAATTTTTCACAATTCTGCTGCTCCAAACGCTTAACCAGAATGGCCTAGGGAAAAAATACACATACCGTTGTAATCGGGCGAGTTTCTACTTTCAGATGCAATAGGAATTTTTGGGTTTGGTCAATCCGTTCGCGAGATATGGGAGTTTGAAGCCAAGAAATGGTAGAGAAGGCAAAAAATTTTTCACAATTCTGCTGCTCCAAACGCTTAACCAGGATGGGCTAGGGAAAAAATACACATACCGTTGTAATCGGGCGAGTTTCTACTTTCAGATGCAATAGGAATTTTTAGGTTAGGTCAATCCGTTCGCGAGATGTGGGAGATTGAAGACAAGAAATGGTTGAGAAGGCAAAAAATTTTTCGCAATTCTGCTGCTCCGAACGCTCAACCAGAATGGCCTAGGGAAAAAATACACATACCGTTGTAATCGGGCGGGTTTCTACTTTCAGATGCAATAGGAATTTTTGGGTTAAGTCAATCCGTTCGCGAGATATGGGAGTTTGAAGCTAAGAAATGGTTGAGAAGACAACAAATTTTTCGCACTTCTGCTGCTCCAAACGCTTAACCAGAATGGCCTAGGGAAAAAATACACATACCGTTGTAATCGGGTGAGTTTCTACTTTCAGGTGCAATAGGAATTTTTGTGTTAGGTCAATCCGTTCGCGAGGTATGGGAGTTTGAAGCCAAGAAATGGTTGAGAAGCCAAAAAATTTTTCACAATTCTGCTGCTCCAAACGCTTAACCAGAATGGCCTAGGGAAAAAATACACATACCGTTGTAATCGGGCGAGTTCCTACTTTCAGATGCAATAGGAATTTTTGGGTTACGTCAATCCGTTCGCGAGATATGGGAGTTTGAAGCGAAGAAATGGTTGAGAAGACAACTAATTTTTCGCACTTCTGCTGCTCCAAACGCTTAACCAGAATGGCCTAGGGAAAAAATACACATACCGTTGTAATCGGGTGAGTTTCTACTTTCAGATGCAATAGGAATTTTTCGGTTAGGTCAAATCGTTCGCGAGATATGGGAGTTTGAAGCCAAGAAATGGTTGAGAAGCCAAAAAATTTTTCGCAATTCTGCTGCTCCAAACGCTTAACTAGAATGGCCTAGGGAAAAAATAAACATACCGTTGTAATCGGGCGAGTTTCTACTTTCAGATGCAATAGGAATTTTTGGGTTAGGTCAATTCGTTCGCGAGATATGGGAGTTTGAAGCCAAGAAATTGTTGAGAAGGCAAAAAATTTTTCGCAATTATGCTGCTCCAAACGCTTAACCAGAATGGCCTAGGGAAAAAATACACATACCGTTGTAATCGGGCGAGTTTCTACTTTCAGATGCAATAGGAATTTTTGGGTTAGGTCAATTCGTTCGCGAGATATGGGACTTTGAAGCCAAGAAATGGTTGAGAAGGCAAACAATTTTTCACAATTCTGCTGCTCCAAACGCTTAACCAGAATGGCCTAGGGAAAAAATACACATACCGTTGTAATCGGGCGAGTTTCTACTTTCAGATGCAATAGGAATTTTTGGGTTACGTCAATCCGTTTGCGAGATATGGGAGTTTGAAGCGAAGAAATGGTTGAGAAGACAACTAATTTTTCGCACTTCTGCTGCTCCAAACGCTTAACCAGAATGGCCTAGGGAAAAAATACACATACCGTTGTAATCGGGTGAGTTTCTACTTTCAGATGCAATAGGAATTTTTGGGTTAGGTCAAACCGTTCGCGAGATATGGGAGTTTGAAGCCAAGAAATGGTTGAGAAGCCAAAAAATTTTTCGCAATTCTGCTGCTCCAAACGCTTAACTAGAATGGCCTAGGGAAAAAATAAACATACCGTTGTAATCGGGCGAGATTCTACTTTCAGATGCAATAGGAATTTTTGGGTTAGGTCAATTCGTTCGCGAGATATGGGAGTTTGAAGCCAAGAAATTGTTGAGAAGGCAAAAAATTTTTCGCAATTATGCTGCTCCAAACGCTTAACGAGAATGGCCTAGGGAAAAAATACACATACCGTTGTAATCGGGCGAGTTTCTACTTTCAGATGCAATAGGAATTTTTGGGTTAGGTCAATTCGTTCGCGAGATATGGGACTTTGAAGCCAAGAAATGGTTGAGAAGGCAAACAATTTTTCACAATTCTGCTGCTCCAAACGCTTAACCAGAATGGCCTAGGGAAAAAATACACATACCGTTGTAATCGGGCGAGTTTCTACTTTCAGATGCAATAGGAATTTTTGGGTTTGGTCAATCCGTTCGCGAGATATGGGAGTTTGAAGCCAAGAAATGGTAGAGAAGGCAAAAAATTTTTCACAATTCTGCTGCTCCAAACGCTTAACCAGGATGGGCTAGGGAAAAAATACACATACCGTTGTAATCGGGCGAGTTTCTACTTTCAGATGCAATAGGAATTTTTAGGTTAGGTCAATCCGTTCGCGAGATGTGGGAGATTGAAGACAAGAAATGGTTGAGAAGGCAAAAAATTTTTCGCAATTCTGCTGCTCCGAACGCTCAACCAGAATGGCCTAGGGAAAAAATACACATACCGTTGTAATCGGGCGGGTTTCTACTTTCAGATGCAATAGGAATTTTTGGGTTAAGTCAATCCGTTCGCGAGATATGGGAGTTTGAAGCTAAGAAATGGTTGAGAAGACAACAAATTTTTCGCACTTCTGCTGCTCCAAACGCTTAACCAGAATGGCCTAGGGAAAAAATACACATACCGTTGTAATCGGGTGAGTTTCTACTTTCAGGTGCAATAGGAATTTTTGTGTTAGGTCAATCCGTTCGCGAGGTATGGGAGTTTGAAGCCAAGAAATGGTTGAGAAGCCAAAAAATTTTTCACAATTCTGCTGCTCCAAACGCTTAACCAGAATGGCCTAGGGAAAAAATACACATACCGTTGTAATCGGGCGAGTTCCTACTTTCAGATGCAATAGGAATTTTTGGGTTAGGTCACTCTGTTCGCGAGATATGGGAGTTTGAAGCCAAGAAATGGATGAGACGGCAAAAAATTTTTCGCAATTCTGCTGCTCCGAACGCTTAACCAGAATGGCCTAGGGAAAAAATACACATACCGTTGTAATCGGGCGAGTTTCTACTTTCAGATGCAATAGGAATTTTTGAGTTAGGTCAATTCGTTCGCGAGATATGGGAGTTTGAAGCCAAGAAATTGTTGAGAAGGCAAAAAATTTTTCACAATTCTGCTGCTCCAAACGCTTAACCAGAATGGGCTAGGGAAAAAATACACATACCGTTGTAATCGGGCGAGTTTCTACTTTCAGATGCAATAGGAATTTTTGGGTTAGGTTAATCCGTTCGCGAGAGATGGAAGTTTGAAGCCAAGAAATGGTTGAGAAGGCAAAAAATTTTTCGCAATTCTGCTGCTCCAAACGCTTAACCAAAATGGCCAAGGGAAAAAATACACATACCGCTGTAATCGGGCGAGTTTCTACTTTCAGATGCAATAGGAATTTTTGGGTTAGGTCAATTCGTTCGCGAGATATGGGAGTTTGAAGACAAGAAATGGTAGAGAAGGCAAAAAATTTTTCACAATTCTGCTGCTCCAAACGCTTAACCAGAATGGGCTAGGGAAAAAATACACATACCTTTGTAATCGGGCGAGTTTCTACTTTCAGATGCAATAGGAATTTTTGGGTTAGGTCAATCCGTTCGCGAGATATGGGAGATTGAAGACAAGAAATGGTTGAGAAGGCAAGAAATTTTTCGCAATTCTGCTGCTCCGAACGCTTAACCAGAATGGCCTAGGGAAAAAATACACACACCGTTGTAATCGGGCGAGTTTCTACCTTCAGATGCAATAGGAATTTTTGGGTTACGTCAATCCGTTCGCGAGTTATGGGAGTTTGAAGCGAAGAAATGGTTGAGAAGACGACAAATTTTTCGCACTTCTGCTGCTCCAAACGCTTAACCAGAATGGCCTAGGGAAAAAATACACATACCGTTGTAATCGGGCGAGTTTCTACTTTCAGATGCAATAGGAATTTTTGGGTTAGGTCAATCCGTTCGCGAGATATGGGAGATTGAAGACAAGAAATGGTTGAGAAGGCAAGAAATTTTTCGCAATTCTGCTGCTCCGACCGCTTAACCAGAATGGCCTAGGGAAAAAATACACATACCGTTGTAATCGGGCGAGTTTCTACTTTCAGATGCAATAGGAATTTTTGGGTTACGTCAATCCGTTCGCGAGATATGGGAGTTTGAAGCGAAGAAATGGTTGAGAAGACAACAAATTTTTCGCAATTCTGCTGCTCCAAACGCTTAACCAGAATGGCCTAGGGAAAAAATACACATACCGTTGTAATCGGGTGAGTTTCTACTTTCAGATGCAATAGGAATTTTTGGGTTAGGTCAATCCGTTCGCGAGATATGGGAGTTTGAAGCCAAGAAATGGTTGAGTAGCCAAAAAATTTTTCGCAATTCTGCTGCTCCGAACGCTTAAGTAGAATGGCCTAGGGAAAAAATAAACATACCGTTGTAATCGGGCGAGTTTCTACTTTCAGATGCAATAGGAATTTTTGGGTTAGGTCAATTCGTTCGCGAGATATGGGAGTTTGAAGCCAAGAAATTGTTGAGAAGGCAAAAAATTTTTCGCAATTCTGCTGCTCCAAACGCTTAACCAGAATGGGCTAGGGAAAAAATACACATACCGTTGTAATCGGGCGAGTTTCTACTTTCAGATGCAATAGGAATTTTTGGGTTAGGTCAATTCGTTCGCGAGATATGGGACTTTGAAGCCAAGAAATGGTTGAGAAGGCAAACAATTTTTCACAATTCTGCTGCTCCAAACGCTTAACCAGAATGGCCTAGGGAAAAAATACACATACCGTTGTAATCGGGCGAGTTTCTACTTTCAGATGCAATAGGAATTTTTGGGTTTGGTCAATCCGTTCGCGAGATATGGGAGTTTGAAGCCAAGAAATGGTAGAGAAGGCAAAAAATTTTTCACAATTCTGCTGCTCCAAACGCTTAACCAGGATGGGCTAGGGAAAAAATACACATACCGTTGTAATCGGGCGAGTTTCTACTTTCAGATGCAATAGGAATTTTTAGGTTAGGTCAATCCGTTCGCGAGATGTGGGAGATTGAAGACAAGAAATGGTTGAGAAGGCAAAAAATTTTTCGCAATTCTGCTGCTCCGAACGCTTAACCAGAATGGCCTAGGGAAAAAATACACATACCGTTGTAATCGGGCGGGTTTCTACTTTCAGATGCAATAGGAATTTTTGGGTTAAGTCAATCCGTTCGCGAGATATGGGAGTTTGAAGCTAAGAAATGGTTGAGAAGACAACAAATTTTTCGCACTTCTGCTGCTCCAAACGCTTAACCAGAATGGCCTAGGGAAAAAATACACAACCGTTGTAATCGGGTGAGTTTCTACTTTCAGGTGCAATAGGAATTTTTGTGTTAGGTCAATCCGTTCGCGAGGTATGGGAGTTTGAAGCCAAGAAATGGTTGAGAAGCCAAAAAATTTTTCACAATTCTGCTGCTCCAAACGCTTAAACAGAATGGCCTAGGGAAAAAATACACATACCGTTGTAATCGGGCGAGTTCCTACTTTCAGATGCAATAGGAATTTTTGGGTTAGGTCACTCTGTTCGCGAGATATGGGAGTTTGAAGCCAAGAAATGGATGAGACAGCAAAAAATTTTTCGCAATTCTGCTGCTCCGAACGCTTAACCAGAATGGCCTAGGGAAAAAATACACATACCGTTGTAAACGGGCGAGTTTCTACTTTCAGATGCAATAGGAATTTTTGAGTTAGGTCAATTCGTTCGCGAGATATGGGAGTTTGAAGCCAAGAAATTGTTGAGAAGGCAAAAAATTTTTCACAATTCTGCTGCTCCAAACGCTTAACCAGAATGGGCTAGGGAAAAAATACACATACCGTTGTAATCGGGCGAGTTTCTACTTTCAGATGCAATAGGAATTTTTGGGTTAGGTTAATCCGTTCGCGAGAGATGGAAGTTTGAAGCCAAGAAATGGTTGAGAAGGCAAAAAATTTTTCGCAATTCTGCTGCTCCAAACGCTTAACCAAAATGGCCAAGGGAAAAAATACACATACCGCTGTAATCGGGCGAGTTTCTACTTTCAGATGCAATAGGAATTTTTGGGTTAGGTCAATTCGTTCGCGAGATATGGGAGTTTGAAGACAAGAAATGGTAGAGAAGGCAAAAAATTTTTCACAATTTTGCTGCTCCAAACGCTTAACCAGAATGGGCTAGGGAAAAAATACACATACCGTTGTAATCGGGCGAGTTTCTACTTTCAGATGCAATAGGAATTTTTGGGTTAGGTCAATCCGTTCGCGAGATATGGGAGATTGAAGACAAGAAATGGTTGAGAAGGCAAGAAATTTTTCGCAATTCTGCTGCTCCGAACGCTTAACCAGAATGGCCTAGGGAAAAAATACACACACCGTTGTAATCGGGCGAGTTTCTACCTTCAGATGCAATAGGAATTTTTGGGTTACGTCAATCCGTTCGCGAGATATGGGAGTTTGAAGCGAAGAAATGGTTGAGAAGACAACAAATTTTTCGCACTTCTGCTGCTCCAAACGCTTAACCAGAATGGCCTAGGGATAAAATACACATACCGTTGTAATCGGGCGAGTTTCTACTTTCAGATGCAATAGGAATTTTTGGGTTAGGTCAATCCGTTCGCGAGATATGGGAGATTGAAGACAAGAAATGGTTGAGAAGGCAAGAAATTTTTCGCAATTCTGCTGCTCCGACCGCTTAACCAGAATGGCCTAGGGAAAAAATACACATACCGTTGTAATCGGGCGAGTTTCTACTTTCAGATGCAATAGGAATTTTTGGGTTACGTCAATCCGTTCGCGAGATATGGGAGTTTGAAGCGAAGAAATGGTTGAGAAGACAACAAATTTTTCGCAATTCTGCTGCTCCAAACGCTTAACCAGAATGGCCTAGGGAAAAAATACACATTCCGTTGTAATCGGGTGAGTTTCTACTTTCAGATGCAATAGGAATTTTTGGGTTAGGTCAATCCGTTCGCGAGATATGGGAGTTTGAAGCCAAGAAATGGTTGAGTAGCCAAAAAATTTTTCGCAATTCTGCTGCTCCGAACGCTTAAGTAGAATGGCCTAGGGAAAAAATAAACATACCGTTGTAATCGGGCGAGTTTCTACTTTCAGATGCAATAGGAATTTTTGGGTTAGGTCAATTCGTTCGCGAGATATGGGAGTTTGAAGCCAAGAAATTGTTGAGAAGGCAAAAAATTTTTCGCAATTCTGCTGCTCCAAACGCTTAACCAGAATGGGCTAGGGAAAAAATACACATACCGTTGTAATCGGGCGAGTTTCTACTTTCAGATGCAATAGGAATTTTTGGGTTAGGTCAATCCGTTCGCGAGATATGGGAGATTGAAAACAAGAAATGGTTGAGAAGGCAAGAAATTTTTCGCAATTCTGCTGCTCCGAACGCTTAACCAGAATGGCCTAGGGAAAAAATACACATACCGTTGTAATCGGGCGAGTTTCTACTTTCAGATACAATAGGAATTTTTGGGTTACGTCAATCCGTTTGCGAGATATGGGAGTTTGAAGCGAAGAAATGGTTGAGAAGACAACAAATTTTTCGCACTTCTGCTGCTCCAATCGCTTAACCAGAATGGCCTAGGGAAAAAATACACATACCGTTGTAATCGGGTGAGTTTCTACTTTCAGATGCAATAGGAATTTTTGGGTTAGGTCAAACCGTTCGCGAGATATGGGAGTTTGAAGCCAAGAAATGGTTGAGAAGCCAAAAAATTTTTCGCAATTCTGCTGCTCCAAACGCTTAACTAGAATGGCCTAGGGAAAAAATAAACATACCGTTGTAATCGGGCGAGTTTCTACTTTCAGATGCAATAGGAATTTTTGGGTTAGGTCAATTCGTTCGCGAGATATGGGAGTTTGAAGCCAAGAAATTGTTGAGAAGGCAAAAAATTTTTCGCAATTATGCTGCTCCAAACGCTTAACCAGAATGGCCTAGGGAAAAAATACACATACCGTTGTAATCGGGCGAGTTTCTACTTTCAGATGCAATAGGAATTTTTGGGTTAGGTCAATTCGTTCGCGAGATATGGGACTTTGAAGCCAAGAAATGGTTGAGAAGGCAAACAATTTTTCACAATTCTGCGGCTCCAAACGCTTAACCAGAATGGCCTAGGGAAAAAATACACATACCGTTGTAATCGGGCGAGTTTCTACTTTCAGATGCAATAGGAATTTTTGGGTTTGGTCAATCCGTTCGCGAGATATGGGAGTTTGAAGCCAAGAAATGGTAGAGAAGGCAAAAAATTTTTCACAATTCTGCTGCTCCAAACGCTTAACCAGGATGGGCTAGGGAAAAAATACACATACCGTTGTAATCGGGCGAGTTTCTACTTTCAGATGCAATAGGAATTTTTAGGTTAGGTCAATCCGTTCGCGAGATGTGGGAGATTGAAGACAAGAAATGGTTGAGAAGGCAAAAAATTTTTCGCAATTCTGCTGCTCCGAACGCTTAACCAGAATGGCCTAGGGAAAAAATACACAAACCGTTGTAATCGGGCGGGTTTCTACTTTCAGATGCAATAGGAATTTTTGGGTTAAGTCAATCCGTTCGCGAGATATGGGAGTTTGAAGCTAAGAAATGGTTGAGAAGACAACAAATTTTTCGCACTTCTGCTGCTCCAAACGCTTAACCAGAATGGCCTAGGGAAAAAATACACATACCGTTGTAATCGGGTGAGTTTCTACTTTCAGGTGCAATAGGAATTTTTGTGTTAGGTCAATCCGTTCGCGAGGTATGGGAGTTTGAAGCCAAGAAATGGTTGAGAAGCCAAAAAATTTTTCACAATTCTGCTGCTCCAAACGCTTAACCAGAATGGCCTAGGGAAAAAATACACATACCGTTGTAATCGGGCGAGTTCCTACTTTCAGATGCAATAGGAATTTTTGGGTTAGGTCACTCTGTTCGCGAGATATGGGAGTTTGAAGCCAAGAAATGGATGAGACGGCAAAAAATTTTTCGCAATTCTGCTGCTCCGAACGCTTAACCAGAATGGCCTAGGGAAAAAATACACATACCGTTGTAATCGGGCGAGTTTCTACTTTCAGATGCAATAGGAATTTTTGAGTTAGGTCAATTCGTTCGCGAGATATGGGAGTTTGAAGCCAAGAAATTGTTGAGAAGGCAAAAAATTTTTCACAATTCTGCTGCTCCAAACGCTTAACCAGAATGGCCTAGGGAAAAAATACACATACCGTTGTAATCGGGCGAGTTCCTACTTTCAGATGCAATAGGAATTTTTGGGTTAGGTCACTCTGTTCGCGAGATATGGGAGTTTGAAGCCAAGAAATGGTTGAGAAGGCAAAAAATTTTTCGCAATTCTGCTGCTCCAAACGCTTAACCTAAATTGCCAAGGGAAAAAATACACATACCGCTGTAATCGGGCGAGTTTCTACTTTCAGATGCAATAGGAATTTTTGGGTTAGGTCAATTCGTTCGCGAGGTATGGGAGTTTGAAGACAAGAAATGGTAGAGAAGGCAAAAAATTTTTCACAATTCTGCTGCTCCAAACGCTTAACCAGAATGGGCTAGGGAAAAAATACACATACCGTTGTAATCGGGCGAGTTTCTACTTTCAGATGCAATAGGAATTTTTGGGTTAGGTCAATCCGTTCGCGAGATATGGGAGATTGAAGACAAGAAATGGTTGAGAAGGCAAGAAATTTTTCGCAATTCTGCTGCTCCGAACGCTTAACCAGAATGGCCTAGGGAAAAAATACACATACCGTTGTAATCGGGCGAGTTTCTACTTTCAGATGCAATAGGAATTTTTGGGTTACGTCAATCCGTTCGCGCGATATGGGAGTTTGAAGCGAAGAAATGGTTGAGAAGACAACAAATTTTTCGCACTTCTGCTGCTCCAAACGCTTAACCAGAATGGCCTAGGGAAAAAATACACATACCGCTGTAATCGGGTGAGTTTCTACTTTCAGATGCAATAGGAATTTTTGGGTTAGGTCAAACCGTTCGCGAGATATGGGAGTTTGAAGCCAAGAAATGGTTGAGAAGCCAAAAAATTTTTCGCAATTCTGCTGCTCCAAACGCTTAACTAGAATGGCCTAGGGAAAAAATAAACATACCGTTGTAATCGGGCGAGTTTCTACTTTCAGATGCAATATGAATTTTTGGGTTAGGTCAATTCGTTCGCGAGATATGGGAGTTTGAAGCCAAGAAATTGTTGAGAAGGCAAAAAATTTTTCGCAATTATGCTGCTCCAAACGCTTAACCAGAATGGCCTAGGGAAAAAATACACATACCGTTGTAATCGGGCGAGTTTCTACTTTCAGATGCAATAGGAATTTTTGGGTTAGGTCAATCCGTTCGCGAGATATGGGAGTTTGAAGCCAAGAAATGGTAGAGAAGGCAAAAAATTTTTCACAATTCTGCTGCTCCAAACGCTTAACCAGAATGGCCTAGGGAAAAAATACACATACCCTTGTAATCGGGCGAGTTTCTACTTTCAGATGCAATAGGAATTTTTGGGTTAGGTCAATTCGTTCGCGAGATATGGGACTTTAAAGCCAAGAAATGGTTGAGAAGGCAAACAATTTTTCACAATTCTGCTGCTCCAAACGCTTAACCAGAATGGCCTAGGGAAAAAATACACATACCGTTGTAATCGGGCGAGTTTCTACTTTCAGATGCAATAGGAATTTTTGGGTTACGTCAATCCGTTCGCGAGATATGGGAGTTTGAAGCTAAGAAATGGTTGAGAAGGCAAGAAATTTTTCGCAATTCTACTGCTCCGAACGCTTAACCAGAATGGGCTAGGGAAAAAATACACATACCGTTGTAATCGGGCGAGTTTCTACTTTCAGATGCAATAGGAATTTTTGGGTTAGGTCAATCCGTTCGCGAGATATGGGAGATTGAAGACAAGAAATGGTTGAGAAGGCAAGAAATTTTTCGCAATTCTGCTGCTCCGAACGCTTAACCAGAATGGCCTAGGGAAAAAATACACATACCGTTGTAATCGGGCGAGTTTCTACTTTCAGATGCAATAGGAATTTTTGGGTTACGTCAATCCGTTCGCGAGATATGGGAGTTTGAAGCGAAGAAATGGTTGAGAAGACAACAAATTTTTCGCACTTCTGCTGCTCCAAACGCTTAACCAGAATGGCCTAGGGAAAAAATACACATACCGTTGTAATCGGGTGAGTTTCTACTTTCAGATGCAATAGGAATTTTTGGGTTAGGTCAAACCGTTCGCGAGATATGGGAGTTTGAAGCCAAGAAATGGTTGAGAAGCCAAAAAATTTTTCGCAATTCTGCTGCTCCAAACGCTTAACTAGAATGGCCTAGGGAAAAAATAAACATACCGTTGTAATCGGGCGAGTTTCTACTTTCAGATGCAATATGAATTTTTGGGTTAGGTCAATTCGTTCGCGAGATATGGGAGTTTGAAGCCAAGAAATTGTTGAGAAGGCAAAAAATTTTTCGCAATTATGCTGCTCCAAACGCTTAACCAGAATGGCCTAGGGAAAAAATACACATACCGTTGTAATCGGGCGAGTTTCTACTTTCAGATGCAATAGGAATTTTTGGGTTAGGTCAATCCGTTCGCGAGATATGGGAGTTTGAAGCCAAGAAATGGTAGAGAAGGCAAAAAATTTTTCACAATTCTGCTGCTCCAAACGCTTAACCAGAATGGCCTAGGGAAAAAATACACATACCCTTGTAATCGGGCGAGTTTCTACTTTCAGATGCAATAGGAATTTTTGGGTTAGGTCAATTCGTTCGCGAGATATGGGACTTTGAAGCCAAGAAATGGTTGAGAAGGCAAACAATTTTTCACAATTCTGCTGCTCCAAACGCTTAACCAGAATGGCCTAGGGAAAAAATACACATACCGTTGTAATCGGGCGAGTTTCTACTTTCAGATGCAATAGGAATTTTTGGGTTACGTCAATCCGTTCGCGAGATATGGGAGTTTGAAGCTAAGAAATGGTTGAGAAGGCAAGAAATTTTTCGCAATTCTACTGCTCCGAACGCTTAACCAGAATGGCCTAGGGAAAAAATACACATACCGTTGTAATCGGGCGAGTTTCTACTTTCAGATGCAATAGGAATTTTTGGGTTACGTCAATCCGTTCGCGAGATATGGGAGTTTGAAGCTAAGAAATGGTTGCGAAGACAACAAATTTTTCGCACTTCTGCTGCTCCAAACGCTTAACTAGAATGGCCTAGGGAAAAAATAAACATACCGTTGTAATCGGGCGAGTTTCTACTTTCAGATGCAATAGGAATTTTTGGGTTTGGTCAATCCGTTCGCGAGATATGGGAGTTTGAAGCCAAGAAATGGTAGAGAAGGCAAAAAATTTTTCGCAATTCTGCTGCTCCAAACGCTTAACCAAAATGGCCAAGGGAAAAAATACACATACCGCTGTAATCGGGCGAGTTTCTACTTTCAGATGCAATAGGAATTTTTGGGTTAGGTCAGTCTGTTCGCGAGATATGGGAGTTTGAAGCCAAGAAATGGTAGAGAAGGCAAAAAATTTTTCACAATTCTGCTGCTCCAAACGCTTAACCAGGATGGGCTAGGGAAAAAATACACATACCGTTGTAATCGGGCGAGTTTCTACTTTCAGATGCAATAGGAATTTTTAGGTTAGGTCAATCCGTTCGCGAGATGTGGGAGATTGAAGACAAGAAATGGTTGAGAAGGCAAAAAATTTTTCGCAATTCTGCTGCTCCGAACGCTTAACCAGAATGGCCTAGGGAAAAAATACACATACCGTTGTAATCGGGCGAGTTTCTACTTTCAGATGCAATAGGAATTTTTGAGTTAGGTCAATTCGTTCGCGAGATATGGGAGTTTGAAGCCAAGAAATTGTTGAGAAGGCAAAAAATTTTTCACAATTCTGCTGCTCCAAACGCTTAACCAGAATGGCCTAGGGAAAAAATACACATACCGTTGTAATCGGGCGAGTTTCTACTTTCAGATGCAATAGGAATTTTTGGGTTAGGTCAATTCGTTCGCGAGATATGGGAGTTTGAAGTCAAGAAATGGTAGAGAAGGCAAAAAATTTTTCACAATTCTGCTGCTCCAAACGCTTAACCAGAATGGCCTAGGGAAAAAATACACATACCGTTGTAATCGGGCGAGTTTCTACTTTCAGATGCAATAGGAATTTTTGGGTTACGTCAATCCGTTCGCGAGATATGGGAGTTGGAAGCCAAGAAATGGTTGAGAAGCCAAAAAATTTTTCGCAATTCTGCTGCTCCAAACGCTTAACTAGAATGGCCTAGGGAAAAAATAAACATACCGTTGTAATCGGGCGAGTTTCTACTTTCAGATGCAATAGGAATTTTTGGGTTAGGTCAATCCGTTCGCGAGATATGGGAGTTTGAAGCCAAGAAATGGTAGAGAAGGCAAAAAATTTTTCGCAATTCTGCTGCTCCAAACGCTTAACCAGAATGGCCTAGGGAAAAAATACACATACCGTTGTAATCGGGCGAGTTTCTACCTTCAGATGCAATAGGAATTTTTGCGTTATGTCAATCCGTTCGAGAGATATGGGAGTTTGAAGCTAAGAAATGGTTGAGGAGGCAAAAAATTTTTCACAATTCTGCTGCTCCAAACGCTTATCCAGAATGGCCTAGGGAAAAAATACACATACCGTTGTAGTCGGGCGAGTTTCTACTTTCAGATGCAATAGGAATTTTTGGGTTAGGTCAATCCGTTCGCGAGATATGGCAGTTTGAAGGCAAGAAACGGTTGAGAAGGCAAACAATTTTTCACAATTCTGCTGCTCCAAACGCTTAACCAGGATGGGCTAGGGAAAAAATACACATACCGTTGTAATCGGGCGAGTTTCTACTTTCAGATGCAATAGGAATTTTTAGGTTAGGTCAATCCGTTCGCGAGATGTGGGAGATTGAAGACAAGAAATGGTTGAGAAGGCAAAAAATTTTTCGCAATTCTGCTGCTCCGAACGCTTAACCAGAATGGCCTAGGGAAAAAATACACATACCGTTGTAATCGGGCGGGTTTCTACTTTCAGATGCAATAGGAATTTTTGGGTTAAGTCAATCCGTTCGCGAGATATGGGAGTTTGAAGCTAAGAAATGGTTGAGAAGACAACAAATTTTTCGCACTTCTGCTGCTCCAAACGCTTAACCAGAATGGCCTAGGGAAAAAATACACATACCGTTGTAATCGGGTGAGTTTCTACTTTCAGATGCAATAGGAATTTTTGGGTTTGGTCAATCCGTTCGCGTGGTATGGGAGTTTGAAGCCAAGAAATGGTTGAGAAGCCAAAAAATTTTTCACAATTCTGCTGGTCCAAACGCTTAACCAGAATGGCCTAGGGAAAAAATACACATACCGTTGTAATCGGGCGAGTTCCTACTTTCAGATGCAATAGGAATTTTTGGGTTAGGTCACTCTGTTCGCGAGATATGGGAGTTTGAAGCCAAGAAATGGATGAGACGGCAAAAAATTTTTCGCAATTCTGCTGCTCCGAACGCTTAACCAGAATGGCCTAGGGAAAAAATACACATACCGTTGTAATCGGGCGAGTTTCTACTTTCAGATGCAATAGGAATTTTTGAGTTAGGTCAATTCGTTCGCGAGATATGGGAGTTTGAAGCCAAGAAATTGTTGAGAAGGCAAAAAATTTTTCACAATTCTGCTGCTCCAAACGCTTAACCAGAATGGCCTAGGGAAAAAATACACATACCGTTGTAATCGGGCGAGTTCCTACTTTCAGATGCAATAGGAATTTTTGGGTTAGGTCACTCTGTTCGCGAGATATGGGAGTTTGAAGCCAAGAAATGGTTGAGAAGGCACAAAATTTTTCCCAATTCTGCTGCTCCGAACGCTTAACCGGAATGGCCTAGGGAAAAAATACACATACCGTTGTAATCGGGCGAGTTTCTACTTTCAGATGCAATAGGAATTTTTGGGTTAGGTCAATCCGTTCGCGAGGTATGGGAGTTTGAAGCCAAGAAATGGTTGAGAAGCCAAAAAATTTTTCACAATTCTGCTGCTCCAAACGCTTAACCAGAATGGCCTAGGGAAAAAATACACATACCGTTGTAATCGGGCGAGTTCCTACTTTCAGATGCAATAGGAATTTTTGGGTTAGGTCACTCTGTTCGCGAGATATGGGAGTTTGAAGCTAAGAAATGGTTGAGGAGGCAAAAAATTTTTCACAATTCTGCTGCTCCAAACGCTTATCCAGAATGGCCTAGGGAAAAAATACACATACCGTTGTAGTCGGGCGAGTTTCTACTTTCAGATGCAATAGGAATTTTTGGGTTAGGTCAATCCGTTCGCGAGATATGGCAGTTTGAAGGCAAGAAACGGTTGAGAAGGCAAACAATTTTTCACAATTCTGCTGCTCCAAACGCTTAACCAGGATGGGCTAGGGAAAAAATACACATACCGTTGTAATCGGGCGAGTTTCTACTTTCAGATGCAATAGGAATTTTTAGGTTAGGTCAATCCGTTCGCGAGATGTGGGAGATTGAAGACAAGAAATGGTTGAGAAGGCAAAAAATTTTTCGCAATTCTGCTGCTCCGAACGCTTAACCAGAATGGCCTAGGGAAAAAATACACATACCGTTGTAATCGGGCGGGTTTCTACTTTCAGATGCAATAGTAATTTTTGGGTTAAGTCAATCCGTTCGCGAGATATGGGAGTTTGAAGCTAAGAAATGGTTGAGAAGACAACAAATTTTTCGCACTTCTGCTGCTCCAAACGCTTAACCAGAATGGCCTAGGGAAAAAATACACATACCGTTGTAATCGGGTGAGTTTCTACTTTCAGATGCAATAGGAATTTTTGGGTTTGGTCAATCCGTTCGCGTGGTACGGGAGTTTGAAGCCAAGAAATGGTTGAGAAGCCAAAAAATTTTTCACAATTCTGCTGGTCCAAACGCTTAACCAGAATGGCCTAGGGAAAAAATACACATACCGTTGTAATCGGGCGAGTTCCTACTTTCAGATGCAATAGGAATTTTTGGGTTAGGTCACTCTGTTCGCGAGATATGGGAGTTTGAAGCCAAGAAATGGATGAGACGGCAAAAAATTTTTCGCAATTCTGCTGCTCCGAACGCTTAACCAGAATGGCCTAGGGAAAAAATACACATACCGTTGTAATCGGGCGAGTTTCTACTTTCAGATGCAATAGGAATTTTTGAGTTAGGTCAATTCGTTCGCGAGATATGGGAGTTTGAAGCCAAGAAATTGTTGAGAAGGCAAAAAATTTTTCACAATTCTGCTGCTCCAAACGCTTAACCAGAATGGCCTAGGGAAAAAATACACATACCGTTGTAATCGGGCGAGTTCCTACTTTCAGATGCAATAGGAATTTTTGGGTTAGGTCACTCTGTTCGCGAGATATGGGAGTTTGAAGCCAAGAAATGGTTGAGAAGGCACAAAATTTTTCCCAATTCTGCTGCTCCGAACGCTTAACCGGAATGGCCTAGGGAAAAAATACACATACCGTTGTAATCGGGCGAGTTTCTACTTTCAGATGCAATAGGAATTTTTGGGTTAGGTCAATCCGTTCGCGAGGTATGGGAGTTTGAAGCCAAGAAATGGTTGAGAAGCCAAAAAATTTTTCACAATTCTGCTGCTCCAAACGCTTAACCAGAATGGCCTAGGGAAAAAATACACATACCGTTGTAATCGGGCGAGTTCCTACTTTCAGATGCAATAGGAATTTTTGGGTTAGGTCACTCTGTTCGCGAGATATGGGAGTTTGAAGCCAAGAAATGGATGAGACGGCAAAAAATTTTTCGCAATTCTGCTGCTCCGAACGCTTAACCAGAATGGCCTAGGGAAAAAATACACATACCGTTGTAATCGGGCGAGTTTCTACTTTCAGATGCAATAGGAATTTTTGAGTTAGGTCAATTCGTTCGCGAGATATGGGAGTTTGAAGCCAAGAAATTGTTGAGAAGGCAAAAAATTTTTCACAATTCTGCTGCTCCAAACGCTTAACCAGAATGGCCTAGGGAAAAAATACACATACCGTTGTAATAGGGCGAGTTCCTACTTTCAGATGCAATAGGAATTTTTGGGTTAGGTCACTCTGTTCGCGAGATATGGGAGTTTGAAGCCAAGAAATGGTTGAGAAGGCACAAAATTTTTCGCAATTCTGCTGCTCCGAACGCTTAACCAGAATGGCCTAGGGAAAAAATACACATACCGTTGTAATGGGGCGAGTTTCTACTTTCAGATGCAAAAGGAATTTTTGGGTTAGGTCAATCCGTTCGCGAGATATGGGAGTTTGAAGTCAAGAAATGGTAGAGAAGGCAAAAAATTTTTCACAATTCTGCTGCTCCAAACGCTTAACCAGAATGGCCTAGGGAAAAAATACACATACCGTTGTAATCGGGCGAGTTTCTTCTTTCAGATGCAATAGGAATTTTTGGGTTAGGTCAATCCGTTCGCGAGATATGGGAGTTTCAAGACAAGAAATGGTTGAGAAGGCAAAAAATTTTTCGCAATTCTGCTGCTCCAAACGCTTAACTAGAATGGCCTAGGGAAAAAATACACATACCGTTGTAATCGGGCGGGTTTCTACTTTCAGATGCAATAGGAATTTTTGGGTTAGGTCAATTCGTTCGCGAGATATGGGAGTTTGAAGTCAAGAAATGGTAGAGAAGGCAAAAAATTTTTCACAATTCTGCTGCTCCAAACGCTTAACCAGAATGGCCTAGGGAAAAAATACACATACCGTTGTAATCGGGCGAGTTTCTACTTTCAGATGCAATAGGAATTTTTGGGTTAGGTCAATCCGTTCGCGAGGTATGGGAGTTTGAAGCCAAGAAATGGTTGAGAAGCCAAAAAATTTTTCACAATTCTGCTGCTCCAAACGCTTAACCAGAATGGCCTAGGGAAAAAATACACATACCGTTGTAATCGGGCGAGTTCCTACTTTCAGATGCAATAGGAATTTTTGGGTTAGGTCACTCTGTTCGCGAGATATGGGAGTTTGAAGCCAAGAAATGGATGAGACGGCAAAAAATTTTTCGCAATTCTGCTGCTCCGAACGCTTAACCAGAATGGCCTAGGGAAAAAATACACATACCGTTGTAATCGGGCGAGTTTCTACTTTCAGATGCAATAGGAATTTTTGAGTTAGGTCAATTCGTTCGCGAGATATGGGAGTTTGAAGCCAAGAAATTGTTGAGAAGGCAAAAAATTTTTCACAATTCTGCTGCTCCAAACGCTTAACCAGAATGGCCTAGGGAAAAAATACACATACCGTTGTAATAGGGCGAGTTCCTACTTTCAGATGCAATAGGAATTTTTGGGTTAGGTCACTCTGTTCGCGAGATATGGGAGTTTGAAGCCAAGAAATGGTTGAGAAGGCACAAAATTTTTCGCAATTCTGCTGCTCCGAACGCTTAACCAGAATGGCCTAGGGAAAAAATACACATACCGTTGTAATGGGGCGAGTTTCTACTTTCAGATGCAAAAGGAATTTTTGGGTTAGGTCAATCCGTTCGCGAGATATGGGAGTTTGAAGTCAAGAAATGGTAGAGAAGGCAAAAAATTTTTCACAATTCTGCTGCTCCAAACGCTTAACCAGAATGGCCTAGGGAAAAAAAAAACATACCGTTGTAATCGGGCGAGTTTCTTCTTTCAGATGCAATAGGAATTTTTGGGTTAGGTCAATCCGTTCGCGAGATATGGGAGTTTCAAGACAAGAAATGGTTGAGAAGGCAAAAAATTTTTCGCAATTCTGCTGCTCCAAACGCTTAACTAGAATGGCCTAGGGAAAAAATACACATACCGTTGTAATCGGGCGAGTTTCTACTTTCAGATGCAATAGGAATTTTTGGGTTAGGTCAATTCGTTCGCGAGATATGGGAGTTTGAAGTCAAGAAATGGTAGAGAAGGCAAAAAATTTTTCACAATTCTGCTGCTCCAAACGCTTAACCAGAATGGCCTAGGGAAAAAATACACATACCGTTGTAATCGGGCGAGTTTCTACTTTCAGATGCAATAGGAATTTTTGGGTTAGGTCAATCCGTTCGCGAGATATGGGAGTTTGAAGCCAAGAAATGGTTGAGAAGCCAAAAAATTTTTCACAATTCTGCTGCTCCAAACGCTTAACCAGAATGGCCTAGGGAAAAAATACACATACCGTTGAAATCGGGCGAGTTCCTACTTTCAGATGCAATAGGAATTTTTGGGTTAGTTCACTCTGTTCGCGAGATATGGGAGTTTGAAGCCAAGAAATGGATGAGACGGCAAAAAATTTTTCGCAATTCTGCTGCTCCGAACGCTTAACCAGAATGGCCTAGGGAAAAAATACACATACCGTTGTAATCGGGCGAGTTTCTACTTTCAGATGCAATAGGAATTTTTGAGTTAGGTCAATTCGTTCGCGAGATATGGGAGTTTGAAGCCAAGAAATTGTTGAGAAGGCAAAAAATTTTTCACAATTCTGCTGCTCCAAACGCTTAACCAGAATGGCCTAGGGAAAAAATACACATACCGTTGTAATCGGGGGAGTTCCTACTTTCAGATGCAATAGGAATTTTTGGGTTAGGTCACTCTGTTCGCGAGATATGGGAGTTTGAAGCCAAGAAATTGTTGAGAAGGCAAAAAATTTTTCGCAATTCTGCTGCTCCGAACGCTTAACCAGAATGGCCTAGGGAAAAAATACACATACCGTTGTAATCGGGCGAGTTTCTACTTTCAGATGCAAAAGGAATTTTTGGGTTAGGTCAATCCGTTCGCGAGATATTGGAGTTTGAAGCTAAGAAATGGTTGAGAAGACAACAAATTTTTCGCAGTTCTGCTGCTCCAAACGCTTAACCAGAATGGCCTAGGGAAACAATACACATACCGTTGTAATCGGGCGAGTTTCTACTTTCAGATGCAATAGGAATTTTTGGGTTAGGTCAATTCGTTCGCGAGATATGGGAGTTTGAAGCCAAGAAATTGTTGAGGAGGCAAAAAATTTTTCACAATTCTGCTGCTCCAAACGCTTAACCAGAATGGCCTAGGGAAAAAATACACATACCGTTGTAATCGGGCGAGTTTCTACTTTCCGATGTAATAGGAATTTTTGGGTTAGGTCAATCCGTTCGCGAGATATGGGACTTTGAAGCCAAGGAATGGTTGAGAAGGCAAAAAATTTTTCGCGATTCTGCTGCTCCAAACGCTTAACCAGAATGGCCTAGGGAAAAAATACACATACCGTTGTAATCGGGCGAGTTTCTACTTTCAGATGCAATAGGAATTTTTGGGTTACGTCAATCCGTTCGCGAGATATGGGAGTTGGAAGCCAAGAAATGGTTGAGAAGCCAAGAAATTTTTCGCAATTCTGCTGCTCCAAACGCTTACTAGAATGGCCTAGGGAAAAAATAAACATACCGTTGTAATCGGGCGAGTTTCTACTTTCAGATGCAATAGGAATTTTTGGGTTAAGTCAATCCGTTCGCGAGATATGGGAGTTTGAAGCCAAGAAATGGTAGAGAAAGCAAAAAATTTTTCACAATTCTGCTGCTCCAAACGCTTAACCAGAATGGCCAAGGGAAAAAATACACATACCGTTGTAATCGGGCGAGTTTCTACTTTCAGATGCAATAGGAATTTTTGGGTTAGGTCAATCCGTTCGCGAGATATGGGAGTTTGAAGCCAAGAAATGGTTGAGAAGGCAAAAAATTTTTCGCAATTCTGCTGCTCCAAACGCTTAACCAAAATGGCCAAGGGAAAAAATACACATACCGCTGTAATCGGGCGAGTTTCTACTTTCAGATGCAATAGGAATTTTTGGGTAAGGTCAATCCGTTCGCGAGATATGGGAGTTTGAAGCCAAGAAATGGTAGAGAAGGCAAAAAATTTTTCACAATTCTGCTGCTCCAAACGCTTAACCAGAATGGCCTAGGGAAAAAATACACATACCGTTGTAATCGGGCGAGTTTCTACTTTCAGATGCAATAGGAATTTTTGGGTTAGGTCAATCCGTTCGCGAGATATCGGACTTTGAAGCCAAGAAATGGTTGAGAAGGCAAAAAATTTTTCGCAATTCTGCTGCTCCAAACGCTTAACCAGAATGGCCTAGGGAAAAAATACACATACCGTTGTAATCGGGCGAGTTTCTAATTTCAGATGCAATAGGAATTTTTGGGTTACGTCAATCCGTTCGCGAGATATGGGAGTTTGAAGCTAAGAAATGGTTGAGAAGACAACAAATTTTTCGCACTTCTGTTGCTCCAAACGCTTAACCAGAATGGCCTAGGGAAAAAATACACATACCGTTGTAATCGGGTGAGTTTCTACTTTCAGATGCAATAGGAATTTTTGGGTTAGGTCAATCCGTTCGCGAGATATGGCAGTTTGAAGCCAAGAAATGGTTGAGAAGCCAAAAAATTTTTCGCAATTGTGCTGCTCCAAACGCTTAACTAGAATGGCCTAGGGAAAAAATAAACATACCGTTGTAATCGGGCGAGTTTCTACTTTCAGATGCAATAGGAATTTTTGGGTGAAGTCAATCCGTTCGCGAGATATGGGACTTTGAAGCCAAGAAATGGTAGAGAAAGCAAAAAATTTTTCACAATTCTGCTGCTCCAAACGCTTAACCAGAATGGCCAAGGGAAAAAATACACATACCGTTGTAATCGGGCGAGTTTCTACTTTCAGATGCAATAGGAATTTTTGGGTTAGGTCAATCCGTTCGCGACATATGGGAGTTTGAAGACAAGAAATGGTTGAGAAGGCAAAAAATTTTTCGCAATTCTGCTGCTCCAAACGCTTAACCAGAATGGCCTAGGGAAAAAATACGCATACCGTTGTAATCGGGCGAGTTTCTACTTTCAGATGCAATAGGAATTTTTGGGTAACGTCAATCCGTTCGCGAGATATGTGAGTTTGAAGCTAAGAAATGGTTGAGAAGACAACAAATTTTTCGCACTTCTGCTGCTCCAAACGCTTAACCAGAATGGCCTAGGGAAAAAATACACATACCGTTGTAATCGGGTGAGTTTCAACTTTCAGATGCAATAGGAATTTTTTTTGTTAGGTCAATCCGTTCGCGAGATATGGGAGTTTGAAGCCAAGAAATGGTTGAGAAGCCAAAAAATTTTTCGCAATTCTGCTGCTCCAAACGCTTACTAGAATGGCCTAGGGAAAAAATAAACATACCGTTGTAATCGGGCGAGTTTCTACTTTCAGATGCAATAGGAATTTTTGGGTTAGGTCAATCCGTTCGCGAGATATGGGAGTTTGAAGTCAAGAAATGGTAGAGAAGGCAAAAAATTTTTCACAATTCTGCTGCTCCAAACGCTTAACCAGAATGGCCTAGGGAAAAAATACACATACCGTTGTAATCGGGCGAGTTTCTACTTTCAGATGCAATAGGAATTTTTGGGTTAGGTCAATCCGTTCGCGAGATATGGGAGTTTGAAGTCAAGAAATGGTAGAGAAGGCAAAAAATTTTTCACAATTCTGCTGCTCCAAACGCTTAACCAGAATGGCCTAGGGAAAAAATACACATACGGTTGTAATCGGGCGAGTTTCTTCTTTCAGATGCAATAGGAATTTTTGGGTTAGGTCAATCCGTTCGCGAGATATGGGACTTTGAAGCCAAGAAATGGTTGAGAAGGCAAAAAATTTTTCGCAATTCTGCTGCTCCAAACGCTTAACCAGAATGGCCTAGGGAAAAAATACACATACCGTTGTAATCGCGCGAGTTTCTACTTTCAGATGCAATAGGAATTTTTGGGTTACGTCAATCCGTTCGCGAGATATTGGAGTTTGAAGCTAAGAAATGGTTGAGAAGACAACAAATTTTTCGCACTTCTGCTGCTCCAAACGCTTAACCAGAATGGCCTAGGGAAAAGATACACATACCGCTGTAATCGGGCGAGTTTCTACTTTCAGATGCAATAGGAATTTTTGGGTGAAGTCAATCCGTTCGCGAGATATGGGACTTTGAAGCCAAGAAATGGTAGAGAAAGCAAAAAATTTTTCACAATTCTGCTGCTCCAAACGCTTAACCAGAATGGCCAAGGGAAAAAATACACATACCGTTGTAATCGGGCGAGTTTCTACTTTCAGATGCAATAGGAATTTTTGGGTTAGGTCAATCCGTTCGCGACATATGGGAGTTTGAAGACAAGAAATGGTTGAGAAGGCAAAAAATTTTTCGCAATTCTGCTGCTCCAAACGCTTAACCAGAATGGCCTAGGGAAAAAATACGCATACCGTTGTAATCGGGCGAGTTTCTACTTTCAGATGCAATAGGAATTTTTGGGTAACGTCAATCCGTTCGCGAGATATGTGAGTTTGAAGCTAAGAAATGGTTGAGAAGACAACAAATTTTTCGCACTTCTGCTGCTCCAAACGCTTAACCAGAATGGCCTAGGGAAAAAATACACATACCGTTGTAATCGGGTGAGTTTCAACTTTCAGATGCAATAGGAATTTTTTTTGTTAGGTCAATCCGTTCGCGAGATATGGGAGTTTGAAGCCAAGAAATGGTTGAGAAGCCAAAAAATTTTTCGCAATTCTGCTGCTCCAAACGCTTACTAGAATGGCCTAGGGAAAAAATAAACATACCGTTGTAATCGGGCGAGTTTCTACTTTCAGATGCAATAGGAATTTTTGGGTTAGGTCAATCCGTTCGCGAGATATGGGAGTTTGAAGTCAAGAAATGGTACAGAAGGCAAAAAATTTTTCACAATTCTGCTGCTCCAAACGCTTAACCAGAATGGCCTAGGGAAAAAATACACATACCGTTGTAATCGGGCGAGTTTCTACTTTCAGATGCAATAGGAATTTTTGGGTTAGGTCAATCCGTTCGCGAGATATGGGAGTTTGAAGTCAAGAAATGGTAGAGAAGGCAAAAAATTTTTCACAATTCTGCTGCTCCAAACGCTTAACCAGAATGGCCTAGGGAAAAAATACACATACGGTTGTAATCGGGCGAGTTTCTACTTTCAGATGCAATAGGAATTTTTGGGTTAGGTCAATCCGTTCGCGAGATATGGGACTTTGAAGCCAAGAAATGGTTGAGAAGGCAAAAAATTTTTCGCAATTCTGCTGCTCCAAACGCTTAACCAGAATGGCCTAGGGAAAAAATACACATACCGTTGTAATCGCGCGAGTTTCTACTTTCAGATGCAATAGGAATTTTTGGGTTACGTCAATCCGTTCGCGAGATATTGGAGTTTGAAGCTAAGAAATGGTTGAGAAGACAACAAATTTTTCGCACTTCTGCTGCTCCAAACGCTTAACCAGAATGGCCTAGGGAAAAGATACACATACCGCTGTAATCGGGCGAGTTTCTACTTTCAGATGCAATAGGAATTTTTGGGTTAGGTCTGTCTGTTCGCGAGATATGGGAGTTTGAAGCCAAGAAATGGTAGAGAAGGCAAAAAATTTTTCACAATTCTGCTGCTCCAAACGCTTAACCAGAATGGGCTAGGGAAAAAATGCACATACCGTTGTAATCGGGCGAGTTTCTACTTTCAGATGCAATCGGAATTTTTGGGTTAGGTCAATCCGTTCGCGAGATATGGAAGTTTGAAGACAAGAAATGGTAGAGAAGGCAAAAAATTTTTCGCAATTCTGCTGCTCCAAACGCTTAACCAGAATGGCCTAGGGAAAAAATACACATACCGTTGTAATCGGGCGAGTTTCTACTCTCAGATGCAATAGGAATTTTTGGGTTAGGTCAATCCGTTAGCGAGATATGGGAGTTTGAAGACAAGAAATGGTTGAGAAGGAAAAAAATTTTTCGCAATTCTGCTGCTCCAAACGCTTAACCAGAATAGCCTAGGGAAAAAATACACATACCGTTGTAATCGGGCGAGTTTCTACTTTCAGATGCAACAGGAATTTTTGGGTTAGGTTAATCCGTTCGCGAGATATGGGAGTTTGAAGCTAAGAAATGGTTGAGAAGGCAAAAAATTTTTCGCAATTCTGCTGCTCCAAACGCTTAACCGAAATGGCCAAGGGAAAAAATACACTTAACGCTGTAATCGGGCGAGTTTCTACTTTCAGATGCAATAGGAATTTTTGGGTTAGGTCAATCCGTTAGCGAGATATGGGAGTTTGAAGACAAGAAATGGTAGAGCAGGCAAAAAATTTTTCGCAATTCTGCTGCTCCAAACGCTTAACCAGAATGGCCTAGGGAAAAAATACACATACCGTTGTAATCGGGCGATTTTCTAATTTCAGATGCAATAGGAATTTTTGGGTTACGTCAATCCGTTCGCGAGATATGGGAGTTTGAAGCTAAGAAATGGTTGAGAAGACAACAAATTTTTCGCACTTCTGTTACTCCAAACGCTTAACCAGAATGGCCTAGGGAAAAAATACACATACCGTTGTAATCGGGTGAGTTTCTACTTTCAGATGCAATAGGAATTTTTGGGTTAGGTCAATCCGTTCGCGAGATATGGCACTTTGAAGCCAAGAAATGGTTGAGAAGCCAAAAAATTTTTCGCAATTGTGCTGCTCCAAACGCTTAACTAGAATGGCCTAGGGAAAAAATAAACATACCGTTGTAATCGGGCGAGTTTCTACTTTCAGATGCAATAGGAATTTTTGGGTTAAGTCAATCCGTTCGCGAGATATGGGACTTTGAAGCCAAGAAATGGTAGAGAAGGCAAAAAATTTTTCACAATTCTGCTGCTCCAAACGCTTAACCAGAATGGCCAAGGGAAAAAATACACATACCGTTGTAATCGGGCGAGTTTCTACTTTCAGATGCAATAGGAATTTTTGGGTTACGTCAATCCGTTCGCGAGATATTGGAGTTTGAAGCTAAGAAATTGTTGAGAAGACAACAAATTTTTCGCACTTCTGCTGCTTCAAGCGCTTAACCAGAATGGCCTAGGGAAAAAATACACATACCGTTGTAATCGGGCGAGTTTCTACTTTCAGATGCAATAGGAATTTTTGGGTTGGGTCAATCCGTTCGCGAGATATGGGAGTTTGAAGCCAAGAAATGGTTGAGAAGGCAAAAAATTTTTCGCAATTCTGCTGCTCCAAACGCTTAACCAAAACGGCCAAGGGAAAAAATACACATACCGTTGTAATCGGGCGAGTTTCTACTTTCAGATGCAATCGGAATTTTTGGGTTAGGTCAATCCGTTCGCGAGATATGGGAGTTTGAAGTCAAGAAATGGTAGAGAAGACAACAAATTTTTCGCAGTTCTGCTGCTCCAAACGCATAACCAGAATGGCCTAGGGAAAAAATACATATACCGTTGTAATCGGGCGAGTTTCTACTTTCAGATGCAACAGGAATTTTTGGGTTAGGTCAATCCGTTCGCGAGATATGGGAGTTTGAAGTCAAGAAATGGTACAGAAGGCAAAAAATTTTTCACAATTCTGCTGCTCCAAACGCTTAACCAGAATGGCCTAGGGAAAAAATACACATACCGTTGTAATCGGGCGAGTTTCTACTTTCAGATGCAATAGGAATTTTTGGGTTAGGTCAATCCGTTCGCGAGATATGGGAGTTTGAAGTCAAGAAATGGTAGAGAAGGCAAAAAATTTTTCACAATTCTGCTGCTCCAAACGCTTAACCAGAATGGCCTAGGGAAAAAATACACATACCGTTGTAATCGGGCGAGTTTCTACTTTCAGATGCAATAGGAATTTTTGGGATAGGTCAATCCGTTCGCGAGATATGGGACTTTGAAGCCAAGAAATGGTTGAGAAGGCAAAAAATTTTTCGCAATTCTGCTGCTCCAAACGCTTAACCAGAATGGCCTAGGGAAAAGATACACATACCGTTGTAATCGGGCGAGTTTCTACTTTCAGATGCAATAGGAATTTTTGGGTTAGGTCAATCCGTTAGCGAGATATGGGAGTTTGAAGACAAGAAATGGTAGAGCAGGCAAAAAATTTTTCGCAATTCTGCTGCTCCAAACGCTTAACCAGAATGGCCTAGGGAAAAAATACACATACCGTTGTAATCGGGCGATTTTCTAATTTCAGATGCAATAGGAATTTTTGGGTTACGTCAATCCGTTCGCGAGATATGGGAGTTTGAAGTCAAGAAATGGTAGAGAAGGCAAAAAATTTTTCACAATTCTGCTGCTCCAAACGCTTAACCAGAATGGCCTAGGGAAAAAATACACATACCGTTGTAATCGGGCGAGTTTCTACTTTCAGATGCAATAGGAATTTTTGGGATAGGTCAATCCGTTCGCGAGATATGGGACTTTGAAGCCAAGAAATGGTTGAGAAGGCAAAAAATTTTTCGCAATTCTGCTGCTCCAAACGCTTAACCGAAATGGCCAAGGGAAAAAATACACTTAACGCGGTAATCGGGCGAGTTTCTACTTTCAGATGCAATAGGAATTTTTGGGTTAGGTCAATCCGTTAGCGAGATATGGGAGTTTGAAGACAAGAAATGGTAGAGCAGGCAAAAAATTTTTCGCAATTCTGCTGCTCCAAACGCTTAACCAGAATGGCCTAGGGAAAAAATACACATACCGTTGTAATCGGGCGATTTTCTAATTTCAGATGCAATAGGAATTTTTGGGTTACGTCAATCCGTTCGCGAGATATGGGAGTTTGAAGCTAAGAAATGGTTGAGAAGACAACAAATTTTTCGCACTTCTGTTACTCCAAACGCTTAACCAGAATGGCCTAGGGAAAAAATACACATACCGTTGTAATCGGGTGAGTTTCTACTTTCAGATGCAATAGGAATTTTTGGGTTAGGTCAATCCGTTCGCGAGATATGGCACTTTGAAGCCAAGAAATGGTTGAGAAGCCAAAAAATTTTTCGCAATTGTGCTGCTCCAAACGCTTAACTAGAATGGCCTAGGGAAAAAATAAACATACCGTTGTAATCGGGCGAGTTTCTACTTTCAGATGCAATAGGAATTTTTGGGTTAAGTCAATCCGTTCGCGAGATATGGGACTTTGAAGCCAAGAAATGGTAGAGAAGGCAAAAAATTTTTCACAATTCTGCTGCTCCAAACGCTTAACCAGAATGGCCAAGGGAAAAAATACACATACCGTTGTAATCGGGCGAGTTTCTACTTTCAGATGCAATAGGAATTTTTGGGTTACGTCAATCCGTTCGCGAGATATTGGAGTTTGAAGCTAAGAAATTGTTGAGAAGACAACAAATTTTTCGCACTTCTGCTGCTTCAAGCGCTTAACCAGAATGGCCTAGGGAAAAAATACACATACCGTTGTAATCGGGCGAGTTTCTACTTTCAGATGCAATAGGAATTTTTGGGTTGGGTCAATCCGTTCGCGAGATATGGGAGTTTGAAGCCAAGAAATGGTTGAGAAGGCAAAAAATTTTTCGCAATTCTGCTGCTCCAAACGCTTAACCAAAACGGCCAAGGGAAAAAATACACATACCGTTGTAATCGGGCGAGTTTCTACTTTCAGATGCAATCGGAATTTTTGGGTTAGGTCAATCCGTTCGCGAGATATGGGAGTTTGAAGTCAAGAAATGGTAGAGAAGACAACAAATTTTTCGCAGTTCTGCTGCTCCAAACGCATAACCAGAATGGCCTAGGGAAAAAATACATATACCGTTGTAATCGGGCGAGTTTCTACTTTCAGATGCAACAGGAATTTTTGGGTTAGGTCAATCCGTTCGCGAGATATGGGAGTTTGAAGTCAAGAAATGGTACAGAAGGCAAAAAATTTTTCACAATTCTGCTGCTCCAAACGCTTAACCAGAATGGCCTAGGGAAAAAATACACATACCGTTGTAATCGGGCGAGTTTCTACTTTCAGATGCAATAGGAATTTTTGGGTTAGGTCAATCCGTTCGCGAGATATGGGAGTTTGAAGTCAAGAAATGTTAGAGAAGGCAAAAAATTTTTCACAATTCTGCTGCTCCAAACGCTTAACCAGAATGGCCTAGGGAAAAAATACACATACCGTTGTAATCGGGCGAGTTTCTACTTTCAGATGCAATAGGAATTTTTGGGATAGGTCAATCCGTTCGCGAGATATGGGACTTTGAAGCCAAGAAATGGTTGAGAAGGCAAAAAATTTTTCGCAATTCTGCTGCTCCAAACGCTTAACCAGAATGGCCTAGGGAAAAGATACACATACCGTTGTAATCGGGCGACCTTCTACTTTCAGATGCAACAGGAATTTTTGGGTTAGGTCAATCCGTTCGCGAGATATGGGAGTTTGAAGCTAAGAAATGGTTGAGAAGGCAAAAAATTTTTCGCAATTCTGCTGCTCCAAACGCTTAACCAAAATGGCCAAGGCAAAAAATACACTTACCGCTGTAATCGGGCGAGTTTCTACTTTCAGATGCAATAGGAATTTTTGGGTTAGGTCAATCCGTTCGCGAGATATGGGAGTTTGAAGACAAGAAATGGTAGAGCAGGCAAAAAATTTTTCGCAATTCTGCTGCTCCAAACGCTTAACCAGAATGGCCTAGGGAAAAAATACACATACCGTTGTAATCGGGCGAGTTTCTACTTTCAGATGCAACAGGAATTTTTGGGTTAGGTCAATCCGATCGCGAGATATGGGAGTTTGAAGCTAAGAAATGGTTGTGAAGGCAAAAAATTTTTCGCAATTCTGCTGCTCCAAACGCTTAACCAAAATGGCCAAGGGAAAAAATACAAATACCGCTGTAATCAGGCGAGTTTCTACTTTCAGATGCAATAGGAATTTTTGGGTTAGGTCAGTCTGTTCGCGAGATATGGGAGTTTGAAGCCAAGAAATGGTAGAGCAGGCAAAAAATTTTTCACAATTCTGCTGCTCCAAACGCTTAACCAGAATGGGCTAGGGAAAAAATACACATACCGTTGTAATCGGGCGAGTTTCTACTTTCAGATGCAAAAGGAATTTTTGGGTTAGGTCAATCCGTTCGCGAGATATGGGAGTTTGAAGACAAGAAATGGTTGAGAAGGCAAAAAATTTTTCGCAATTCTGCTGCTCCAAACGCTTACCTAGAATGGCCTAGGGAAAAAATACACATACCGTTGTAATCGGGCGAGTTTCTACTTTCAGATGCAATAGGAATTTTTGGGTTAGGTCAATCCGTTCGCGAGATATGGGAGTTTGAAGCTAAGAAATGGTTGAGAAGACAACAAATTTTTCGCACTTCTGCTGCTCCAAACGCTTAACCAGAATGGCCTAGGGAAAAAAGACACATACCGTTGTAATCGGGCGAGTCTCTACTCTCAGATGCAATAGGAATTTTTGGGTTAGGTCAATCCGTTCGCGAGATATGGGAGTTTGAAGCCAAGAAATGGTAGAGAAGACAAAAAATTTTTCACAATTCTGCTGCTCCGAACGCTTAACCAGAATGGCCTAGGGAAAAAATACACATACCGTTGTAATCGGGCGAGTTTCTACTTTCAGATGCAACAGGAAATTTTGGTTTAGGTCAATCCGTTCGCGAGATATGGGAGTTTGAAGCTAAGAAATGGTTGAGAAGACAACAAATTTTTCGCAGTTCTGCTGCTCCAAACGCTTAACCAGAATGGCCTAGGGAAAAAATACACATACCGTTGTAATCGGGCGAGTTTCTACTTTCAGATGCAACAGGAATTTTTCGGTTAGGTCAATCCGTTCGCGACATATGGGAGTTTGAAGTCAAGGAATGGTAGAGAAGGCAAAAAATTTTTCACAATTCTGCTGCTCCAAACGCTTAACCAGAATGGCCTAGGGAAAAAATACACATACCGTTGTAATCGGGCGAGTTTCTACTTTCAGATGCAATAGGAATTTTTGGGTTAGGTCAATCCGTTCGCGAGATATGGGAGTTTGAAGTCAAGAAATGGTAGAGAAGGCAAAAAATTTTTCACAATTCTGCTGCTCCAAACGCTTAACCAGAATGGCCTAGGGAAAAAATACACATACCGTTGTAATCGGGCGAGTTTCTACTTTCAAATGCAATAGGAATTTTTGGGTTAGGTCAATCCGTTCGCGAGATATGGGACTTTGAAGCCAAGAAATGGTTGAGAAGGCAAAAAATTTTTCGCAATTCTGCTGCTCCAAACGCTTAACCAGAATGTCCTAGGGAAAAAATACACATACCGTTGTAATCGGGCGAGTTTCTACTTTCAGATGCAATAGGAATTTTTGGCTTACGTCAATCCGTTCGCGAGATATTGGAGTTTGAAGCTAAGAAATGGTTGAGAAGACAACAAATTTTTCGCACTTCTGCTGCTTCAAACGCTTAACCAGAATGGCCTAGGGAAAAAATACACATACCGTTGTAATCGGGCGAGTTTCTACTTTCAGATGCAATAGGAATTTTTGGGTTGGGTCAATCCGTTCGCGAGATATGGGAGTTTGAAGCCAAGAAATGGTTGAGAAGGCAAAAAATTTTTCGCAATTCTGCTGCTCCAAACGCTTAACCAAAACGGCCAAGGGAAAAAATACACATACCGCTGTAATCGGGCGAGTTTCTACTTTCAGATGCAATAGGAATTTTTGGGTTAGGTCAGTCTGTTCGCGACATATGGGAGTTTGAAGCCAAGAAATGGTAGAGAAGGCAAAAAATTTTTCACAATTCTGCTGCTCCAAACGCTTAACCAGAATGGGCTAGGGAAAAAATACACATACCGTTGTAATCGGGCGAGATTCTACTTTCAGATGCAATAGGAATTTTTGGGTTAGGTCAATCCGTTCGCGAGATATGGGAGTTTGAAGTCCAGAAATGGTAGAGAAGGCAAAAAATTTTTCACAATTCTGCTGCTCCAAACGCTTAACCAGAATGGCCTAGGGAAAAAATACAAATACCGTTGTAATCGGGCGAGTTTCTACTTTCAGATGCAATAGGAATTTTTGGGTTAGGTCAATCCGTTCGCGAGATATGGGAGTTTGAATACAAGAAATGGTTGAGAAGGCAAAAAATTTTTCGCAATTCTGCTGCTCCAAACGCTTAACCAGAACGGCCTAGGGAAAAAATACACATACCGTGGTAATCGGGCGAGTTTCTACTTTCAGATGCAATAGGAATTTTTGGGTTACGTCAATCCGTTCGCGAGATATTGGAGTTTGAAGCTAAGAAATGGTTGAGAAGACAACAAATTTTTCGCACTTCTGCTGCTCCAAACGCTTAACCAGAATGGCCTAGGGAAAAAATACACATACCGTTGTAATCGGGCGAGTTTCTACTTTCAGATGCAATAGGAATTTTTGGGTTAGGTCAATCCGTTCGCGAGATATGGGAGTTTGAAGCCAAGAAATGGTTGAGAAGGCAAAAAATTTTTCGCAATTCTGCTGCTCCAAACGCTTAACCAAAACGGCCAAGGGAGAAAATACACATACCGCTGTAATCGGGCGAGTTTCTACTTTCAGATGCAATGGGAATTTTTTGGGTTAGGTCTGTCTGTTCGCGAGATATGGGAGTTTGAAGCCAAGAAATGGTAGAGAAGGCAAAAAATTTTTCACAATTCTGCTGCTCCAAACGCTTAACCAGAATGGCCTAGGGAAAAAAGACACATACCGTTGTAATCGGGCGAGTTTCTACTTTCAGATGCAATAGGAATTTTTGGGTTAGGTCAATCCGTTCGCGAGATATGGGAGTTTGAAGACAAGAAATGGTTGAGAAGGCAAAAAATTTTTCGCAATTCTGCTGCTCCAAACGCTTAACCAGAATGGCCTAGGGAAAAAATACACATACCGTTGTAATCGGGCGAGTTTCTACTTTCAGATGCAATAGGAATTTTTGGGTTAGGTCAATCCGTTCGCGAGATATGGGAGTTTGAAGCTAAGAAATGGTTGAGAAGACAACAAATTTTTCGCACTTCTGCTGCTCCAAACGCTTAACCAGAATGGCCTAGGGAAAAAAGACACATACCGTTGTAATCGGGCGAGTCTCTACTCTCAGATGCAATAGGAATTTTTGGGTTAGGTCAATCCGTTCGCGAGATATGGGAGTTTGAAGCCAAGAAATGGTAGAGAAGACAAAAAATTTTTCACAATTCTGCTGCTCCGAACGCTTAACCAGAATGGCCTAGGGAAAAAATACACATACCGTTGTAATCGGGCGAGTTTCTACTTTCAGATGCAACAGGAAATTTTGGTTTAGGTCAATCCGTTCGCGAGATATGGGAGTTTGAAGCTAAGAAATGGTTGAGAAGACAACAAATTTTTCGCAGTTCTGCTGCTCCAAACGCTTAACCAGAATGGCCTAGGGAAAAAATACACATACCGTTGTAATCGGGCGAGTTTCTACTTTCAGATGCAACAGGAATTTTTCGGTTAGGTCAATCCGTTCGCGACATATGGGAGTTTGAAGTCAAGGAATGGTAGAGAAGGCAAAAAATTTTTCACAATTCTGCTGCTCCAAACGCTTAACCAGAATGGGCTAGGGAAAAAATACACATACCGTTGTAATCGGGCGAGATTCTACTTTCAGATGCAATAGGAATTTTTGGGTTAGGTCAATCCGTTCGCGAGATATGGGAGTTTGAAGTCCAGAAATGGTAGAGAAGGCAAAAAATTTTTCACAATTCTGCTGCTCCAAACGCTTAACCAGAATGGCCTAGGGAAAAAATACAAATACCGTTGTAATCGGGCGAGTTTCTACTTTCAGATGCAATAGGAATTTTTGGGTTAGGTCAATCCGTTCGCGAGATATGGGAGCTTGAATACAAGAAATGGTTGAGAAGGCAAAAAATTTTTCGCAATTCTGCTGCTCCAAACGCTTAACCAGAATGGCCTAGGGAAAAAATACACATACCGTGGTAATCGGGCGAGTTTCTACTTTCAGATGCAATAGGAATTTTTGGGTTACGTCAATCCGTTCGCGAGATATTGGAGTTTGAAGCTAAGAAATGGTTGAGAAGACAACAAATTTTTCGCACTTCTGCTGCTCCAAACGCTTAACCAGAATGGCCTAGGGAAAAAATACACATACCGTTGTAATCGGGCGAGTTTCTACTTTCAGATGCAATAGGAATTTTTGGGTTAGGTCAATCCGTTCGCGAGATATGGGAGTTTGAAGCCAAGAAATGGTTGAGAAGGCAAAAAATTTTTCGCAATTCTGCTGCTCCAAACGCTTAACCAAAACGGCCAAGGGAGAAAATACACATACCGCTGTAATCGGGCGAGTTTCTACTTTCAGATGCAATGGGAATTTTTTGGGTTAGGTCTGTCTGTTCGCGAGATATGGGAGTTTGAAGCCAAGAAATGGTAGAGAAGGCAAAAAATTTTTCACAATTCTGCTGCTCCAAACGCTTAACCAGAATGGGCTAGGGAAAAAATACACATACCGTTGTAATCGGGCGAGTTTCTACTTTCAGATGCAATAGGAATTTTTGGGTTAGGTCAATCCGTTCGCGAGATATGGGACTTTGAAGCCAAGAAATGGTTGAGAAGGCAAAAAATTTTTCGCAATTCTGCTGCTCCAAACGCTTAACCAGAATGGCCTAGGGAAAAAATACACATACCGTTGTAATCGGGCGAGTTTCTACTTTCAGATGCAATAGGAATTTTTGGGTTACGTCAATCCGTTCGCGAGATATGGGAGTTTGAAGCCAAGAAATGGTTGAGAAGGCAAAAAATTTTTCGCAATTCTGCTGCTCCAAACGCTTAACCAGAATGGCCTAGGGAAAAAATACACATACCGTGGTAATCGGGCGAGTTTCTACTTTCAGATGCAATAGGAATTTTTGGGTTACGTCAATCCGTTCGCGAGATATTGGAGTTTGAAGCTAAGAAATGGTTGAGAAGACAACAAATTTTTCGCACTTCTGCTGCTCCAAACGCTTAACCAGAATGGCCTAGGGAAAAAATACACATACCGTTGTAATCGGGCGAGTTTCTACTTTCAGATGCAATAGGAATTTTTGGGTTAGGTCAATCCGTTCGCGAGATATGGGAGTTTGAAGCCAAGAAATGGTTGAGAAGGCAAAAAATTTTTCGCAATTCTGCTGCTCCAAACGCTTAACCAAAACGGCCAAGGGAGAAAATACACATACCGCTGTAATCGGGCGAGTTTCTACTTTCAGATGCAATGGGAATTTTTTGGGTTAGGTCTGTCTGTTCGCGAGATATGGGAGTTTGAAGCCAAGGAATGGTAGAGAAGGCAAAAAATTTTTCACAATTCTGCTGCTCCAAACGCTTAACCAGAATGGGCTAGGGAAAAAATACACATACCGTTGTAATCGGGCGAGATTCTACTTTCAGATGCAATAGGAATTTTTGGGTTAGGTCAATCCGTTCGCGAGATATGGGAGTTTGAAGTCCAGAAATGGTAGAGAAGGCAAAAAATTTTTCACAATTCTGCTGCTCCAAACGCTTAACCAGAATGGCCTAGGGAAAAAATACAAATACCGTTGTAATCGGGCGAGTTTCTACTTTCAGATGCAATAGGAATTTTTGGGTTAGGTCAATCCGTTCGCGAGATATGGGAGCTTGAATACAAGAAATGGTTGAGAAGGCAAAAAATTTTTCGCAATTCTGCTGCTCCAAACGCTTAACCAGAATGGCCTAGGGAAAAAATACACATACCGTGGTAATCGGGCGAGTTTCTACTTTCAGATGCAATAGGAATTTTTGGGTTACGTCAATCCGTTCGCGAGATATTGGAGTTTGAAGCTAAGAAATGGTTGAGAAGACAACAAATTTTTCGCACTTCTGCTGCTCCAAACGCTTAACCAGAATGGCCTAGGGAAAAAATACACATACCGCTGTAATCGGGCGAGTTTCTACTTTCAGATGCAATGGGAATTTTTTGGGTTAGGTCTGTCTGTTCGCGAGATATGGGAGTTTGAAGCCAAGAAATGGTAGAGAAGGCAAAAAATTTTTCACAATTCTGCTGCTCCAAACGCTTAACCAGAATGGGCTAGGGAAAAAATACACATACCGTTGTAATCGGGCGAGTTTCTACTTTCAGATGCAATAGGAATTTTTGGGTTAGGTCAATCCGTTCGCGAGATATGGGACTTTGAAGCCAAGAAATGGTTGAGAAGGCAAAAAATTTTTCGCAATTCTGCTGCTCCAAACGCTTAACCAGATTGGCCTAGGGAAAAAATACACATACCGTTGTAATCGGGCGAGTTTCTACTTTCAGATGCAATAGGAATTTTTGGGTTACGTCAATCCGTTCGCGAGATATGGGAGTTTGAAGCCAAGAAATGGTTGAGAAGGCAAAAAATTTTTCGCAATTCTGCTGCTCCAAACGCTTAACCAGAATGGCCTAGGGAAAAAATACACATACCGTGGTAATCGGGCGAGTTTCTACTTTCAGATGCAATAGGAATTTTTGGGTTACGTCAATCCGTTCGCGAGATATTGGAGTTTGAAGCTAAGAAATGGTTGAGAAGACAACAAATTTTTCGCACTTCTGCTGCTCCAAACGCTTAACCAGAATGGCCTAGGGAAAAAATACACATACCGTTGTAATCGGGCGAGTTTCTACTTTCAGATGCAATAGGAATTTTTGGGTTAGGTCAATCCGTTCGCGAGATATGGGAGTTTGAAGCCAAGAAATGGTTGAGAAGGCAAAAAATTTTTCGCAATTCTGCTGCTCCAAACGCTTAACCAAAACGGCCAAGGGAGAAAATACACATACCGCTGTAATCGGGCGAGTTTCTACTTTCAGATGCAATGGGAATTTTTTGGGTTAGGTCTGTCTGTTCGCGAGATATGGGAGTTTGAAGTCCAGAAATGGTAGAGAATGCAAAAAATTTTTCACAATTCTGCTGCTCCAAACGCTTAACCAGAATGGGCTAGGGAAAAAATACACATACCGTTGTAATCGGGCGAGTTTCTACTTTCAGATGCAATAGGAATTTTTGGGTTAGGTCAATCCGTTCGCGAGATATGGGACTTTGAAGCCAAGAAATGGTTGAGAAGGCAAAAAATTTTTCGCAATTCTGCTGCTCCAAACGCTTAACCAGAATGGCCTAGGGAAAAAATACACATACCGTTGTAATCGGGCGAGTTTCTACTTTCAGATGCAATAGGAATTTTTGGGTTACGTCAATCCGTTCGCGAGATATGGGAGTTTGAAGCCAAGAAATGGTTGAGAAGCCAAAAAATTTTTCGCAATTGTGCTGCTCCAAACGCTTAACTAGAATGGCCTAGGGAAAAAATACACATACCGTTGTAATCGGGCGAGTTTCTACTTTCAGATGCAATAGGAATTTTTGGGTTAGGTCAATCCGTTCGCGAGATATGGGAGTTTGAAGTCAAGAAATGGTAGAGAAGGCAAAAAATGTTTCACAATTCTGCTGCTCCAAACGCTTAACCAGAATTGCCTAGGGAAAAAATACACATACCGTTGTAATCGGGCGAGTTTCTACTTTCAGATGCAATAGGAATTTTTGGGTTAGGTCAATCCGTTCGCGAGATATGGGACTTTGAAGCCAAGAAATGGTTGAGAAGGCAACAAATTTTTCGCAATTCTGCTGCTCCAAACGCTTAACCAGAATGGCCTAGGGAAAAAATACACATACCGTTGTAATCGGGCGAGTTTCTACTTTCAGATGCAATAGGAATTTTTGGGTTACGTCAATCCGTTCGCGAGATATTGGAGTTTGAAGCTAAGAAATGGTTGAGAAGACAACAAATTTTTCGCACTTCTGCTGCTTCAAACGCTTAACCAGAATGGCCTAGGGAAAAAATACACATACCGTTGTAATCGGGCGAGTTTCTACTTTCAGATGCAATAGGAATTTTTGGGTTACGTCAATCCGTTCGCGAGATATTGGAGTTTGAAGCTAAGAAATGGTTGAGAAGACAACAAATTTTTCGCACTTCTGCTGCTTCAAACGCTTAACCAGAATGGCCTAGGGAAAAAATACACATACCGTTGTAATCGGGCGAGATTCTACTTTCAGATGCAATAGGAATTTTTGGGTTAGGTCAATCCGTTCGCGAGATATGGGAGTTTGAAGTCAAGAAATGGTAGAGAAGGCAAAAAATTTTTCACAATTCTGCTGCTCCAAACGCTTAACCAGAATTGCCTAGGGAAAAAATACACATACCGTTGTAATCGGGCGAGTTTCTACTTTCAGATGCAATAGGAATTTTTGGGTTAGGTCAATCCGTTCGCGAGATATGGGAGTTTGAAGCCAAGAAATGGTAGAGAAGGCAAAAAATTTTTCACAATTCTGCTGCTCCAAACGCTTAACCAGAATGGGCTAGGGAAAAAATACACATACCGTTGTAATCGGGCGAGTTTCTACTTTCAGATGCAATAGGAATTTTTGGGTTAGGTCAATCCGTTCGCGAGATATGGGACTTTGAAGCCAAGAAATGGTTGAGAAGGCAAAAAATTTTTCGCAATTCTGCTGCTCCAAACGCTTAACCAGAATGGCCTAGGGAAAAAATACACATACCGTTGTAATCGGGCGAGTTTCTACTTTCAGATGCAATAGGAATTTTTGGGTTACGTCAATGCGTTCGCGAGATATGGGAGTTTGAAGCCAAGAAATGGTTGAGAAGGCAAAAAATTTTTCGCAATTCTGCTGCTCCAAACGCTTAACCAGAATGGCCTAGGGAAAAAATACACATACCGTGGTAATCGGGCGAGTTTCTACTTTCAGATGCAATAGGAATTTTTGGGTTACGTCAATCCGTTCGCGAGATATTGGAGTTTGAAGCTAAGAAATGGTTGAGAAGACAACAAATTTTTCGCACTTCTGCTGCTCCAAACGCTTAACCAGAATGGCCTAGGGAAAAAATACACATACCGTTGTAATCGGGCGAGTTTCTACTTTCAGATGCAATAGGAATTTTTGGGTTAGGTCAATCCGTTCGCGAGATATGGGAGTTTGAAGCCAAGAAATGGTTGAGAAGGCAAAAAATTTTTCGCAATTCTGCTGCTCCAAACGCTTAACCAAAACGGCCAAGGGAGAAAATACACATACCGCTGTAATCGGGCGAGTTTCTACTTTCAGATGCAATGGGAATTTTTTGGGTTAGGTCTGTCTGTTCGCGAGATATGGGAGTTTGAAGTCCAGAAATGGTAGAGAAGGCAAAAAATTTTTCACAATTCTGCTGCTCCAAACGCTTAACCAGAATGGGCTAGGGAAAAAATACACATACCGTTGTAATCGGGCGAGTTTCTACTTTCAGATGCAATAGGAATTTTTGGGTTAGGTCAATCCGTTCGCGAGATATGGGACTTTGAAGCCAAGAAATGGTTGAGAAGGCAAAAAATTTTTCGCAATTCTGCTGCTCCAAACGCTTAACCAGAATGGCCTAGGGAAAAAATACACATACCGTTGTAATCGGGCGAGTTTCTACTTTCAGATGCAATAGGAATTTTTGGGTTACGTCAATCCGTTCGCGAGATATTGGAGTTTGAAGCTAAGAAATGGTTGAGAAGACAACAAATTTTTCGCACTTCTGCTGCTTCAAACGCTTAACCAGAATGGCCTAGGGAAAAAATACACATACCGTTGTAATCGGGCGAGTTTCTACTTTCAGATGCAATAGGAATTTTTGGGTTGGGTCAATCCGTTCGCGAGATATGGGAGTTTGAAGCCAAGAAATGGTTGAGAAGGCAAAAATTTTTTCGCAATTCTGCTGCTCCAAACGCTTAACCAAAACGGCCAAGGGAAAAAATACACATACCGCTGTAATCGGGCGAGTTTCTACTTTCAGATGCAATAGGAATTTTTGGGTTAGGTCAATCCGTTCGCGAGATATGGGAGTTTGAAGCCAAGAAATGGTAGAGAAGACAAAAAATTTTTCACAATTCTGCTGCTCCGAACGCTTAACCAGAATGGCCTAGGGAAAAAATACACATACCGTTGTAATCGGGCGAGTTTCTACTTTCAGATGCAACAGGAAATTTTGGTTTAGGTCAATCCGTTCGCGAGATATGGGAGTTTGAAGTCAAGAAATGGTTGAGAAGACAACAAATTTTTCGCAGTTCTGCTGCTCCAAACGCTTAACCAGAATGGCCTAGGGAAAAAATACACATACCGTTGTAATCGGGCGAGTTTCTACTTTCAGATGCAACAGGAATTTTTCGGTTAGGTCAATCCGTTCGCGACATATGGGAGTTTGAAGTCAAGGAATGGTAGAGAAGGCAAAAAATTTTTCACAATTCTGCTGCTCCAAACGCTTAACCAGAATGGCCTAGGGAAAAAATACACATACCGTTGTAATCGGGCGAGTTTCTACTTTCAGATGCAATAGGAATTTTTGGGTTAGGTCAATCCGTTCGCGAGATATGGGAGTTTGAAGTCAAGAAATGGTAGAGAAGGCAAAAAATTTTTCACAATTCTGCTGCTCCAAACGCTTAACCAGAATTGCCTAGGGAAAAAATACACATACCGTTGTAATCGGGCGAGTTTCTACTTTCAGATGCAATAGGAATTTTTGGGTTAGGTCAATCCGTTCGCGAGATATGGGACTTTGAAGCCAAGAAATGGTTGAGAAGGCAACAAATTTTTCGCAATTCTGCTGCTCCAAACGCTTAACCAGAATGGCCTAGGGAAAAAATACATATACCGTTGTAATCGGGCGAGTTTCTACTTTCAGATGCAATAGGAATTTTTGGGTTACGTCAATCCGTTCGCGAGATATTGGAGTTTGAAGCTAAGAAATGGTTGAGAAGACAACAAATTTTTCGCACTTCTGCTGCTTCAAACGCTTAACCAGAATGGCCTAGGGAAAAAATACACATACCGTTGTAATCGGGCGAGTTTCTACTTTCAGATGCAATAGGAATTTTTGGGTTGGGTCAATCCGTTCGCGAGATATGGGAGTTTGAAGCCAAGAAATGGTTGAGAAGGCAAAAATTTTTTCGCAATTCTGCTGCTCCAAACGCTTAACCAAAACGGCCAAGGGAAAAAATACACATACCGCTGTAATCGGGCGAGTTTCTACTTTCAGATGCAATAGGAATTTTTGGGTTAGGTCAATCCGTTCGCGAGATATGGGAGTTTGAAGCCAAGAAATGGTAGAGAAGACAAAAAATTTTTCACAATTCTGCTGCTCCGAACGCTTAACCAGAATGGCCTAGGGAAAAAATACACATACCGTTGTAATCGGGCGAGTTTCTACTTTCAGATGCAACAGGAAATTTTGGTTTAGGTCAATCCGTTCGCGAGATATGGGAGTTTGAAGTCAAGAAATGGTTGAGAAGACAACAAATTTTTCGCAGTTCTGCTGCTCCAAACGCTTAACCAGAATGGCCTAGGGAAAAAATACACATACCGTTGTAATCGGGCGAGTTTCTACTTTCAGATGCAACAGGAATTTTTCGGTTAGGTCAATCCGTTCGCGACATATGGGAGTTTGAAGTCAAGGAATGGTAGAGAAGGCAAAAAATTTTTCACAATTCTGCTGCTCCAAACGCTTAACCAGAATGGCCTAGGGAAAAAATACACATACCGTTGTAATCGGGCGAGTTTCTACTTTCAGATGCAATAGGAATTTTTGGGTTAGGTCAATCCGTTCGCGAGATATGGGAGTTTGAAGTCAAGAAATGGTAGAGAAGGCAAAAAATTTTTCACAATTCTGCTGCTCCAAACGCTTAACCAGAATTGCCTAGGGAAAAAATACACATACCGTTGTAATCGGGCGAGTTTCTACTTTCAGATGCAATAGGAATTTTTGGGTTAGGTCAATCCGTTCGCGAGATATGGGACTTTGAAGCCAAGAAATGGTTGAGAAGGCAACAAATTTTTCGCAATTCTGCTGCTCCAAACGCTTAACCAGAATGGCCTAGGGAAAAAATACACATACCGTGGTAATCGGGCGAGTTTCTACTTTCAGATGCAATAGGAATTTTTGGGTTACGTCAATCCGTTCGCGAGATATTGGAGTTTGAAGCTAAGAAATGGTTGAGAAGACAACAAATTTTTCGCACTTCTGCTGCTCCAAACGCTTAACCAGAATGGCCTAGGGAAAAAATACACATACCGTTGTAATCGGGCGAGTTTCTACTTTCAGATGCAATAGGAATTTTTGGGTTAGGTCAATCCGTTCGCGAGATATGGGAGTTTGAAGCCAAGAAATGGTTGAGAAGGCAAAAAATTTTTCGCAATTCTGCTGCTCCAAACGCTTAACCAAAACGGCCAAGGGAGAAAATACACATACCGCTGTAATCGGGCGAGTTTCTACTTTCAGATGCAATGGGAATTTTTTGGGTTAGGTCTGTCTGTTCGCGAGATATGGGAGTTTGAAGCCAAGAAATGGTAGAGAAGGCAAAAAATTTTTCACAATTCTGCTGCTCCAAACGCTTAACCAGAATGGGCTAGGGAAAAAATACACATACCGTTGTAATCGGGCGAGTTTCTACTTTCAGATGCAATAGGAATTTTTGGGTTAGGTCAAACCGTTCGCGAGATATGGGGGTTTGAAGTCAAGAAATGGTTGAGAAGGCCAAAAATTTTTCGCAATTCTGCTGCTCCAAACGCTTAACCAGAATGGCCTAGGGAAAAAATACACATACCGTTGTAATCGGGCGAGTTTCTACTTTCAGATGCAATAGGAATTTTTGCGTTATGTCAATCCGTTCGAGAGATATGGGAGTTTGAAGCTAAGAAATGGTTGAGAAGGCAAAAAATTTTTCACCATTCTGCTGCTCCAAACGCTTATCCAGAATGGCCTAGGGAAAAAATACACATACCGTTGTAATCGGGCGAGTTTCTACTTTCAGATGCAATAGGAATTTTTGGGTTAGGTCAATCCGTTCGCGAGATATGGGAGTTTGAAGCCAAGAAATGGTTGAGAAGGCAAAAAATTTTTCGCAATTCTGCTGCTCCAAACGCTTAACCAAAACGGCCAAGGGAGAAAATACACATACCGCTGTAATCGGGCGAGTTTCTACTTTCAGATGCAATGGGAATTTTTTGGGTTAGGTCTGTCTGTTCGCGAGATATGGGAGTTTGAAGCCAAGAAATGGTAGAGAAGGCAAAAAATTTTTCACAATTCTGCTGCTCCAAACGCTTAACCAGAATGGGCTAGGGAAAAAATACACATACCGTTGTAATCGGGCGAGTTTCTACTTTCAGATGCAATAGGAATTTTTGGGTTAGGTCAATCCGTTCGCGAGATATGGGACTTTGAAGCCAAGAAATGGTTGAGAAGGCAAAAAATTTTTCGCAATTCTGCTGCTCCAAACGCTTAACCAGAATGGCCTAGGGAAAAAATACACATACCGTTGTAATCGGGCGAGTTTCTACTTTCAGATGCAATAGGAATTTTTGGGTTACGTCAATCCGTTCGCGAGATATGGGAGTTTGAAGCCAAGAAATGGTTGAGAAGGCAAAAAATTTTTCGCAATTCTGCTGCTCCAAACGCTTAACCAGAATGGCCTAGGGAAAAAATACACATACCGTGGTAATCGGGCGAGTTTCTACTTTCAGATGCAATAGGAATTTTTGGGTTACGTCAATCCGTTCGCGAGATATTGGAGTTTGAAGCTAAGAAATGGTTGAGAAGACAACAAATTTTTCGCACTTCTGCTGCTCCAAACGCTTAACCAGAATGGCCTAGGGAAAAAATACACATACCGTTGTAATCGGGCGAGTTTCTACTTTCAGATGCAATAGGAATTTTTGGGTTAGGTCAATCCGTTCGCGAGATATGGGAGTTTGAAGCCAAGAAATGGTTGAGAAGGCAAAAAATTTTTCGCAATTCTGCTGCTCCAAACGCTTAACCAAAACGGCCAAGGGAGAAAATACACATACCGCTGTAATCGGGCGAGTTTCTACTTTCAGATGCAATGGGAATTTTTTGGGTTAGGTCTGTCTGTTCGCGAGATATGGGAGTTTGAAGTCCAGAAATGGTAGAGAATGCAAAAAATTTTTCACAATTCTGCTGCTCCAAACGCTTAACCAGAATGGGCTAGGGAAAAAATACACATACCGTTGTAATCGGGCGAGTTTCTACTTTCAGATGCAATAGGAATTTTTGGGTTAGGTCAATCCGTTCGCGAGATATGGGACTTTGAAGCCAAGAAATGGTTGAGAAGGCAAAAAATTTTTCGCAATTCTGCTGCTCCAAACGCTTAACCAGAATGGCCTAGGGAAAAAATACACATACCGTTGTAATCGGGCGAGTTTCTACTTTCAGATGCAATAGGAATTTTTGGGTTACGTCAATCCGTTCGCGAGATATGGGAGTTTGAAGCCAAGAAATGGTTGAGAAGCCAAAAAATTTTTCGCAATTGTGCTGCTCCAAACGCTTAACTAGAATGGCCTAGGGAAAAAATACACATACCGTTGTAATCGGGCGAGTTTCTACTTTCAGATGCAATAGGAATTTTTGGGTTAGGTCAATCCGTTCGCGAGATATGGGAGTTTGAAGTCAAGAAATGGTAGAGAAGGCAAAAAATGTTTCACAATTCTGCTGCTCCAAACGCTTAACCAGAATTGCCTAGGGAAAAAATACACATACCGTTGTAATCGGGCGAGTTTCTACTTTCAGATGCAATAGGAATTTTTGGGTTAGGTCAATCCGTTCGCGAGATATGGGACTTTGAAGCCAAGAAATGGTTGAGAAGGCAACAAATTTTTCGCAATTCTGCTGCTCCAAACGCTTAACCAGAATGGCCTAGGGAAAAAATACACATACCGTTGTAATCGGGCGAGTTTCTACTTTCAGATGCAATAGGAATTTTTGGGTTACGTCAATCCGTTCGCGAGATATTGGAGTTTGAAGCTAAGAAATGGTTGAGAAGACAACAAATTTTTCGCACTTCTGCTGCTTCAAACGCTTAACCAGAATGGCCTAGGGAAAAAATACACATACCGTTGTAATCGGGCGAGTTTCTACTTTCAGATGCAATAGGAATTTTTGGGTTACGTCAATCCGTTCGCGAGATATTGGAGTTTGAAGCTAAGAAATGGTTGAGAAGACAACAAATTTTTCGCACTTCTGCTGCTTCAAACGCTTAACCAGAATGGCCTAGGGAAAAAATACACATACCGTTGTAATCGGGCGAGATTCTACTTTCAGATGCAATAGGAATTTTTGGGTTAGGTCAATCCGTTCGCGAGATATGGGAGTTTGAAGTCAAGAAATGGTAGAGAAGGCAAAAAATTTTTCACAATTCTGCTGCTCCAAACGCTTAACCAGAATTGCCTAGGGAAAAAATACACATACCGTTGTAATCGGGCGAGTTTCTACTTTCAGATGCAATAGGAATTTTTGGGTTAGGTCAATCCGTTCGCGAGATATGGGAGTTTGAAGCCAAGAAATGGTAGAGAAGGCAAAAAATTTTTCACAATTCTGCTGCTCCAAACGCTTAACCAGAATGGGCTAGGGAAAAAATACACATACCGTTGTAATCGGGCGAGTTTCTACTTTCAGATGCAATAGGAATTTTTGGGTTAGGTCAATCCGTTCGCGAGATATGGGACTTTGAAGCCAAGAAATGGTTGAGAAGGCAAAAAATTTTTCGCAATTCTGCTGCTCCAAACGCTTAACCAGAATGGCCTAGGGAAAAAATACACATACCGTTGTAATCGGGCGAGTTTCTACTTTCAGATGCAATAGGAATTTTTGGGTTACGTCAATGCGTTCGCGAGATATGGGAGTTTGAAGCCAAGAAATGGTTGAGAAGGCAAAAAATTTTTCGCAATTCTGCTGCTCCAAACGCTTAACCAGAATGGCCTAGGGAAAAAATACACATACCGTGGTAATCGGGCGAGTTTCTACTTTCAGATGCAATAGGAATTTTTGGGTTACGTCAATCCGTTCGCGAGATATTGGAGTTTGAAGCTAAGAAATGGTTGAGAAGACAACAAATTTTTCGCACTTCTGCTGCTCCAAACGCTTAACCAGAATGGCCTAGGGAAAAAATACACATACCGTTGTAATCGGGCGAGTTTCTACTTTCAGATGCAATAGGAATTTTTGGGTTAGGTCAATCCGTTCGCGAGATATGGGAGTTTGAAGCCAAGAAATGGTTGAGAAGGCAAAAAATTTTTCGCAATTCTGCTGCTCCAAACGCTTAACCAAAACGGCCAAGGGAGAAAATACACATACCGCTGTAATCGGGCGAGTTTCTACTTTCAGATGCAATGGGAATTTTTTGGGTTAGGTCTGTCTGTTCGCGAGATATGGGAGTTTGAAGTCCAGAAATGGTAGAGAAGGCAAAAAATTTTTCACAATTCTGCTGCTCCAAACGCTTAACCAGAATGGGCTAGGGAAAAAATACACATACCGTTGTAATCGGGCGAGTTTCTACTTTCAGATGCAATAGGAATTTTTGGGTTAGGTCAATCCGTTCGCGAGATATGGGACTTTGAAGCCAAGAAATGGTTGAGAAGGCAAAAAATTTTTCGCAATTCTGCTGCTCCAAACGCTTAACCAGAATGGCCTAGGGAAAAAATACACATACCGTTGTAATCGGGCGAGTTTCTACTTTCAGATGCAATAGGAATTTTTGGGTTACGTCAATCCGTTCGCGAGATATTGGAGTTTGAAGCTAAGAAATGGTTGAGAAGACAACAAATTTTTCGCACTTCTGCTGCTTCAAACGCTTAACCAGAATGGCCTAGGGAAAAAATACACATACCGTTGTAATCGGGCGAGTTTCTACTTTCAGATGCAATAGGAATTTTTGGGTTGGGTCAATCCGTTCGCGAGATATGGGAGTTTGAAGCCAAGAAATGGTTGAGAAGGCAAAAATTTTTTCGCAATTCTGCTGCTCCAAACGCTTAACCAAAACGGCCAAGGGAAAAAATACACATACCGCTGTAATCGGGCGAGTTTCTACTTTCAGATGCAATAGGAATTTTTGGGTTAGGTCAATCCGTTCGCGAGATATGGGAGTTTGAAGCCAAGAAATGGTAGAGAAGACAAAAAATTTTTCACAATTCTGCTGCTCCGAACGCTTAACCAGAATGGCCTAGGGAAAAAATACACATACCGTTGTAATCGGGCGAGTTTCTACTTTCAGATGCAACAGGAAATTTTGGTTTAGGTCAATCCGTTCGCGAGATATGGGAGTTTGAAGTCAAGAAATGGTTGAGAAGACAACAAATTTTTCGCAGTTCTGCTGCTCCAAACGCTTAACCAGAATGGCCTAGGGAAAAAATACACATACCGTTGTAATCGGGCGAGTTTCTACTTTCAGATGCAACAGGAATTTTTCGGTTAGGTCAATCCGTTCGCGACATATGGGAGTTTGAAGTCAAGGAATGGTAGAGAAGGCAAAAAATTTTTCACAATTCTGCTGCTCCAAACGCTTAACCAGAATGGCCTAGGGAAAAAATACACATACCGTTGTAATCGGGCGAGTTTCTACTTTCAGATGCAATAGGAATTTTTGGGTTAGGTCAATCCGTTCGCGAGATATGGGAGTTTGAAGTCAAGAAATGGTAGAGAAGGCAAAAAATTTTTCACAATTCTGCTGCTCCAAACGCTTAACCAGAATTGCCTAGGGAAAAAATACACATACCGTTGTAATCGGGCGAGTTTCTACTTTCAGATGCAATAGGAATTTTTGGGTTAGGTCAATCCGTTCGCGAGATATGGGACTTTGAAGCCAAGAAATGGTTGAGAAGGCAACAAATTTTTCGCAATTCTGCTGCTCCAAACGCTTAACCAGAATGGCCTAGGGAAAAAATACATATACCGTTGTAATCGGGCGAGTTTCTACTTTCAGATGCAATAGGAATTTTTGGGTTACGTCAATCCGTTCGCGAGATATGGGAGTTTGAATACAAGAAATGGTTGAGAAGGCAAAAAATTTTTCGCAATTCTGCTGCTCCAAATGCTTAACCAAAATGGCCAAGGGAAAAAATACACATACCGCTGTAATCGGGCGAGTTTCTACTTTCAGATGCAATAGGAATTTTTGGGTTAGGTCAATCCGTTCGCGAGATATGGGAGTTTGAAGACAAGAAATGGTAGAGCAGGCAAAAAATTTTTCGCAATTCTGCTGCTCCAAACGCTTAACCAGAATGGCCTAGGGAAAAAATACACATACCGTTGTAATCGGGCGAGTTTCTACTTTCAGATGCAATCGGAATTTTTGGGTTAGGTCAATCCGTTCGCGAGATATGGGAGTTAGAAGACAAGAAATGGTAGAGAAGGCAAAAAATTTTTCGCAATTCTGCTGCTCCGAACGCTTAACCAGAATGGCCTAGGGAAAAAATACACATACCGTTGTAATCGGGCGAGTTTCTACTCCCAGATGCAATAGGAATTTTTGGGTTAGGTCAATCCGTTAGCGAGATATGGGAGTTTGAAGACAAGAAATGGTTGAGAAGGAAAAAAATTTTTCGGAATTCTGCTGCTCCAAACGCTTAACCAGAATGGCCTAGGGAAAAAATACACATACCGTTGTAATCGAGCGAGTTTCTACTTTCAGATGCTACAGGAATTTTTGGGTTAGGTCAATCCGTTCGCGAGATATGGGAGTTTGAAGCTAAGAAATGGTTGAGAAAGCAAAAAATTTTTCGCAATTCTGCTGCTCCAAACGCTTAACCAAAATGGCCAAGGGAAAAAATACACATACCGCTGTAATCGGGCGAGTTTCTACTTTCAGATGCAACAGGAAATTTTGGTTTAGGTCAATCCGTTCGCGAGATATGGGAGTTTGAAGTCAAGAAATGGTTGAGAAGACAACAAATTTTTCGCAGTTCTGCTGCTCCAAACGCTTAACCAGAATGGCCTAGGGAAAAAATACACATACCGTTGTAATCGGGCGAGTTTCTACTTTCAGATGCAACAGGAATTTTTCGGTTAGGTCAATCCGTTCGCGACATATGGGAGTTTGAAGTCAAGGAATGGTAGAGAAGGCAAAAAATTTTTCACAATTCTGCTGCTCCAAACGCTTAACCAGAATGGCCTAGGGAAAAAATACACATACCGTTGTAATCGGGCGAGTTTCTACTTTCAGATGCAATAGGAATTTTTGGGTTAGGTCAATCCGTTCGCGAGATATGGGAGTTTGAAGTCAAGAAATGGTAGAGAAGGCAAAAAATTTTTCACAATTCTGCTGCTCCAAACGCTTAACCAGAATTGCCTAGGGAAAAAATACACATACCGTTGTAATCGGGCGAGTTTCTACTTTCAGATGCAATAGGAATTTTTGGGTTAGGTCAATCCGTTCGCGAGATATGGGACTTTGAAGCCAAGAAATGGTTGAGAAGGCAACAAATTTTTCGCAATTCTGCTGCTCCAAACGCTTAACCAGAATGGCCTAGGGAAAAAATACACATACCGTTGTAATCGGGCGAGTTTCTACTTTCAGATGCAATAGGAATTTTTGGGTTACGTCAATCCGTTCGCGAGATATTGGAGTTTGAAGCTAAGAAATGGTTGAGAAGACAACAAATTTTTCGCACTTCTGCTGCTTCAAACGCTTAACCAGAATGGCCTAGGGAAAAAATACACATACCGTTGTAATCGGGCGAGTTTCTACTTTCAGATGCAATAGGAATTTTTGGGTTGGGTCAATCCGTTCGCGAGATATGGGAGTTTGAAGCCAAGAAATGGTTGAGAAGGCAAAAATTTTTTCGCAATTCTGCTGCTCCAAACGCTTAACCAAAACGGCCAAGGGAAAAAATACACATACCGCTGTAATCGGGCGAGTTTCTACTTTCAGATGCAATAGGAATTTTTGGGTTAGGTCAGTCTGTTCGCGAGATATGGGAGTTTGAAGCCAAGAAATGGTAGAGAAGGCAAAAAATTTTTCACAATTCTGCTGCTCCAAACGCTTAACCAGAATGGGCTAGGGAAAAAATACACATACCGTTGTAATCGGGCGAGATTCTACTTTCAGATGCAATAGGAATTTTTGGGTTAGGTCAATCCGTTCGCGAGATATGGGAGTTTGAAGTCCAGAAATGGTAGAGAAGGCAAAAAATTTTTCACAATTCTGCTGCTCCAAACGCTTAACCAGAATGGCCTAGGGAAAAAATACAAATACCGTTGTAATCGGGCGAGTTTCTACTTTCAGATGCAATAGGAATTTTTGGGTTAGGTCAATCCGTTCGCGAGATATGGGAGTTTGAATACAAGAAATGGTTGAGAAGGCAAAAAATTTTTCGCAATTCAGCTGCTCCAAACGCTTAACCAGAATGGCCTAGGGAAAAAATACACATACCGTGGTAATCGGGCGAGTTTCTACTTTCAGATGCAATAGGAATTTTTGGGTTACGTCAATCCGTTCGCGAGATATTGGAGTTTGAAGCTAAGAAATGGTTGAGAAGACAACAAATTTTTCGCACTTCTGCTGCTCCAAACGCTTAACCAAAACGGCCAAGGGAGAAAATACACATACCGCTGTAATCGGGCGAGTTTCTACTTTCAGATGCAATGGGAATTTTTTGGGTTAGGTCTGTCTGTTCGCGAGATATGGGAGTTTGAAGCCAAGAAATGGTAGAGAAGGCAAAAAATTTTTCACAATTCTGCTGCTCCAAACGCTTAACCAGAATGGGCTAGGGAAAAAATACACATACCGTTGTAATCGGGCGAGTTTCTACTTTCAGATGCAATAGGAATTTTTGGGTTAGGTCAATCCGTTCGCGAGATATGGGACTTTGAAGCCAAGAAATGGTTGAGAAGGCAAAAAATTTTTCGCAATTCTGCTGCTCCAAACGCTTAACCAGAATGGCCTAGGGAAAAAATACACATACCGTGGTAATCGGGCGAGTTTCTACTTTCAGATGCAATAGGAATTTTTGGGTTAGGTCAATCCGTTCGCGAGATATGGGAGTTTGAAGCCAAGAAATGGTTGAGAAGGCAAAAAATTTTTCGCAATTCTGCTGCTCCAAACGCTTAACCAAAACGGCCAAGGGAGAAAATACACATACCGCTGTAATCGGGCGAGGTTCTACTTTCAGATGCAATAGGAATTTTTGGGTTACGTCAATCCGTTCGCGAGATATTGGAGTTTGAAGCTAAGAAATGGTTGAGAAGACAACAAATTTTTCGCACTTCTGCTGCTCCAAACGCTTAACCAGAATGGCCTAGGGAAAAAATACACATACCGTTGTAATCGGGCGAGTTTCTACTTTCAGATGCAATAGGAATTTTTGGGTTAGGTCAATCCGTTCGCGAGATATGGGAGTTTGAAGCCAAGAAATGGTTGAGAAGGCAAAAAATTTTTCGCAATTCTGCTGCTCCAAACGCTTAACCAAAACGGCCAAGGGAGAAAATACACATACCGCTGTAATCGGGCGAGTTTCTACTTTCAGATGCAATGGGAATTTTTTGGGTTAGGTCTGTCTGTTCGCGAGATATGGGAGTTTGAAGCCAAGAAATGGTAGAGAAGGCAAAAAATTTTTCACAATTCTGCTGCTCCAAACGCTTAACCAGAATGGGCTAGGGAAAAAATACACATATCGTTGTAATCGGGCGAGTTTCTACTTTCAGATGCAATAGGAATTTTTGGGTTAGGTCAATCCGTTCGCGAGATATGGGACTTTGAAGCCAAGAAATGGTTGAGAAGGCAAAAAATTTTTCGCAATTCTGCTGCTCCAAACGCTTAACCAGAATGGCCTAGGGAAAAAATACACATACCGTTGTAATCGGGCGAGTTTCTACTTTCAGATGCAACAGGAATTTTTGGGTTAGGTCAATCCGTTCGCGAGATATGGGAGTTTGAAGCCAAGAAATGGTTGAGAAGACAACAAATTTTTCGCACTTCTGCTGCTCCAAACGCTTAACCAGAATGGCCTAGGGAAAAAAGACACATACCGTTGTAATCGGGCGAGTCTCTACTCTCAGATGCAATAGGAATTTTTGGGTTAGATCAATCCGTTCGCGAGATATGGGACTTTGAAGCCAAGAAATGGTTGAGAAGGCAAAAAATTTTTCGCAATTCTGCTGCTCCAAACGCTTAACCAGAACGGCCTAGGGAAAAAATACACATAACGTTGTAATCGGGCGAGTTTCTACTTTCAGATGCAATAGGAATTTTTGGGTTACGTCAATCCGTTCGCGAGATATGGGAGTTTGAAGCCAAGAAATGGTTGAGAAGGCAAAAAATTTTTCGCAATTCTGCTGCTCCAAACGCTTAACCAGAATGGCCTAGGGAAAAAATACACATACCGTGGTAATCGGGCGAGTTTCTACTTTCAGATGCAATAGGAATTTTTGGGTTACGTCAATCCGTTCGCGAGATATTGGAGTTTGAAGCTAAGAAATGGTTGAGAAAACAACAAATTTTTCGCACTTCTGCTGCTCCAAACGCTTAACCAGAATGGCCTAGGGAAAAAATACACATACCGTTGTAATCGGGCGAGTTTCTACTTTCAGATGCAATAGGAATTTTTGGGTTAGGTCAATCCGTTCGCGAGATATGGGAGTTTGAAGCCAAGAAATGGTTGAGAAGGCAAAAAATTTTTCGCAATTCTGCTGCTCCAAACGCTTAACCAAAACGGCCAAGGGAGAAAATACACATACCGCTGTAATCGGGCGAGTTTCTACTTTCAGATGCAATGGGAATTTTTTGGGTTAGGTCTGTCTGTTCGCGAGATATGGGAGTTTGAAGCCAAGAAATGGTAGAGAAGGCAAAAAATTTTTCACAATTCTGCTGCTCCAAACGCTTAACCAGAATGGGCTAGGGAAAAAATACACATACCGTTGTAATCGGGCGAGTTTCTACTTTCAGATGCAATAGGAATTTTTGGGTTAGGTCAATCCGTTCGCGAGATATGGGACTTTGAAGCCAAGAAATGGTTGAGAAGGCAAAAAATTTTTCGCAATTCTGCTGCTCCAAACGCTTAACCAGAATGGCCTAGGGAAAAAATACACATACCGTTGTAATCGGGCGAGTTTCTACTTTCAGATGCAATAGGAATTTTTGGGTTACGTCAATCCGTTCGCGAGATATGGGAGTTTGAAGCCAAGAAATGGTTGAGAAGCCAAAAAATTTTTCGCAATTGTGCTGCTCCAAACGCTTAACTAGAATGGCCTAGGGAAAAAATACACATACCGTTGTAATCGGGCGAGTTTCTACTTTCAGATGCAATAGGAATTTTTGGGTTAGGTCAATCCGTTCGCGAGATATGGGACTTTGAAGCCAAGAAATGGTAGAGAAGGCAAAAAATTTTTCACAATTCTGCTGCTCCAAACGCTTAACCAGAATGGCCAAGGGAAAAAATACACATACCGTTGTAATCGGGCGAGTTTCTACTTTCAGATGCAATAGGAATTTTTGGGATAGGTCAATCCGTTCGCGAGATATGGGAGTTTGAAGACAAGAAATGGTTGAGAAGGCAAAAAATTTTTCGCAATTCTGCTGCTCCAAACGCTTAACCAGAATGGCCTAGGGAAAAAATACACATACCGTTGTAATCGGGCGAGTTTCTACTTTCAGATGCAATAGGAATTTTTGGGTTAGGTCAATCCGTTCGCGAGATATGGGAGTTTGAAGCTAAGAAATGGTTGAGAAGACAACAAATTTTTCGCACTTCTGCTGCTCCAAACGCTTAACCAGAATGGCCTAGGGAAAAAAGACACATACCGTTGTAATCGGGCGAGTCTCTACTCTCAGATGCAATAGGAATTTTTGGGTTAGGTCAATCCGTTCGCGAGATATGGGAGTTTGAAGCCAAGAAATGGTAGAGAAGACAAAAAATTTTTCACAATTCTGCTGCTCCGAACGCTTAACCAGAATGGCCTAGGGAAAAAATACACATACCGTTGTAATCGGGCGAGTTTCTACTTTCAGATGCAACAGGAAATTTTGGTTTAGGTCAATCCGTTCGCGAGATATGGGAGTTTGAAGCTAAGAAATGGTTGAGAAGACAACAAATTTTTCGCAGTTCTGCTGCTCCAAACGCTTAACCAGAATGGCCTAGGGAAAAAATACACATACCGTTGTAATCGGGCGAGTTTCTACTTTCAGATGCAACAGAAATTTTTCGGTTAGGTCAATCCGTTCGCGACATATGGGAGTTTGAAGTCAAGGAATGGTAGAGAAGGCAAAAAATTTTTCACAATTCTGCTGCTCCAAACGCTTAACCAGAATGGCCTAGGGAAAAAATACACATACCGTTGTAATCGGGCGAGTTTCTACTTTCAGATGCAATAGGAATTTTTGGGTTAGGTCAATCCGTTCGCGAGATATGGGAGTTTGAAGTCAAGAAATGGTAGAGAAGGCAAAAAATTTTTCACAATTCTGCTGCTCCAAACGCTTAACCAGAATTGCCTAGGGAAAAAATACACATACCGTTGTAATCGGGCGAGTTTCTACTTTCAGATGCAATAGGAATTTTTTGGTTAGGTCAATCCGTTCGCGAGATATGGGACTTTGAAGCCAAGAAATGGTTGAGAAGGCTACAAATTTTTCGCAATTCTGCTGCTCCAAACGCTTAACCAGAATGGCCAAGGGAAAAAATACACATACCGTTGTAATCGGGCGAGTTTCTACTTTCAGATGCAATAGGAATTTTTGGGTTACGTCAATCCGTTCGCGAGATATTGGAGTTTGAAGCTAAGAAATGGTTGAGAAGACAACAAATTTTTCGCACTTCTGCTGCTTCAAACGCTTAACCAGAATGGCCTAGGGAAAAAATACACATACCGTTGTAATCGGGCGAGTTTCTACTTTCAGATGCAATAGGAATTTTTGGGTTGGGTCAATCCGTTCGCGAGATATGGGAGTTTGAAGCCAAGAAATGGTTGAGAAGGCAAAAATTTTTTCGCAATTCTGCTGCTCCAAACGCTTAACCAAAACGGCCAAGGGAAAAAATACACATACCGCTGTAATCGGGCGAGTTTCTACTTTCAGATGCAATAGGAATTTTTGGGTTAGGTCAGTCTGTTCGCGAGATATGGGAGTTTGAAGCCAAGAAATGGTAGAGAAGGCAAAAAATTTTTCACAATTCTGCTGCTCCAAACGCTTAACCAGAATGGGCTAGGGAAAAAATACACATACCGTTGTAATCGGGCGAGTCTCTACTCTCAGATGCAATAGGAATTTTTGGGTTAGGTCAATCCGTTCGCGAGATATGGGACTTTGAAGTCCAGAAATGGTAGAGAAGGCAAAAAATTTTTCACAATTCTGCTGCTCCAAACGCTTAACCAGAATGGCCTAGGGAAAAAATACAAATACCGTTGTAATCGGGCGAGTTTCTACTTTCAGATGCAATAGGAATTTTTGGGTTAGGTCAATCCGTTCGCGAGATATGGGAGTTTGAATACAAGAAATGGTTGAGAAGGCAAAAAATTTTTCGCAATTCTGCTGCTCCAAACGCTTCACCAGAATGGCCTAGGGAAAAAATACACATACCGTGGTAATCGGGCGAGTTTCTACTTTCAGATGCAATAGGAATTTTTGGGTTACGTCAATCCGTTCGCGAGATATTGGAGTTTGAAGCTAAGAAATGGTTGAGAAGACAACAAATTTTTCGCACTTCTGCTGCTCCAAACGCTTAACCAGAATGGCCTAGGGAAAAAATACACATACCGTTGTAATCGGGCGAGTTTCTACTTTCAGATGCAATAGGAATTTTTGGGTTAGGTCAATCCGTTCGCGAGATATGGGAGTTTGAAGCCAAGAAATGGTTGAGAAGGCAAAAAATTTTTCGCAATTCTGCTGCTCCAAACGCTTAACCAAAACGGCCAAGGGAGAAAATACACATACCGCTGTAATCGGGCGAGTTTCTACTTTCAGATGCAATGGGAATTTTTTGGGTTAGGTCTGTCTGTTCGCGAGATATGGGAGTTTGAAGCCAAGAAATGGTAGAGAAGGCAAAAAATTTTTCACAATTCTGCTGCTCCAAACGCTTAACCAGAATGGGCTAGGGAAAAAATACACATACCGTTGTAATCGGGCGAGTTTCTACTTTCAGATGCAATAGGAATTTTTGGGTTAGGTCAATCCGTTCGCGAGATATGGGACTTTGAAGCCAAGAAATGGTTGAGAAGGCAAAAAATTTTTCGCAATTCTGCTGCTCCAAACGCTTAACCAGAATGGCCTAGGGAAAAAATACACATACCGTTGTAATCGGGCGAGTTTCTACTTTCAGATGCAATAGGAATTTTTGGGTTACGTCAATCCGTTCGCGAGATATGGGACTTTGAAACCAAGAAATGGTTGAGAAGCCAAAAAATTTTTCGCAATTGTGCTGCTCCAAACGCTTAACTAGAATGGCCTAGGGAAAAAATACACATACCGTTGTAATCGGGCGAGTTTCTACTTTCAGATGCAATAGGAATTTTTGGGTTAGGTCAATCCGTTCGCGAGATATGGGAGTTTGAAGCTAAGAAATGGTTGAGAAGACAACAAATTTTTCGCACTTCTGCTGCTCCAAACGCTTAACCAGAATGGCCTAGGGAAAAAAGACACATACCGTTGTAATCGGGCGAGTCTCTACTCTCAGATGCAATAGGAATTTTTGGGTTAGGTCAATCCGTTCGCGAGATATGGGACTTTGAAGCCAAGAAATGGTTGAGAAGGCAAAAAATTTTTCGCAATTCTGCTGCTCCAAACGCTTAACCAGAATGGCCTAGGGAAAAAATACACATACCGTTGTAATCGGGCGAGTTTCTACTTTCAGATGCAATAGGAATTTTTGGGTTACGTCAATCCGTTCGCGAGATATGGGAGTTTGAAGCCAAGAAATGGTTGAGAAGGCAAAAAATTTTTCGCAATTCTGCTGCTCCAAACGCTTAACCAGAATGGCCTAGGGAAAAAATACACATACCGTGGTAATCGGGCGAGTTTCTACTTTCAGATGCAATAGGAATTTTTGGGTTACGTCAATCCGTTCGCGAGATATTGGAGTTTGAAGCTAAGAAATGGTTGAGAAGACAACAAATTTTTCGCACTTCTGCTGCTCCAAACGCTTAACCAGAATGGCCTAGGGAAAAAATACACATACCGTTGTAATCGGGCGAGTTTCTACTTTCAGATGCAATAGGAATTTTTGGGTTAGGTCAATCCGTTCGCGAGATATGGGAGTTTGAAGCCAAGAAATGGTTGAGAAGGCAAAAAATTTTTCGCAATTCTGCTGCTCCAAACGCTTAACCAAAACGGCCAAGGGAGAAAATACACATACCGCTGTAATCGGGCGAGTTTCTACTTTCAGATGCAATGGGAATTTTTTGGGTTAGGTCTGTCTGTTCGCGAGATATGGGAGTTTGAAGCCAAGAAATGGTAGAGAAGGCAAAAAATTTTTCACAATTCTGCTGCTCCAAACGCTTAACCAGAATGGGCTAGGGAAAAAATACACATACCGTTGTAATCGGGCGAGATTCTACTTTCAGATGCAATAGGAATTTTTGGGTTAGGTCAATCCGTTCGCGAGATATGGGAGTTTGAAGTCCAGAAATGGTAGAGAAGGCAAAAAATTTTTCACAATTCTGCTGCTCCAAACGCTTAACCAGAATGGCCTAGGGAAAAAATACAAATACCGTTGTAATCGGGCGAGTTTCTACTTTCAGATGCAATAGGAATTTTTGGGTTAGGTCAATTCGTTCGCGAGATATGGGAGTTTGAATACAAGAAATGGTTGAGAAGGCAAAAAATTTTTCGCAATTCTGCTGCTCCAAACGCTTAACCAGAATGGCCTAGGGAAAAAATACACATACCGTGGTAATCGGGCGAGTTTCTACTTTCAGATGCAATAGGAATTTTTGGGTTACGTCAATCCGTTCGCGAGATATTGGAGTTTGAAGCTAAGAAATGGTTGAGAAGACAACAAATTTTTCGCACTTCTGCTGCTCCAAACGCTTAACCAGAATGGCCTAGGGAAAAAATACACATACCGTTGTAATCGGGCGAGTTTCTACTTTCAGATGCAATAGGAATTTTTGGGTTAGGTCAATCCGTTCGCGAGATATGGGAGTTTGAAGCCAAGAAATGGTTGAGAAGGCAAAAAATTTTTCGCAATTCTGCTGCTCCAAACGCTTAACCAAAACGGCCAAGGGAGAAAATACACATACCGCTGTAATCGGGCGAGTTTCTACTTTCAGATGCAATGGGAATTTTTTGGGTTAGGTCTGTCTGTTCGCGAGATATGGGAGTTTGAAGCCAAGAAATGGTAGAGAAGGCAAAAAATTTTTCACAATTCTGCTGCTCCAAACGCTTAACCAGAATGGGCTAGGGAAAAAATACACATACCGTTGTAATCGGGCGAGTTTCTACTTTCAGATGCAATAGGAATTTTTGGGTTAGGTCAATCCGTTCGCGAGATATGGGACTTTGAAGCCAAGAAATGGTTGAGAAGGCAAAAAATTTTTCGCAATTCTGCTGCTCCAAACGCTTAACCAGAATGGCCTAGGGAAAAAATACACATACCGTTGTAATCGGGCGAGTTTCTACTTTCAGATGCAATAGGAATTTTTGGGTTAGGTCAATCCGTTCGCGAGATATGGGAGTTTGAAGCTAAGAAATGGTTGAGAAGACAACAAATTTTTCGCACTTCTGCTGCTCCAAACGCTTAACCAGAATGGCCTAGGGAAAAAAGACACATACCGTTGTAATCGGGCGAGTCTCTACTCTCAGATGCAATAGGAATTTTTGGGTTAGGTCAATCCGTTCGCGAGATATGGGACTTTGAAGCCAAGAAATGGTTGAGAAGGCAAAAAATTTTTCGCAATTCTGCTGCTCCAAACGCTTAACCAGAATGGCCTAGGGAAAAAATACACATACCGTTGTAATCGGGCGAGTTTCTACTTTCAGATGCAATAGGAATTTTTGGGTTACGTCAATCCGTTCGCGAGATATGGGAGTTTGAAGCCAAGAAATGGTTGAGAAGGCAAAAAATTTTTCGCAATTCTGCTGCTCCAAACGCTTAACCAGAATGGCCTAGGGAAAAAATGCACACACCGTTGTAATCGGGCGAGTTTCTACTTTCAGATGCAATACGAATTTTTGGGTTAGGTCAATCCGTTCGCGAGATATGGGAGTTTGAAGCCAAGAAATGGTTGAGAAGGCAAAAAATTTTTCGCAATTCTGCTGCTCCAAACGCTTAACCAAAACGGCCAAGGGAGAAAATACACATACCGCTGTAATCGGGCGAGTTTCTACTTTCAGATGCAATGGGAATTTTTTGGGTTAGGTCTGTCTGTTCGCGAGATATGGGAGTTTGAAGCCAAGATATGGTAGAGAAGGCAAAAAATTTTTCACAATTCTGCTGCTCCAAACGCTTAACCAGAATGGGCTAGGGAAAAAATACACATACCGTTGTAATCGGGCGAGTTTCTACTTTCAGATGCAATAGAAATTTTTGGGTTAGGTCAATCCGTTCGCGAGATATGGGACTTTGAAGCCAAGGAATGGTTGAGAAGGCAAAAAATTTTTCGCAATTCTGCTGCTCCAAACGCTTAACCAGAATGGCCTAGGGAAAAAATACACATACCGTTGTAATCGGGCGAGTTTCTACTTTCAGATGCAATAGGAATTTTTGGGTTACGTCAATCCGTTCGCGAGATATGGGACTTTGAAACCAAGAAATGGTTGAGAAGCCAAAAAATTTTTCGCAATTGTGCTGCTCCAAACGCTTAACTAGAATGGCCTAGGGAAAAAATACACATACCGTTGTAATCGGGCGAGTTTCTACTTTCAGATGCAATAGGAATTTTTGGGTTAGGTCAATCCGTTCGCGAGATATGGGACTTTGAAGCCAAGAAATGGTAGAGAAGGCAAAAAATTTTTCACAATTCTGCTGCTCCAAACGCTTAACCAGAATGGCCAAGGGAAAAAATACACATACCGTTGTAATCGGGCGAGTTTCTACTTTCAGATGCAATAGGAATTTTTGGGTTAGGTCAATCCGTTCGCGAGATATGCGAGTTTGAAGACAAGAAATGGTTGAGAAGGCAAAAAATTTTTCGCAATTCTGCTGCTCCAAACGCTTAACCAGAATGGCCTAGGGAAAAAATACACATACCGTTGTAATCGGGCGAGTTTCTACTTTCAGATGCAATAGGAATTTTTGGGTTAGGTCAATCCGTTCGCGAGATATGGGAGTTTGAAGCTAAGAAATGGTTTAGAAGACAACAAATTTTTCGCACTTCTGCTGCTCCAAACGCTTAACCAGAATGGCCTAGGGAAAAAATACACATACCGTTGTAATCGGGCGAGTTTCTACTTTCAGATGCAACAGGAAATTTTGGTTTAGGTCAATCCGTTCGCGAGATATGGGAGTTTGAAGCCAAGAAATGGTTGAGAAGCCAAAAAATTTTTCGCAATTGTGCTGCTCCAAACGCTTAACTAGAATGGCCTAGGGAAAAAATACA